>NC_071611.1:36741848-37082682 GCF_024509145.1 Vidua macroura
AGGAACAGAAAGATAGGGCAATTCCAGACCTCAACTGGAAGGAGACAAATAAAAGTAATAAAAATAAGGGATAAGAAAAAGTTAACACAAATAATCACAGTATTAACCTTTCCTTCAATTGCATTAACTCAAAGCCTAAACCATCCCAGTTTGTTCTCACCTTCAAGTACCTCCTTTATCAGAGGATTTGCTGCTTCAACTGTTCTAGTAGAAATGCTGTGAGAGAAATTGCTCTTGAAACTATTTACTTATACTTTATCTATACTGCAGTTAATTCAGTGCACAAAACAGTATCCATGGAACACTGGGGAAATTCCTGATTTAAGTCTTAATTAGCCATTTTTGATACTAGTCTTCCCTTAAATACATTGAATCTAGAAGGGCTGATTTAGACAAAATTGTCTGCCTCAGCTAAGTCTACACTAAACTTCCAGATAATTTCCCATTATCTTAAAGGAGGAAAGACTTCATTTTGAACTTGCCATTCAAGGACTGATCCAACCATCTAGTTTATTTTTCTGCTTGGAACAGCAGGAAACAGTGAATGTGCCAGAAGACTGCAAGAATGTCAAACAAAAGAAAGCATTATGACCTGCATGAATCTCATTCTAATCTTTCAGACTGGTTTAAACGCAGGAATGTGGAGCTTCATTTATCTAACAGTTATCTCCATTTATGATTACCCCAGGTAAACTATTACTTCTGTATATATTTAATTATTTGAAACATAATTATACTTTCTAATATAGCCATATATGGGTACCAGTTTCTTGTGTCAGCATTAAATTAACCATTTTATTGATTTATTGCGATAGTGAGCTCCATTGTTCATACAGATGCTAACATCACAAAGTGTTGAAAAAAGGAGTTAACATAGCTAATTCATCAAAGAGAGAAGATACAAAGCCCTCACCAGGGCCCCCTGAAGGTTCAAGTGAAGTTCAAAGCATCTCAATGGGAATGCTTAGGTTAAATACTTATTACACTGAATACACAGAATCTTGTTTCCACTAGGTGTTGCTTTATATAAAACATGATACATTCCCACCATGTTGTTGAATATTATAAGCTAGATTTCTAAAGTAAGAATACATGTACCGGATTAAACGTGATCAGTAGTACACCTTTCACAAAATAGGCAAAATTACCATTTGAGTACAAAATTTACAACAGCTTTGTAAAATTGCTTCTAAATGTGAAATGCACATGGAGAGGGTTCTGAAATATTGAAGTAATGAAATTTTGGTTGATTGAATAAATAAATGTATAAGGACAGCATAGGTTGGTGAATTAAATTTCTATTTTTATTCAAATACTTTGCTTCTGCTTTCATTTCTACTAACTTCATTCTATGAAAACAACTAAACCCAAATTATTCTCTTTTAATATGCAAACTGAAAGTGGAGAGCTTTATTTAAAGCTTTATAAAACTGGAATTTTCTTCTTGGCTAGCAACAATGATGTTCAATATGTTACTGCATGAGATCTTCTATTAATGTATTCTTATAATACATCCATATGTAATTAAAAATATCACCTGTCTTGCATTTATCCTCTAAACTTATTTATTATACAATGTACAATCTAGAAATACTTCCTCTTTCTCCTTCTGCTGGTCTTTGGGTTTTTTTGCTCATTCTTTTACTGTTTATACTGTCTTGAAAAATGAAATATATTTGTTCAGTGAACTTCACTGAACGTATTTTCATTATATTCTAATATTTTTCTCCAAGTCTCAAGTCTCCTCTACTTTTTTTTTTTTTTTTTTTAGTTACAATTTTGAGGTATTTCTAGAAGTGGGCTGTATATACTGGGTGCTAACACTAACAATTTAGTCTGGGTGTCCCAAAAATGCCTATAGTCACATACATACTTCATAATACTTATAGAATTAAAACTATTATGGGATGAATTAATAAATTATTGAATAGACATGATGAATGAAGCTGTTTTATATTTGCAAGATTTTCATTGGGTCAGAAGTTAGGTCCAATGGCTGATCTGTGAGTAAGAGCTTCCTCTGCTTCTGTCTGCAGAAGACAACAAATGTGTGAAGACATAAAAAAATGTACTTCCTGTATTGCAAAACTTTTTTATAAAAAACACTTTAAAGTAATAAGCACAATTGCCTTACCACCATTAATTATATTAATCTTTGACAGGCTTTGAAGAAATGTACTTATACCACTGCAGTGTGATCTGAATATTTTTCATTGACTTGGAATTTAAAAAGTATCAGAAGAAAGGCCCAAAACTACTTCACAGAAATAACCTATTTTATATCAATTCTTTAAAATGAACCTGAAATTTTCCAAAGGTATTAGCTAGCTAGCTTGTGCTCTCGCTCATAATGAGAAGTGAAGTCTAGGTAGATGTGAGGAAACAATTTAATTTCCATTTTTGCCTCAACATTACATTAAGACTACCAGAGGTGTGGGGGAAGGGGCTGCACCTGTTCTGGCAGCCATTTCACATATCACACGGAATAGGCAGTCAGTATCCAGGAGGAGGAGGAGGGTGACAAGATCATTGTGCCCTCTCCAACTGACGGGCAAAAAGTGCACCGATGGACTGCAGTCAAACAATTCACTGGCCAATGGTTTCCTGCCAGCAAGTAGACCTTGGGAGAATCCGTGGGGGATAAAAGTAACTGCACCAAAAGCTGCAAGGCAAAGCCCTTGGCTTGCTGACTTCACTTCACTGACTGACCACCTGAGACAACTGAGCCTTGTGTCTAATGTGTCCTGCCTTACCACTTCTCCTTCTCCTGCTCCAGCCTTTGCTTGTCCTTCCTCCCTGCATACCTACCTGATGCCCCTACCTGCTTTGTCCCTGCCTACCTGGTTCCTGCTTGAGCCACCTGCTTCCAACACTGCTTTGCCGATCCAGCCTGCTCCCGCAATCCCTCTGCAACCCTGTCCAGGGTTCCGTACCTCCTGTCCAAGTACCCTCTTCTCCTCATGTCTGGCCTGTAGACATAGAAGCTGTGCCTCCCTGACAGCTGTGTAGGCTTCCCCCAGCAGGTAGTGTGCGCACATCCCCTGCCAGCTGGACACCAGTGGCACACACTCTGAACTGCTGGTGGTAATGCTCACTTTTTTTCTCTCTCTC
Organism: Vidua macroura; assembly: GCF_024509145.1. NCBI lineage: Eukaryota > Metazoa > Chordata > Aves > Passeriformes > Viduidae > Vidua > Vidua macroura. The sequence goes on from NC_071611.1 coordinate 36,744,960, forward strand.
TCCTCTCTCTCTTTGTCCCTTTCCTTTTCCTTTCCCTTCCTCCTTTTCTGCCTTTTCTATTCTTTAATAGGGCAATACATGTTTTGTTACCAATGAACAATGTTTGCTTGGTTTGTGCTTAAATTTGTCATAGAAAAATCTTTTGTAAAAGAACCTGCCGAAGTTTCCTACTATGGAATGCAACAGTAGGACAATTTTTGTATTTCAATGCTGAGAGTACGAAAAGGGCAGAGTTATGACATAGATGGAACAGCCATCTGATGCCAGAATATAAAAGAAATATTTCCAGAGACAATAGATTCCTTGGATTACAGCGTGAGGAACAAAAGCCAAACCCAACTTTCCTACCTTGAGGAAAACTTCCACAAGTCGTTTAGTATTAAACACAGAATCGTCAAGGTAGACGCCTTCAAGGTCACCCAGTCCACCCATCCACCCAGCATTGCCCTGTAACCCCAAACCACTAAACCACATCATCCAGTGTCAGAGCCAGAAGTCTCTTGAACACCTCCAGGGATGGTCACTCTACCACCTCCCTGGGTTACCTATTCCAGTCCCTGACCAGCTGAACGGTGAAAATATTTTTTGAGGGGATCTGATCTGAATCTCTCCTGTATCAACTTAAGGGCATTTCCTCTTTTCCTCTCATGTAGGCACAATAGAAAAGTCCACCCCCTCCTCACTATACTCTCCCTTCAGGTAGTTGTTGACACTGATTAAGTACCCCCCAAGACTCCTCTTGAGACTAAACACTCCCAGCTCCCTTAGCCATAAGACATGTTTTCTAGGCCCTTCTCCAGTCCCACCTCCCTTCTCCGGACACAGTCCATCACATCAAACTCCTTCTGGAAGTGAGTAGCCCAAAAGTCAGTGCAGTACTCTAGGAGCACCCCACCAATGCTGAGTACAGGGGGGATGATCACTTCTCTAGTCCTGCTGGCCACACTGCTCCTGCCATTTGCCTTCCTGGCTCTGGTGGTTTGCTGTTTTATAATTGTTCTTTTGAAGCATTTGTCAAATGATTGTTGTTAATTAGTTCATAATGGTTTGCTCCATGTACCCCATTTTGTCCCCCTAATGGTTCAGCCCTGAGTTGTTTACTTCAATATTTTCAAGTGGATGTCAATCCCCATGTCAGTTTCCCCAGTACCTCCCTAATATCTTCATATGCTCTTGTCAATCCCAGTGTACTGCCTCCTACCTCTTTCTGTCAAGTTGAGAACACCTTATTTGTTCTAGAAAGTTTGCTGTTTGTTATCCTGTCTTTACTAAGCAATTGGACTGTTAAACTTGCTCCCTCCCATGGGTTGCCCTCATTGGACATCCCCAGTCACGTTCTCCTCCCCTAATGCTTCCCTATTGGTCAAAGGTTGTTTCTACCCCCTCATACCCTCCCCTCTTTAAAAGATGTTGCAAATGTTCAGTTGTTGTCACTTGTTACTGACTCCTCCTAGGTATTAAACTGCCTTGGAACTCACACAAGCAGTCTCTCTCTGTTTCTTTGCCTCGGATCTTTGTATTACTCTGCTGCTGTGCCACCCACACCACAGCTTGTTGCAGGGAGCTGCAAACCCCTGTAAGCACCGCCACCGAAAGGAGGTCTCGGGAGAGATCTGGGGGTGTCCATTCTCATAAGTGCCCACCAGTCACGGGGAGTGTGCTAGCCAAGGAACTTCCACCCTGTGGCTGCAGCAAGCGCATTACACTGGCCACCTCGGCACATGCTGGCTCATGTTCACCTACAGGTAACCACCACTCCCAAGCCCTTTTCTGTTGAGCAGTTCTCAAGCCTGTCCTCCACAAACCTGTAGCACTGCCTGGGGTTGTGCTGTCCCACGTGCAGGATCTGTTACTTTATCTCACTCAAAAGTCATGCAGTTGCCCCTAGTCCACTAATTTCAGTCTGTCCAGGTGTCTCTGTAGAGCCTTACTACCCTTGAGTAGAACAAAACTCCCACCCAACTTGGTGCTGAGTGCAAATGCACAGAGTTGCACTCAATCCTGGCATCCAGACCATGCTGTCATGCCTGTTTTCCCCCTAGTTTTCTCCTTTCTCACGAGTGCGTAGAGCCTTGGACACACCACAATGTGTTGCAGCTGTAAACACCTGGGGTTTAACTGCTGCTTCCTGAGCAATTATACCAAAGGTGCTCTGTAAGGACTTCCAAGAGATTCTAAGCCTTGGGGGCCCTGCATACATAAGTCATGACTACTTCCTTCTTGAAGAGCTTCTCAGCTAAAAGGTCACCCATGCTAACTCTTAGCTGTGGGAACCAATTTAGTTTTGATTTAGCCAATTCAATTTTGATTTGTCTCAATCCTGCTTGTCAGAGGCATGCGGGGGAAGGAGTGCACATATGCCACTTGCAGGAGGCAGTGAGGAGGTGGGGGAATACTCATCTCTGGGCAGACTTTGCCTGGCAACACCTCACATGAGGCAGTCAGTTGGAGACACTGTTGTCCAGAATGGGGAGATAGCAAAAGGTCACCAATTGTCATTGCAGCAGGCCCCCAGCCAAGTAATAATTGGCACAGGCTCCATGTATTAAGAAGGTTACAGAAGGCTGATCAATAATAATCTTTATTAAGAAACTCACTGCTTTTATAGACAGTTATGATACAGGTGGAATTGATTGTTCCGCCAATCCAAACACCATCACCACTGGCTAATTAAGAAATCATCCTTTGGTAAACAAATTTCCATAACACATTCCACATGTTCACAACAATAGGTAGAGCAAGTTAAGATAAGAATTATTTCTCATTCTTTTCTCTGATCTTCTCACAGCCTTCCCTGAACGATGTCTGGGAAAGTTGTGTTTCTCTCTGTGGCCAGAGGGCTGCTACCACACCCACCAATGGATGGCTGAGGAAGGTTGGACTGGACCGCAGGCAGACTTTGGGAGGGGCTAGTGGATATAAAAACTAACTGCTGCTGGCTGGCTGCAGCTCGCTTACTGGCTCACTCACTCCTTTGACCTGGCCTAGCCCATTTTGTTTGTCCTTTTTGCCCCAGCCCTAGCCTGTCTTTTGAGCTGCTGCTCACCCTCATGCTTGTCCTGCCTCTCTGTGTCCCTGCATGCAGCCCTGCCCACCTCCAACCCAGTCCTCCACTGCAATACTCATCGTGACCCTGTCCAGGGCTCTGTACCTCCTGCCTGAGTGCCCACTGACTGTGTGTCTGGTTGCCCATCACCGCAGGAGATGACCCCATGAAGCAATGCCTCTCCAACAACTGTGCAGGCTGGTTAGCAGGCAGCTAGTGCCCCTCAACCCCCATTGTGTGGACATAGACAGCACACCCTGGTCCTGGTGGTGTTAACATGTAGCTGGAGTGTTTTTCTGTTATAAGTTCAAAATGGTTTGTTCCGGTTGCCCCCATATATGTTTGGTTTACCCCAGACTTGTATCCTCCCAATTTCCTGTCCGTCTCCCCAGAGAACAACCCTTTATTCTGGATCCTTCCCTGCCAGTCAGTGAAACCCTGCCCTCCTCCCTTGTCTGTCAAGGTAGCCCCACCTTTTCTCCTAAAACCTTCCATGTCTATCCTGTATTCCTTGAAACCCCACTGGTATGTTTAAACTATTCTCTTCCCCTGTTGCCCCCCAAAGGCTGTCACAATGTATTCCCCACCTTGTGCCTCTCCCCAGGTATCCTGCAATTGGTTGAAGTTTGTATCCTCTCCTTGTACCCTCCCCCTGTACCCTCCCCCATATATAAGTTGTTGCAAGCTTGTCTTCTTTGTCATTTGTCCCTGGCTCCTCTCAGGAAATAAACCTCTTAGGAACCCACACAAATGATCCCTCTCATTCCTTCACCTCAGATTCTTGACTCGGGTTGGAAACAACAGCGTCAGAGAGCAGCCTTGCTGCTTCAGAGTACCAAGCAGCCCTGCTTGCACTACTACCCAGACTGGCCTTTGGGCAGATAGAGTGTGGCCACTCTTGGCATGGGCCAGGAGATAGAACTAGTCAGAGGATATCTCCAAGCGGTCACCATGTCACCCCACTGCGGCGTGGATTTTTGCTCTCCCAGGCTGCACGCGGCTCTTGGGAGCCCGGCTGTGGCGTAGCTTCCACGTGCTGCCGGGGTTTGCTGCCGCGGGTTCCCGGACACGGCTCCGTGTCTCGGGTGCGTGGGCCGGCCAACCGCTGTTACTGTGCGCTAGGGACCCGGCAAAGAGGTAAGGAATTTGTCCATTTACTCCGTGCTTGGCAGGAACGGTTTATTGGTCACGTGGCGCGGTTCGATGGAAAGACGCGACCGCTCCCGGCACTCGCATGGGAGAAAATGGCGTCTGACTGCCGGCGGGATAGGGCTTTATGGAGGGGCGGGGCGAGAGGATCCACGGCCTGCCGCCCAATAGGGGCGGCTGCCGTGGCGGTGACGCCAGCAACAGCGACCAACCAGAGAACCCCGCAGGGGCGGGCGCCGAGCCACGGGCTGAGCGGGATCGTGTGGCTCGGGGCGGCCAGCACGGGGTTTCCCGGGGCCGGACGGCAGGGTGGTTACAGGAGCAGCAGAGGGGTAAGATCCGGCAACAGGCAACATGGGGCCAGAAACCGCGGGCGGGAACAACGCGGGGGAAACGCGGGATTACAGAACTTGACTTATTTTAACATAAATTAAAAACCCTAATCTAAACCCAAACTCCGGGATGCAACATCTCCCCGCTTAATAAAATATAAAAAGAAAGCAGTGGTGTTGATGCAGTCTCTCAAGCGGTGGCCTCTTCTCCCAGCTTCTTCTGCTGCTGCAACTGCGGTGACTGCTACGCAGGTGGAGAGGGCCTGGAGATGGTGCTGGGGTTGGTTCTTCTCAGGGTGTTTAGGGATAGGGAAACTGGGACAACTTTATTACAAACACAGGGATTTGGGACACACACAGATTGGGGCTTTGGGGAAAAACATTTTTTTTTTTTTTTTAAGGAGATTGTAGGGTCCTTTTTCTTTTGCGTCGCCTGCGGTTTGATGCAACCCCCCGATTGGTGGGGTCATCTGCCACGCTCAAAGGCACCCTGATGTTCTGAACTACCACCTGCACAGTTACTTGATAACTCACAGCTCCCCTTAAGGTGCTGTGGCCTGCCTTACTTTTATCTTCACGCGAGGCAGGTGCGCGTTGTTCCTTCAGTTTTTTGGGGGAATGGGATCTCCCTCCCCCCCTCTCCCCCCTCCCACTGTCCCTGGGGGTGCCCTGCCCAGAAACGGACATTGAACCACAAAATGTCCTCTCTGATTGCAGTGGAAGCACTGGCGTCTTGCTGGAGTCTGCTTTGGACCAGCGTTCTTTGGAGGCACGGCATCCAAGGCAGCAGTGTTCATGGATGCCGCTTCCAGGACAGACTTGTCCTGAACCTCCGATCCCTCTACATGCCTCTCATCTGTCGGCTCGACCCATTCCACGGAATCTGGAAAATGCTCAGAAACCCACATCCCCCTGCTTCCCTCCCTCCCGGGTCTCCGGGAACCCTGGGACTGCAGAGGCAGGGGCTCCGATTCCCCCCCCTCTCCTTTTCCCTCCCGCCCAGACGTCTGGGGCCCATGGGAACTTGGAGGTAGGGGTTCCCGTCCCCGCCCCTCTCCTCTTCCCTCCCGCCCAGCTCTCCAGGGCCCATGGGAAGATGGGGATAGGGGTTCCCGCTCCTCCCTCCCCCCTCTTCCCTCCCGCCCGGATCTCCGGGACCCATGGGAAGATGGGGACAGGGTACGGGCAATAGGACGGGGGCTGCCTCCCTCAGGCAGCGGGGTGGAGATGGCAGAGCTCTCCCCGGTGGAAGAGGGCGGAGTCGATGACTCAGCAGGGACGACATGCAAAGGACTGGAGGGAACGCCCACACGAGGGGGAACAATGGGTGAGGGGGTAACCTGACCTCCCGAGGGGGTGGCGCCCACGCCCACAGGGAGGCAGGTGGGGGTTGGGTCAAAGGCGGGGACACCAGGAACAAAGAACAGAAGGGGGTTGTGGGAAGAAGAGACCCTGCCATGTGGCCGCCCTCCATCTTGGGAAGACAAAGGGATCAACCACGTGGCCTCGGCCTCCTCAGAGGAACAAAGAAAGGGATTTAAAGAAACAGAACTGCGCGGGGTAGCGCCGAAACTGGGATTTTCAACTGGGAACAAGGGATTGGAAGGAGGGTTTACGGTCGTGGCCTCAGCGAATCGACCGATCTCGCTAAGGCGGGGACGCCAGGGTGGCTTGGGGGAGCCAGGCGCACGGTCCACATTTGTGGAGCTGCCCTGCGTCTCAGACTGACGGGGTGCCCCCCCTCGCCCACCCAGGTTAGGGGAAGAAGGGGTAGGAGAAGGGGATGGGGAAACAGATTCAGAGGGAGTAACAGATTTTCCGGATGGTTCTTTCCTTTCCCCAACCGAGTTTCGCGCGGGGTCTGATTTTACTACATCTGTGATCAACAAATGGAATTTAGGGAAGCAGTCATCTATGGAGGGATCCCTACCGATCCCCTCTGCTAGCCTTTTTCCCACTTGCTCCCAAAATTCTGTTTTGCGCGCGTCCTCGGTAGACAGACGGGGGAAAGCAAAGAACAACCACCGGACAAATTTCTTAACTAAATTTTTTGGGTATCGGCCCTTCACCAAAAGGATTTCCTTAACTTGGGAATAAAATTCCTTTTGTTGGGCAGATAGCACGGTCCCCATGCTTCTTCCACCCAAAACACCTCACCCCTGGGGCAGTAAAAAGGAGAAAAAAAAGCAAAAAAACGCAGGCGACTCCAGCGGCTGCCGTTCGTGCTGCGCGCTGCACGTCCCAACCTCGGGAACACGGCCAGCCCTCCCCGTATTAGCTGGACACGTTTCCACGACTAATACTTACCATACTGAAGTCTCTGCAAAGAAAAGCTGCCAGCAGGGTCCGGGAGTCCCGGAAAGTGTTCTTTCTTCTGCCCTCCTGGCTGCGAAAGTTTGCACTTCCTGTCCCATGCGGGACACACTGTCTGGTCCCTCGTGGGCAACGGAGACTTCACTGACGTACTTTGGAGAGCCCCTGCTCTCGGTTTCCGTCCGGCACGGAGCTGTGGTCTGGTGCGGATCGCTGCCCGCTCTGGCTTGGTGGCGGCGCTCCCCCCTTGGCGGCAGCGCGGCCCCTGGCCGGCGGCGGCGGCTCCCGGCGCTGTTCCTGGAGCTCCACGGTGAACCTCCGTCCACGCGATCAGCTCAGCGCTGGCCTCGGCACCACGTTCGGGCGCCAATTGCGGCGTGGGTTTTTGCTCTCCCCGGCCGCACGCGGTTCTTGGGAGCCCGGCTGTGGCGTAGCTTCCACGTGCTGCCGGGGTTTGCTGCCGCGGGTTCCCGGACACGGCTCCGTGTCTCGGGTGCGTGGGCTGGCCAACCGCTGTTACCGTGCGCTAGGGACCCGGCAAAGAGGTAAGGAATTTATCCATTTACTCCGTGCTTGGCAGGAACGGTTTATTGGTCACGTGGCGCGGTTCGATGGAAAGACGCGACCGCTCCCGGCACTCGCATGGGAGAAAATGGCGTCTGACTGCCGGCGGGATAGGGCTTTATGGAAGGGCGGGGCGAGAGGATCCACGGCCTGCCGCCCAATAGGGGCGGCTGCCGTGGCGGTGACGCCAGCAACAGCGACCAACCAGAGAACCCCGCAGGGGCGGGCGCCGAGCCACGGGCTGAGCGGGATCGTGTGGCTCGGGGCGGCCAGCACGGGGTTTCCCGGGGCCGGACGGCAGGGTGGTTACAGGAGCAGCAGAGGGGTAAGATCCGGCAACAGGCAACATGGGGCCAGAAACCGCGGGCGGGAACAACGCGGGGGAAACGCGGGATTACAGAACTTGACTTATTTTAACATAAATTAAAAACCCTAATCTAAACCCAAACTCCGGGATGCAACACCCCACCAAGAACATCAAACCACACCTACAACCTCTACCAGAAGCTGCAAGAGGATCAGAAAACTGGTCTAAAGAAGAGAAGAAAAAAGAAGAGTTGTTGGCAGAAGATGCTATGAAAACATGGTGCAACAGGTCAGGAGAGTGACACAGCTCTCTCTCCCGTAGTAAAAGCTGCAGCACTGTTCTCCCCACACTTACAAAACACATGGTTCACTGACACCTTGGCCAAGTGGGAGTGCAAAGTGCAGAAGTATTGTGCAGTCACCCTGCAGACAGATACTAAACAACAACTTGTCACTGAGAGTGAAGGTAGTGCCCAGGTCGGAGAAATAGTGACTGTGTGGAGTGTTTTTAAACATGAATCTCTGTTCTCCTGTCCTGTCTGTATCTATATTGACTCCTTTGTTGTCTTCCAAGAGTGTACTGAATGACTCCCTGTTTTGGTGTGTTTTCTTTTTTATTATTGTTTTCAATAGTTGCTTTTGTACCCTCCCTCCCCTGAGGCATTAGTTTAGTCCTTGCTGTCAGTCCTCCCTCATACCTACCCCTTGTTCCAGAGAATTCCCTGTCATTTTTGTATCCTTCGATGCCTCATTGGTTTAGTTAAACTGTTCCCCTCCCCTGTAACTCCCTATTGGTTTAAACATTGTAATTTCCGTCTTGTGTTCCTCCCCAGTCTCTTTGTTATTGGTTCCCAGCCCTAAACTCCACCCTGGTCCTGTCCCTTAAAACCCACTGCCCTGCCTTTGTTCTTGGTCCTTGCCTCTGTTCTACATTCAAGTTACGGACGTTTTTAGTTTTGCCCTTATGGTATAATAAACAATCCTTGGATAAACAAGCAAGGCCCATCTCATCATTCCGCATTGATTCATCAGAGACTACTTAGGAAGCTCGGGATCCCGGGGGAGGTGTCGCACCTCCTTCTGTTGCTAACACCAAGTGCGCTGCTGCGCGCTACTGCAACTCCCATTCTGGGAACAGAACGGGTAGGAAGTAAATGGAATTCCTGTTTGGCAAAAGGAAAAGTGGCAGGACATCTTAACATTTGATATAAAAGGTGACTTTGCAGTAGTGTGGATAGCCATCCACAAAATGGGATGATCTGGCTGGCAGATGAAACAACAAAGTAGATTAATTGCCCCACTACATCAGGAGGCAGTAGCTGACAACCGGGAACACCGCCCAGAGTGGCTATATGTGAAGCAGAACAACATTGAGGCGAAAGACTTGTACCTAGAGACACATGCCCAAGGAGGAAAATTGCAGGACAGGTATTTCATCCTATGAGGAATATTGAGTCCGATTAGAAAGACACCTCAAGAAGATCCTCCACCATATTTGAAAGAAGGATAAGGATTATGGGAGGCTTGGCATGCTGATTATATGGGACCTTTCAAAGATCCCATATTTTTCAAAAGAAAAAAAATATGTGTTAGTAGAGGTAGAAATAATTTCGGGATTTACCCAAGCCATGGCTTTTACCTGAGCCACAGGGGAAAATACCCTTTAGGCTGTGAATGAATGGTTTGGGCTTTTTGTCAAAACCCAAGCTATGCAATCTGACAATGGCACCCACTTTGCAGTGAAAGTGGTACAAGAGTGGGCTAGCGAGGAGACAATTCAGTGGGTGTTTCACTATCTCCAAGCAAATGGGATAGTTCAGAGGACACGGGCGATTGACAAACAAATAGAACATCCCTAAGCCAGAGAGGAGCTACTTACAAAACTGGCTGTAACTAATACTAATACCACCTACAAGGACATTTTGCGCTCTCTCCCCCTTGACCCCAAGCCAACCATTGCTCAGATGGTCAAGGCCTGCACTCTCAGAGTGACAATGGATCATGAGGCCAACCTAGTGAAAGCTGCCAGTCAAGGTGCTGTAGAAGCACTGGTAGCTGGGCAGGTGATTCCCCACAAACCCAATGACAACAGGGAGAAGAAACCATGTTTTAATTGTGAGGATATTGGACATATCCAGCAAAACTGTCATAATAACCAGTTCCAATCCTCAGGAAGCTGTAAGTGTCATGAGCATTGTCCTCACTGTCAACAACACTGACACGCTTACCAGCACCACAGAGCTGCATAGCTGAGCGTGGGGTGGTCTGTGTGACGACACCAAATGCAAGGCCGTTCCACCCCATTCTCCTGACATTGCAGAGAACCAGCGTGAGCTTCTCCACTCCATTGGGACAGTTCTATCTCCACAGATGACCTCAACATGTGACAGGTCTTGCCAGGAACCCAAAGGCCACTGGCAAGGGCGCTTTTCATACAAATAGAGGATATCTATGTTCACACAATTCCAACAGGCAAATATGGGCCTGAGAATCGGCCTAGGGATGTTCTAATCCTATGTAATAACAGAACTAACTCTTCAAAAATAATAACTGCTCCAAGTATTGTGTTTAGACCCCCCTCTCTTCATCCTTAAAGGAACAGTTATTGCACAAGCTTATCTACTACCAGATTTTACTTCAACATCGGCAGACCCATTAGTCACGTGAGCGCTGATGCAGGGGTGCAACAAATAGGTGCTGTCTCAAATAGGGAGAGAAATCTGACTTTCAGGGTTACTGGACACTGGATCGGACATTACAATCATTTCCCAATCTCTGTGGCCAGAAGAATAGCCCCTTGTTCCAGCCTCTGGAGTCATCTAAGGCATTGGGGGAGCCGTTACCAGCTTCAGGAGCGGACACCGTTTGCTTTAAGGGACCTGAGGGCATGCTCACCACAGTAAGGCCATTTACACTTCAGGTACCTGCAACACTTTGGGGGAGGGACCTCATGTCTCAATGGGGGACAAGACTAGAAAGTCTGTCAACACCTCAGGATTTCTAGTTGGGGCTACTGGACAGCATGCCACCCTTCAGTTAACATGGAAAACTGATGACCCAGTATGGGTGGATCAGTGTCCCTTTACAGAAGAGAAATTAAAGGCACTGCAGTCCCTCATGCAAGAGCAGCTGTCCAAAGTCCACATAGTACCATCCACTAGCCCTTGGAACACACCTGTCTTTATAATTCGCAGATCAGGCAAGGACAGGTGGCAGCTCTTGCAGGACCTCAGGAAAATCAATTAGGTCATTGAAGATAGGAGTCCCCTCCAGTCTGGCCTGCCCTCAGCCTCAGTGCTGCCCCAAGACTGGCAAATGGTCATCATCGACCTGAAAGATTGCTTTCCTAACATCCCGTTGCATCCAGAAGATGCCCCCCACCCATTCTGCTTTTTCAGTTCCATCCCTAAAAAGACAGGCACCTCTACAAAGATACCATTGGACAGTTTTGCCCCAAGACATGAAGAACTTGCCTACTCTATGCCAATGGTTTGTGGCCCAGATTCTGTCACCAATTCATGAGGAATGTCATCATTTTTCATTATATAGATGGCATCCTTGTTTGTGCTAAGACTCAGATTATTCTGGACTGTCCTGTCCAGGATGTTATTAATACTGGCCAAGAAAAAGGATTTGAAATCACAGAGGACAAGATGCAACAGACTGCACCTTGGAAGTGCCTCAGCCTCAAGAATGCAGAGAGGACCATTACACCCCAGCCTCTGGAGATCAAGGACAATCCCAGGACCCTGCAAGAATTACATCAGCTCTGCGGGAGCATCAACTGGATTTGTTCACTGCTGGGGATCACCACCGAGGACCTCGTGCTATTGTTCCAGCTTCTGAAGGGTGATGAGGACCTTGCTGCTCTGCAATCCCTCACACCTGAGGCCAAAGTAGCGGTACAAAAAGTAGCCGGTGCCCGACAAACCGAACAGGCGCACAGGTACACTCCTAACTTATCTTTTTCCTTGGCTATCCTTGGCACAAGATGTCAAAAACATCTGATCCCTTGATAATCATAGAATGGGTTTTCAGAACCCGCCAACCTAATAAGACAATCACCATGCCACCAGAAGTAATGGCCCAACTGATAATAACGGCTAGAATGTGTCTGTAGTCCCTAGCAGGAATAGACTTTGCCAATATATGCCTTCCCTTTACAACAAACACCTTAACTGGCTCTTGCAAACATCTGAGCTGCTGCAGTAAGCCTTGGACAGATATTCTGGACAGATTTCTATTCATTTTCCAAAACATAAATTATTTAATTCAGCCTTTAATTTGGTCCCCAAACCTTTAAGGAGTCAAACTCCATTAAAGGCTCTGAATGTCTTTACAGATGAATTGTGGGAGTTCCCATAAGTCTGTTATTACCTGTAAAGACCCTGCAATGGGAGTCAGATATTGAAATCGTTCATGGGTCCCCCCAGATAGCAGAATTAGCCGCAGTAGTCAGAAGCCTTTTTCCAAATCAGAAAAACAAATTAATTTGATTACAGATTCGGCCTATGCCTTCGGTGTAGTGCAGCGTGCTGAAAATTCAATCCTAAAAGATATCCCCAATCCCCAATTATATGATTTACTCTCCCACTTTATTTATCTTTTATCCCATAGAAAACATCCATACTACATAATGCAAACAAGATCCCATATCACCCTTCCTGGCTTTATCGCAGAGGGAAACCAGAGAGCAGACACTCTAGCAATGGTGGCACAAAACACCACACTTCTTAACATACTTGAGCAGACTAAAATCAGCCACCAGTTTTTTCACCCAAATGTTCCTGCCTTAGTCCAAATATTTAGAATCACTAGGGAGCAAGCTAAGTCCATCATAGCAACCTGCCCAAATTGTCAATCCTACATGCTTCCCTCTGATGGAGCAGGAGTCAATCCCAGAGGATTGAACAGTTTCCAGCTCTGGCAGACGTATGTGACCCACTATGCCCCTTTTGGGCGATTGAAATACATACACGTGTCAATAGACACTTTATCTGGTGCGGTCTCCATCACACGCTGGGGAATAAACAAAGGATGTGATAAAACATTACTTGTTAGCATTCTCCACCTTAGGCATTCCATAAGAAATAAAAACAGACAAAAATAAGCAGCTTTCTGATCTCCAAAGGTCTGTCCTTCACCTCTTTCATCAGCCATCCTAGCAAGCATGCTCTGGGCCATAAAAGCACTGGTTTCTCTCAGAAGAACCTGTTGAAGTGTGCTGGTTTAGTTTGGGATTTTCCCCAAACCCCAAGCTATCCAATCTGACAATGGTACCCACTTTGCAGCAAGAGTGGTACAAGAGTGGACTACCGAGGAGTGAAGTAAGTGGGTGTTTCATACACCCTACTATCCTCAGGCAAATGGGATAGTTCAGAGGACAAATTGACTATTAAAAAGGTACGTAAAACCTCAAAAACGAAAATGAGCTAAATGATTCAGTGAAGTGGTGGCGCTTGTGAACAACAGATGGGGGGTGAATATGAATGATTGCCCTAAGGTTAATGCTTTTTTGTCCCCAAGCACCAACAACCCTGCTTGTTCATCCTAGCCCAGAACACTCCCGCAAACCCATCCTGGACAGCCAGCGCTGGCAAAACTCCTGACCATCTATCTTAATTTAGGGTAAAATTTGGGAGAAGACTTCTAGAAGGAGCCCCCAGAAAGCAAACCCCCTACAACCCCCTCCTCTACCTGGTTTGGGAAGGATTTCTTTAGAGAGAAATGGAAAAAAAACCTGTTTATTTAACAAGCAAAAACACTCCCCAGTACAAAAAAAAAAAAAAAAAAAAATCAACACCAGATGACAAAACCCTTTTACCGTTCTGAAGAGATGACAAATTCAGATAGTCTCTCCTGGGAGTGGTCGCCCAGCTATCAGTCTCCAGCACTGGGGATGGCTGCTGCAGGTCACAAAATGTAGACTCTTGGTGTTTCTTGATGATTTCCAGGTCCAGGTCTAGAGCAGGTTCAGATGATATTCAGGAAAGGGAAGGGAAAAAGAAACAGTCTAGGGTAAAAATTGGACTGCCTAGCTAAACTAACTAATAAGCAAAAGCAAAAGCAAAAGCAAAAGCAAGCAAGCCAGCAAGCCAGCAAGCAAACTCAAGCCAGCCAAGCCTCTCTTAGGCACAGACTATGGGGGGAGGTGAGCCGGCTGATAACAAGACAAAACAATCCTTCACTTTCAGAGTCAGTCCTGAAGGCACAGAACATAATATCAGGCATAAACAGAACACATAATTTGGGATACCAACAGTATAGGACCTTAGGACATTCTACCCCTTATCTCCAAATTGTCAACATAACTACTAAACATCATATAAAAACTTTATCAAGTAGAACTTCTATCTTTCACTTATTCAGACCTTTAACACTTACACATTTCTTTTTATTTTACTTGCTCAAACTTTTGACACACATTTTTTTCTCTCTCATGTTTGTGTGGTTTAATGTATAAACAATGGCAGTAACATCTAGCAAATTGAGATATTTGTATATGAGTTTCACGCCTCAATCAGGTCTTCTTGAGGTACACATTGTGTTCTTCTATCTTTTTGCATTATCTACCATGTATAACCTGGTCCTTCATCAAAGACAATTTCACGAATGGGTTCGTCTGTACTTGAGGCAGAATTGATCTACACTGTCTTTCTTAACAAACTTTTGATATGTGCTACTGGGACTTTATTTCTGTCTACTATATTTAGGGACTCAGACTGGGCAGGACCTGCTCGATTGGTGGAACTTCAGGTGTTAACTAACTAGGTGGCCTTTGCTAAATGCTGCTCCCAGTTTTTGAAAGATCTCTCACTTAATGCTTTTAAGGTGGCTTTTAACAGTCTACTGTACTTCTCTACCTTGCTTGTAGCTGTTGTATGGTAGGGGATATGGTACACCTACTTAATGCCATGTTTTCTAGCTTAGGAGTTGCTAAGGCTGTTCTTAAAATGAGTTTTATTGTCTGACTCAATCTTTTTAGAGGTACTATGCTTCTAAAGGACTTGCCTTTTAAGGCTTAGGATGGTGTTATGGGCTGTAGCATGAGACACAGGGCAGGTTTCTAACTATTCCGTGGTGGCTTCTACTATTGTGAGCACGTAGCGCTTGCTTTGGCGTGTTTGGGGCAGTGTGATGTAGTCAATTTGCTACGTTTCTCTATACCTGTACTTGGACCACCGTCCCCCATACTATAGGGGCTTTACTCTCTTGGCCTGTTTGTCTTACAGTCATGGATAACTTGAGAAATACTGTCTATGGTTAAATTTACCCTTCGGTCTTGTGCTTACTTATAGGTGGCATCTTTATCTTGATGGCCTGAGGCATCATGGGCTCATCGTGCTAGGAATAACTCTCTCTTGTGTTGCTAATCTAAATTTATTTTTGACACCTCTATTTTTGCAGCTTGATTTACTTGCTGACTGTTTTGCTGCTCTTCATTAGTTCTACTCTTGGGGACATGAGCATCTACATGGCGAAACTTCACAGGTAGTTTCTCTACTTGGGTAGTAATGTCTTTCTATTCTTTAGTAGCTTAAATTGGTTTTCTTCTACGCTGCTAGTTAGCCCCTTTCTATCTCTCTAGCTATCTTTACAGAGCATTGGCTACTATTCATGAATTAGTGTAGAGGTAGAGCTTTGGCCACTTTTCTCTTTTTGCAATGTCTAGGGCTAGTTGAGCGGCTTTGAGTTTAGCAAGTTGACTTAATCCACCTTCTCCTTCAGTAGCTTCAGCAACCTGCAGTGTGGGGCTCCACACGGCTGCTTTCCACTTCCGTTTCATTCCCACAATACGGCAAGAACCATCAGTGAAAAGAGCGTAACGTGTTTCTTCTGCTGGCAGTTAGTTATATGGTGGAGCTTCTTCAGCCTGTGTCACTGGTTCTTGTTCTTTATCTGTGACACTAAAGTTTTTACTTTTAGGCTAATTTGTAATTACTTCTAAAATTTCAGGGCGATTTAGTTTACTAATATGGGTGCGCTGTGTGATGAGAGCAATCTACTTGCTCTGTGTAGCACTGGTGGCATGGTGGGTAGTAGGAACTTTTTTTCTGAACATCTACTTTAGCGCCGGTAGTCGGGGTGCTAGGAGGAGTTGTGCTTCTGTACTAATCACTTTTGAGGCGGCTTGGACTCCTTCGTAGGTAGCTAAGATTTCTTTTTCTGTTGGGGTGTAGTTGGCTTCAGACCCTTTGTAGCTCTGACTCTAAAATTTTAGCGGTTGGCTTCGAGTCTTAGTAGGCACTTTCTGCTAAAGGCTCCAGGACAGACCATGGTTCTTGGCTACACAGTACAGCACATTCTTGACTTCTGTTCCCGTCCTGACTGGGCTAAGGGCTATTTCATGAGCAATTTCTTGCTTAATCTGGGTAAAAGCTTGTTGCTGCTCAGGGCCTCAATGGAAATCGTTCTTCTTGTGGGTGACCAGGTAAAGAGGGCTTACGATCTGACTGTACTTAGGAATGTGCATTCTCCAAAAGCCTATGGCACTTAAGAAAGCTTGCGTTTCTCTTTTGTTGGTTGGTGGGGACATAGCTGTGATCTTGTTGATGACAATTGTAGGAATTTGACGCCGCCCATCTTGCTACTTTACTCTTAGGAACTGGATTTCTCGAGCAGGTCCCTTAACTTTACTCTTCTTGATGGCGAAACTAGCTTCCAGGAGGATTTGGATGATTTCTTCTCTTTTCTCAAACACTTTTGTTCCTGTGTTCCTCTACACAATGATATCATCAATATACTGTAAATGTTCTGGAGCCTTACTCTTTTCTAGTGCAGCCTGGATCAGTTTATGGCAGATGGTAGGACTGTGCTTTCACTTCTGGGGCAGTCGATTCCAGGTATATTGCATTCCCCTCTACGTAAAAGCAAACTGAGGCCTGCATTCTGCTGCCAGAGGAATGGAGAAAATGTGTTAGCAATGTTAATAGTGGCGTACTACTTTGCTGCCTTGGACTTCAGCAGTGCTCAGTGGTGGAGTCACTTCGTTTAATGCACAGTAGTTTACAGTCAATCTCTATTCTCTTTCAGATTTATGCACAGGTTAAATAGGGCTGTTGAAGGGTGAGTGGGTTTTGCTGACTACCTCTTGGCTCTCTAGCTCTCGACTCATCTTATGGATGGGAACTACAGCATTTCGAGTTGTTCTGTATTGCCGGCAATGCACTGTTGAAGTGGCAATGGGTATCTTTTGCTCTTTTCTCTTTAGAAGTCTTACTGTAGTTGGATTTTTAGACAGACTAGGCAAGGTGTTTAATTGTTGGATACCTTCTGTTACTGCAGCTGCTATCTTAAATGCCCACCTGAGTCCTTTTGGGTCTTTAAAATACTTCCTTTGGAGGTAATCTATATCCAAAATGTATGGGGCCTCTGGGCCAGTCACAATAGGGTGTTTTTTCTACTCGTTACTGGTCAGGTTCACTCTAGCTTCTATTAAGGCAAAGCCTTGTGATCTCCCTGTCACGCTAGCAATGGAGACAGATTCTGTTCTTACATGTCTTGATGAAACTAATGTGCATTGCGCACTAGTGACAACTAAAGTCTTATATTTCTGTGGTTCTGATATGTCAGGCCAACAGATCCACACAGTCCAGAAAACTCGGTTTTCCTTCATCTCTACCTGGCTAGAGGCAGAGCCCCTCTAAGCCTGGTTATCTTTCTTTCTTTGGGCATATGTTTTAGAGGTTTTTTCAGGGGATTGGACATGTCATCATCATACTTGGAGGCTTGGCTACGGGCATTTGGGGCTGCTTTCTTTTTGGTGGAACTTCTTTTTTGAGTCTTACTTTCTTTTAATTCACGCACCCGTTGTGCTAGAGCAGCAGTAGATTTTTCGTCTCATCTCCTCATGTTTTTTCTGCAATTACGCAAGAAGAACTACAGTTCAGCTCGTAGGGTGTACTTTCTCTCCCCATCTGGGGAACATCTGCTTTGGATACCAGGGCCTCTAATTTGTACTGCTGATATTTGGAGAAGGTCCTCTTTAATTTCTTCCTTGAGTTTCTGGTGATTCTCCTCTATCTTGTCTTCTAATTTTTGTAGACGTGTTTCTACTGCTACAATTCTGGCATGTTTCGGGCTATGTACAGCATCTGCATATGCTCGGAGCTTTTTTGCCATATCGAGCGCGGTCTCATTCCTGTCATCCCACTTCATTATTGCTAAAGCAGAAGCGTATTCCTGTGGCCTAAGCCGTACAAGTTTTCGCCACATTACAGATGTACATGGTACCATGTCTGGATTCTTAGTTGTTATTTCATCTGAGAAGATAATTTCTGCCACTGCCATTTCTCTCAGGCATTGGATTTCTTGTTCTATAGTCTTCTACTGGGTCTGCTGTATGTAAAGATCATCTGCACACTTTGTGCTACACTTTCCAGGACCCGTGCCCAGAGGCTGTGAGGGTTAGCTCCCCTCATCATTTTTTGGTTGATGACAGGATCATGTGATAGGGATCCCAAATGCCTCGCTTCAGTGCTATCCAGGATTGTGGCTTTACTTGCAGCATCTCAAAGATGGACTAACCAACTAATTATAGACTCATCAGGTCATCGAGTGTAATCCTTTCTCAGGCCACGGAGGTCCTTTAGGGAAAAGGAATTAATATTGGCCTCTGATCTTGTACTAGTTGCTCTGGCTCCTGATTTTATGTCAGGAGGCGTTGAGGGTCCTTCTCTTGCATTATAATCATTATTGTCATCTACTGGTTGATCGGTCTTTTCTGTGCACTTTTCACTTCTTGTGCTAGTAGCAACAGCCATTGGTTGAGGCTTACAGTCTGGTTTAGCTGCTGGCTTCAAGTATGGGCTGTTGGCTGCAGCCTGAGTGACTGGGATAGCTGCTGGTTTATCTCCCTGCCTCCTTTCTTCTGTCTGCTGCCTTACAGTATTAAGCAGAGTACAATAAGCATATGCCAGGGCCCAGCTCACTGCAATGATCTTTTTCTCCTTAAGGGTATCATGGCACTTTTTTTTCAGGTACTTTGCCACCTCAGCTGGGTTCTGAATTTGTTCACATGAAAAGTCTCAGACTATATCTTCTAAATCTTCTAAGATTTGGCCCATATCCTTTCATTTCCCACACTACTCAGGATTTCTTACACTTTGGGTCTGCTCTTGGGTCAGAGGTCTCATCAGCCCTTCTAGAAATCTCAGCCCTCATTCTAGAGAAGCTGCAGACTGTATAGAGAAAGCTTACTAAATTAAATACCAGAAAGATGGTATCTTTAACATTTAGGGGAAACTGAACATTCTCTAATAGGGATGTAACAGATTCAGAGGAGAAGAAGGAAAGCAAAGGCTGAAAAGCCTCATCTCCTGCTTCTCCTCTAACAAACTGGGTGCACAACTATAACTATGAACTATACATTTCTGGAACAGACTCTAGCACCTTTATAAACTTCTTGCAAGCCATTACAACCAAACCTAGCCCGATGGATATTCTGGTCAGTGCCCCTCTACTGCAAAAACTACGTATTAGGGACAATACTGAAGCTACTTCTGGATAAGAAAATAAACTTAAGGACTATAGAGGTATTAAGACTTCAAAAAACCCTAGGGACCAGAAACACATGTAGGCCTGCACCCCGAGAGACATTATGAATTCAAACAACATAACCAGTAACTGCTTTATACTAGCCCAGAGTAATTGCAACCAAAATATGATTAGAAAAGGGTTTTTTCTACTCTCTCGAGCCCCACATTGGGCGCCAAAATATTTGTCTTAGTTTAGGGTAAAATTTGGGAGAAGACCTCCGGAAGGAGCCCCCAGAAAGCAAACCCCCTATGGCCCCTCCTCTACCTGGTTTGGGAAGGATTTCCTTAGAGAGAAATGGAAAAAAACCTGCTTATTTAACAAGCAAAACCACTCCCCAATACAAAAAAAAAAAAAAAAAAAAAAAAAAAAAAAAAAAAAAAAAAATCAACACCAGATGACAAAACCCTTTTAACGTTCTGAAGAGATGACAAATTCAGATAGTCTCTCCTGGGAGTGGTCGCCCAGCTATTAGTCTCCGGTGCTGGGGATGGCTGCTGCAGGTCACAAAATGTAGACTCTTGGTGTTTCTTGATGTTTTCCAGGTCCAGGTCTAGAGCAGGTTCAGATGATATTCAGGAAAGGGAAAGGGAAGGGAAAAAGAAACAGTCTAGGGTAAAAATTGGACTGCGTAACTAAACTAACTAATAAGCAAAAGCAAAAGCAAAAGCAAAAGCAAGCAAGCCAGCAAGCAAACTCAAGCCAGCCAAGCTTCTCTTAGACACAGACTATGGGGGGATGTGAGCCGGCTGATAACAAGACAAAACAATCCTTCACTTTCAGAGTCAGTCCTGAAGGCACAGGCATAAACAGAACACACGATTTGGGATACAAACACCACACCATCACCTTAGGACACAATCAGATAGGTACCATTAGTATTCAATGCTCCTTTGAACAAATACACCTGGAGGGCAAGAAATGCTTAAGGAAAGGAGCACAAAATTAACATTAGATGGATTGTTTCCTCATTTGGAGGTTACACTTTCTCAGCTTTGGGAGGACTGAGAATCTGTGTTGCAGGGTGAAGATCAGGAGACAGAGGCAGTTTGGCTATGTTGATGTTTTACCCTACATTGTTCCATTTTTAATCCATTTAATTTACCATGCTGTTGGAAAAATGAATTCTGTAGTTGTGACATTGACTGACAGCATTAAATATGTAAAGCCACACTGCCATTTTGCCTCCACATCCTTGCCTGCTGATCCAGCCTGCCCTGCCAGCCTGATGCAGCCTGATGCTGCAATCCTCACCATGACCCTCTCCAGGGCCCTGGACCTCCAGTCCAAGAGCCCACTCAGTGCTTGCCCCTTTGCCCATCACAGTGGGAGCCGCATCTGTGAAGCCACACCTCTCCTAGAGCTATGCAGGCTCACATAGATTCCAAAAGCACTCCCTGATAACTGGTGGTAATGCCCTTTTTCCTCCACATCTTCCCTCTCTGTCTCTCTCTCCTCCCCCTATTGCTTTCCCATTTTGATCCCCTCTTTTCTGTCTTTTCCAGCCCTCCTTTGCTTGGGTAACTCCATTTGCTTTTTGTTTTTTCATAAGCACTAAATGATTCTTAAGTATAATGTTTCCCTTGTTTGGCATAATTTTGTCCCTGACAATCTAATTCTAAAAGAACTCTTTGTGATTTCTCTCAGTGGAACACAACACTTGCCAGAATGCTGCTGGACAAAAATAGTACCAAAAAAAGATACTTGCAGTTAGGTTTTTTTAATGCAGCCTTTGAGGTTTTTTATAGGGATTTCTGTGGAGAAAGATCACAGAGTCTCTGCACTCAAATTCACAGTAGTGTGTCTCATTCATCCTTCTCTATTATGCTCCTTCCAGGCCTGTGCACAATGAGGAAATTGCACAGAGGGGAGGTCCAGGAATTCACACGCAACAAGGGTGTACATTGGGAAGCATTGGCAGAGGAGTAAAGGCCCAATGGTGAGCGCTAAGTTCAAAGATTGCACTTTGTCATGAGATCACAGATCTCTGATGTGAGGTTCCAGAGCCCCACTGTGCTCTTCAGTGCTCGCTCTGGGCAACACTGCAGCAGCAGCAGTGGCAGGAACAGCAGAATGTTGCGAGCAGGGGGGATCATGGTCCTGGGCCACTACCTCCTGCTCCTCTTTCTCCTGGCCCTGCAAACCCAGAATGCCCAGAGTGCTCCAACACCTGGGCAGGGAGCAGGTAGGCAGGCAGGGGCCAGCACATAGCCCTGGCTGATGGCAGTGGGGCCAGGACTGGGGCTGGCTGAGCCAGGAAGCCACCACGGTGCAGGCAGTGGGGCAGACACACCAGGGGAGGTGGGAGGGGCTGCAGCTGCTTTAGGGTGCAGCATGGAGAGAGAGTCCTAAGGAGCAAGGAGGTGGGAAGTGGCAGTTCAGGCCCAGAACCACAGCAGTGCTTATCCATCACTCGGCTCTGGTTATCTATCACTCAGCTCTGGTTATCCAGCTTCCCGGCCTGGCTCCAGGGCTGAGGCCCCCACAGGTCATGTGTGCACGCCATGGCTTTTCACTTCATGTGAGAGCTGCCAGCTCAGTGTCCCAAGGGCAGCCAGACCCCCCTGCAGCTGTGAGAATACACACCTGCTTGTGCGTGCCCTGTCAATACCTTCCACATCCAGGCCTTGAGGTGTGACCATGAGGGCAGTGCATGTGATGGTAACTTCTTGTGGGTGTTTGGTTGTAGTTGTGGACACAGCGAGAACTCTTTCAGCCCCTGAGCTGGAGCCAAATACCATGCTGATTCCGAGCTGGTACCTCAAGCGTGAGTCATCAGTCTCTACCGCCTTCACGAGAATGAGCACTCCTTTCTCCTTTTCCCTGTGTTATTCATGAGAAATACACCTTCATAGGTATGACATCCTTTCATAAATCTAACAATAGGGAATAATTATGACAAGGTTCCTGAAGAATTCCCTGAAGGATTCCCAGATGTTTCAGAGGAGCTCCTGAACACCTTGGATGAAGCCCCATCTGGTTAGTATATCCCACTCTGTTAACCCTGGGACCTGGGAAGCTGAGCTTTTGGTTCCTGGAGGGATGTGCTGTATCCTGGACAGCCAGAAGTGCTCAGTCACAGACTTGCTGCAGGGATTTCACACCATTTCACACCTCCTGGAGTGAGCCATAGAGATGGTCCAGCACAGCGTCTGCTCACAGCTCTGCTTCCAGACAATTGCCAGGGGCATCTCCAGCTGCTGCTGCAATTGTACCATTACTGGCCAGAGCTGCTGTGTGCAGACACTGGCATCCAGATGTGGGGAAAAGGCCTGTGCTGAATTTGTGTTTGCCTCACACTCAGCACAGCATGGAGGCAGAAATGATATCCCACAAAATCTTGGCTGCCCCTGCCAAACCTCAGGCTCAGGGATGGGCTGAAGCTGGACCCCAAGTGTGAGGGTGAACCTGAAGGTATTCCTTCTGTGGGTCATTTGGTTGATTAAGTCTTGGCTGGTTTGGGTCTGCATTTCTTGTTGCACTGCAGAAAATCTGGCTATGGATTCCTCTTGTCTTGGGGGACAGCAGGCTCCTCACTGCCACTTGCCAGAATGCCTGGCCACGGTACTGTGCTCTTGGAAAGGGACAGTGGCTTCTGGTTACAGTGTCCAGTGTTTTTTTCTGAAGAGACAGATTCTGAGACTGTGCTGGAGACCTTCCCTATGGAAGAAAATGGCAGCCTGCCAGGCTCAGATGAAGAAAGAGAACCAACAGAGGACACCAGCACACTTGCTGAGCCTGGGGAATATTCATGTGAGTGCTTGAGCAATGCTGTCTTGGAAGAAGAGCAGCTTTTCTGTTATATCCCTGCAGTGCCCTCCAGGGATGAGTTGCAGCGCCCAGCACACAGCCCTGGCCTGCAGCTTGGAAGAAGAGATAGGAACTGTGCTGATGCAGCTGCTCCCTGGCACACACTGGGCTCTTCTCCATGGGAACTTTATGGGATCCCTCTTGTTCCTTTGAGCCAGAGGAACAGATCTCTGAAGACAATAATCCTTGGGCATCTGAAGCACACTGTGGGATTATCCCTAGTGCAGAGTACAAACATTGTCTCTCGCATTGTCTTTTGTCCTGCCAGGGTCAGCTGCTGGGCAAAAAGCCAAGACTGCTGGACAGTGGGAATTTAGCAAGAACTACATTCTAGCATCTGTAGCAGTCTCGGCTCTGCTGCTGCTTGCAGCAGTGGTTGGGTACATAATCATGTACCAGCTGCTGAAGCGAGACATGTGAGTTATTCATTGCTGCCATTGGCAATGAAGGGTTTGCACCATGCTGGAGTGCCCAGGCAGCTCCTAGCAAGGCTCTGTGGAAACCGCTGCAGTGCAATGCTTTAACTGTGCTCCAAATTCATATCTATGAGGAGTCTTGGAAATCTGTTTCTACAGCAGGACTCAGGAAGACAAGGAGGCAACAAGACAGGACTGGGACTCTACCAGGGAAAGCTGTGGTCTGCCTAGATGTGAAGCAGAATCAAGCTGCCGCCTGTTTCCTGAGGTCTTTGCAGCAGAGCTTGCCCAGGTGTACAAGAACATGGGCACAGACCGCTCACCTCTGCCCACGTGTTCCTTCTGTGCTCTGGCTGACGGTGCCTCTTCACGGGACCACTGGATTTCCCTGGACTCACCTCAGCCCACACCATTCTGGTGCCCCTGCTACCAGTACCAGCAGGAACACTTTATATTAGAGAATGATGTTTATTTCAGTGATCGTGACAGTGATAAATACTGTTAGTGATAGTGACACTTTTAGTGATAGCAATAGTGATACTTTATATTAGAGAACGATGATTGTTTTAGTGATAGTGATAGATAAGTAAGTATCTTTTCAAAAGCAGTAAGTTCTTGCCTGTTGGGGCTGTTTCTGTAGAGTGCACAGAGCTGGGAGCAGAGCTGGGAGCGGGGCTGGGGCTATGAGAGGAGCTGTGAGAAACTTGCACTGTTGTGCACTGTTGCAGTGCGTGTTTTTGATTGTAATTCGGTCCTAGTAGTCAGTTTTATAACCACCTCCATGTGGTATTGTTATAGCATATTTTATTACCAATGGGATGTTCCTTTCCCCTCTGTATTTTCGGTTTTGCCCTAGTTGTCCATCTCCCCATCTCTTTTCTTCCCTGTTTCTCCTCCCACTGAATGTCAATCCCTCCCCAAGCCTTCCCCTTTCCCTATCAATTTTGCATCCTTTGAAACCCCTTGGTTTGTTCTCCTCCCCTGTAATCCCTGATTGGTTTAAACATTGTATTCCCCACCTTGTGGTCCACCCCCAGTTTCTTCCAATTAGTTAAAGACTGACTGTATCCTCCCCTGGGACCTCCCCCATTTTTAAGTTGGTGTATGTCTTTGATTCAGTGTCTTTCTGTCCCTGACCCTTCGGGGAATAAACACTTTTTGGAAAACATATAGAAGGCCTCTGCCTGTTCCTTGTCCCAACCCTCAGCGCAGTCCTATCCCCAACGCAGTCCACCCGTGCCGTAGAGCAGCTGTGCATTACAGCCGCACCCCAGATTTGACAGCTATCTGGGGGCGGCTCACTCTCACCGACAGAGTCAGGAGCCAGTTGGGCCGAAGAAATCCAGCACGGCAGCAGAGCTTGCCCAGGTGTACAAGAACATGGGCACAGACCGCTCACCTCTGCCCAAGTGTTCCTTCTGTGCTCTGGCTGACGGTGCCTCTTCACGGGACCACTGGATTTCCCTGGACTCACCTCAGCCCACACCATTCTGGTGCCCCTGCTACCATTACCAGCAGCAATACTTTCTATCACAAGGATGATGATTATTTTAGTGATCGTGAGAGTGATAAATAGTGGTAGTCAGGGCCATAGTGATACTTCTAGTGGTAGTGACACTTTTAGTGATAGTGATACTTTATATTAGAGGATAATGGTTATTTTATTGATAGTGGTAGCATATAAATAAATGTATTTCCAAAAGCAGTAAGTCCTTGGCTGTTGCGGATGTTTCTGTTGGGGTAGAATGCAAAGAGCTGGGAGCAGGTCTGGGGCTGGTAGAGGAGCTCTGAGCAACTTGTACTGCAGTGCAGGAGCTGTTTGTGCCAGCCTCAGCCTGCTTTCCCAGCAGTGGCCATTAACAAGGCTTTCCTTCACCAGAATAAGGACACGCTAGTGAGGAGTGACATGCAGAAACTCCTCTACGAGCTCATTTGGGATGCTGCCCAGAATCAGGAAGGTCTGGACAGAGAGGATAGGATGTTGTGGGAAGGATGGCTGTCCAGTGCTAATCACATCAAGGAGACCTGAGATCGTGACTTAGATCATGGGGGATGTGGCAGTTCCCTCCCCAAAGAACTCAAAGAGGATCAAGGAGCAGAAAGCTGGAGCTGGGCTGTGTGAGATGCAGAGGGGAAGGAATGAGATATTAGTCACAGGAGCATTAATAAAAATTAAATTGATAACAGAGACAGCAGTTATAATAAAAAACACAGTATTTTCCCACTCACTATGGGAAAAAAGCCGAAGGTGGAACAAAGCTCGGGAAGTTTGCTCTGGGCTTTTGCTTGAGCAAGTGCGGCAGTTGCAGGCTGTGTGTGGCTCCTTAGTTGCTGTTTTGGGACTTGACTTGGCTTTTGTTTCAGGGAGATTAAGACCAAAGCAATACAGACCTGGGTATTTCCTGCTCAATTTCTAAAGTAATGGAATGTAGGATTGTGAAGAAGGCCGTTGAGGTAGAAAGAAGTGACAGAGTGCCTGCCTCAGATGAAGAAAGTGAGGCAGTGCAAGAAACCAGCATGATGGAATAGCTGCCCTGGGATGATGAGTCAGACTCACTGTGGTCCTGCAGGCCTTTCCTCATGCCTGCTCCAGCTTGGCCACCTACAGCCAAAGCTGGAGGTGTGAGTGCAGCAAAGCTGTTGTCCAGAATCACGGCACAGGCTCTGAGGCTGATTGTTGCCTGCAGTGTGTGGGGAGGATATTGCCAGCAGCAATTGCCAGAGAGATGCTTGAAGGCATCTCTGGACACTGTGGGGTTTTGGAGGGGTTCTTACACTTTTAGCTCAGGCAGTAAAGACTGTCCCAAGACAATGCTATTCCCTTTGAAGTGCTGAAGAGGAACCACTGAGCTCCTCACCCTTGTCCCTCTCCTCTCCACAGCACCTCCAGCTCCACCTCTGGGCTGTCTCTCATGGGGCTCTGAGATACCCCACCTCCTGAGAGGGCAGCCCAAGCTCTTTTCAGAAGAGAGCTGTGCCTCAACACTTGAACCAAGCCTTGCAAACTCTTGTGATATAGACATCCACACTTGCAGCCCTGCAGATGCACATGTGAACTGAGATGCACATGTGGGACACATGCATGCCCATGCCCTGCAGTGCTATTTCTGAAATGCCCGGGCTGCTTCTGAGGGAGCTGACATGCCACTGCAGCAGGAAAACACCTCTGCATACAACGGGCTGCAGCAACAACCACCCTTGGGTTTCTCCTTGTGTGTTGTTCTGTTCAGTCGCCAGTCCCTTGGTTTCTCGCTATATTCCTGTTCTCTCCCACTCCCTCTCTATCTTGCTGTCTATCCAAAGCTTCTTCAACAATCTCCATCCCGCCCCAGCCCAGACTTCGTTCTCTCCTACTCATTCTGCTCCTTTCTGCTCATTCTGCGTCTCTTCCTCTTTCCCTTCTGCGTCTTCCTGCAGCTCCCGTTCCCTCTTTTGCTCTCGTTGCCTCTCCGTTCTGCTTCCTGTCCCTGTCTCTTCTGTCTTTATCTCTCGGCTCTGCTCCCTGTGCCACGCTCAGCTCAGACTCCCAGGCGAGCTGCCCCAGCAGCCGGGACACGGCGGAGAGCTCTCCTGCAGCAGCGGCGAATCGGGCCCGGGAGAGGCGCCTCGGCCCTCGGGCCGGAGCAGGGGCGCTCCGAGCCAGCGGGAGCAGCTGGAGCTGCGGCCCGGGAGGCGGGGCGGGCACAGCCCCACAGCCCCGTTCCCGCCCCTCACGGCCACAATGGGAAAGAACAGGGGTTCTCTTGGGAAACCAAGAGACTGGCAACTGCACAGAGCAACACACAAGGAGAAACCCAGGGGCGGTTTTTGCTGCAGCCCAATAAGTGCGGAGGTGTTTTCCTGCTGCAGTGGTTGCTCCGAGCCAGCGGGAGCAGCTGGAGCTGCGGGGCGGGCACAGCCCCACAACCGCGTGCCCGCCCCTCACGGCCCCGTGCGAAATGGCGGCAGCAGGGGGCAAGGAGGCCGCGGGCTGCGGGCAGCGCTGCCTCCGTGCCGTACCACACGCGGCAGGCGGCTTCAGCAGCAGCACAGGTCTGGGGGCACTGGTCCCACAGCTGGTGACGAGCCGCCGAGCAGCACAATGCCTCGAGTGCGTTAAAGGAGAGACTGGGTGTATAACCAGTTAAAGGAACAAAGAAGGGCAGTGTTCATCGGTGCCACCCCTCGGGCAGGAATAGAGGGCCCGAGATGGCACTCAGACTCAATGCCGAGGCAGCTGGGCAGCCTGCCTGGCTTCTGGGCAGGAGATGTCACCAAGACATCCTCCAGCCTGGTATGGCCCTCTGCTCATCATTATGTGCCACAGCCTTCAAGGTGGGCCGTGATCTGTGCTCGATTCCAGAGGATGGCATTGGCCAAGCTGATGCAGCTTGTCGGTTGGAGTCTGCTTATGAGCCTTGGAGAGACACCCTAAAGGGGGAAATCTGTCTGTGCCTCTGTGCTTGCAGCTCTAAACACCTGGGGGTTAACTGGTGCTTCAGGGGCAATTATACCAAAGGTGCTCTAGAAGGCTTTCCAAGAGATTCTAGCGTAGGGTGCCTGGCACACGTAAGTCCTGAATATTTCCTTCCCAGAAGAGCTGCTAAGCTAAAAGGCTACCCGTGTTAACTGTTACCTGCAGGAACTGACACATTTGTGTGTCTCCCATGGCATTACCACCTGGTGTCCGAGGACAAGCAAGAGGGTGCTCAGGGCCTCTGGATGACTGCTTGAGGGATCTGGGCCGGATGTGGCATTTACTTCTGCCACTTGCAGTGACCCAGACACAGAAAGGTTCTAGAGGTGAATACCTGGCACCCTGGTGTGCCCAACAGAAGTGTAGGGCTTTGACTGTGGGTTACTCTACAGGACACCAGGCCTGATGGTGGCACATGGGCTACACCTGCCTCCAAGGGAAAAAGGATCTTGGCTCAGGAGTTAGTGGGGCTCCTTAAGAGGCTTTACGTAGGTTTGGAAGTGGAAAGGGAATACTAGGCTCACCTGGGAGAAGCATGAGCACTGCAAACACATGTTTGCATGACAGTGGAGGATGGAAGCAGTGCTGCCATCAAAGATCATGAAACTGTAGCACAAGTAATGGGAAAAACAGGTTTCTTGCCAGAATGCTGTCAGAGAAAAATACTACCAAAGAAAGACACAATTGAGTTTTTTACAGCAGCCTTCATACAGGGCTGCTGATGGGGATTTATGAGGAATAGGACCTGAGTGCCTCTGCATTCCCATGCAGAGTGCTGCCTCCCAGAATACATCAACCCTTCCCCATTTTGCTCCTTCCATTCCTATGCAGAATAAGGAAATCAATAGAGGGCGGGTCCAGGAATTCACAGGCAATGTGGGTGTACATTGGGGAGTTCACAGACACCACTATGTTATGAGGTCACAGAGCCCTGTTTGATGTGAGGTTCCAGAGCCCCACTGTGCTCTTCAGTGCTCGCTCTGGGCAACACTGCAGCAGCAGCAGCAGTGGCAGGAGCAGCAGAATCATGTTCCTGAGCCACTACCTCCTGCTCCTCTTTCTCCTGGCCCTGCAAACCCAGAATGCCCAGAGTGCTCCAACACCTGGGCAGGGAGCAGGTAGGCAGGCAGGGGCCAGCACATAGCCCTGGCTGATGGCAGTGGGGCCAGGACTGGGGCTGGCTGAGCCAGGAAGCCACCACGGTGCAGGCAGTGGGGCAGACACACCAGGGGAGGTGGGAGGGGCTGCAGCTGCTTTAGGGTGCAGCATGGAGAGAGAGTCCTAAGGAGCAAGGAGGTGGGAAGTGGCAGTTCAGGCCCAGAACCACAGCAGTGCTTATCCATCACTCGGCTCTGGTTATCTATCACTCAGCTCTGGTTATCCAGCTTCCCGGCCTGGCTCCAGGGCTGAGGCCCCCACAGGTCATGTGTGCACGCCATGGCTTTTCACTTCATGTGAGAGCTGCCAGCTCAGTGTCCCAAGGGCAGCCAGACCCCCCTGCAGCTGTGAGAATACACACCTGCTTGTGCGTGCCCTGTCAATACCTTCCACATCCAGGCCTTGAGGTGTGACCATGAGGGCAGTGCATGTGATGGTAACTTCTTGTGGGTGTTTGGTTGTAGTTGTGGACACAGCGAGAACTCTTTCAGCCCCTGAGCTGGAGCCAAATACCATGCTGATTCCGAGCTGGTACCTCAAGCGTGAGTCATCAGTCTCTACCGCCTTCACGAGAATGAGCACTCCTTTCTCCTTTTCCCTGTGTTATTCATGAGAAATACACCTTCATAGGTATGACATCCTTTCATAAATCTAACAATAGGGAATAATTATGACAAGGTTCCTGAAGAATTCCCTGAAGGATTCCCAGATGTTTCAGAGGAGCTCCTGAACACCTTGGATGAAGCCCCATCTGGTTAGTATATCCCACTCTGTTAACCCTGGGACCTGGGAAGCTGAGCTTTTGGTTCCTGGAGGGATGTGCTGTATCCTGGACAGCCAGAAGTGCTCAGTCACAGACTTGCTGCAGGGATTTCACACCATTTCACACCTCCTGGAGTGAGCCATAGAGATGGTCCAGCACAGCGTCTGCTCACAGCTCTGCTTCCAGACAATTGCCAGGGGCATCTCCAGCTGCTGCTGCAATTGTACCATTACTGGCCAGAGCTGCTGTGTGCAGACACTGGCATCCAGATGTGGGGAAAAGGCCTGTGCTGAATTTGTGTTTGCCTCACACTCAGCACAGCATGGAGGCAGAAATGATATCCCACAAAATCTTGGCTGCCCCTGCCAAACCTCAGGCTCAGGGATGGGCTGAAGCTGGACCCCAAGTGTGAGGGTGAACCTGAAGGTATTCCTTCTGTGGGTCATTTGGTTGATTAAGTCTTGGCTGGTTTGGGTCTGCATTTCTTGTTGCACTGCAGAAAATCTGGCTATGGATTCCTCTTGTCTTGGGGGACAGCAGGCTCCTCACTGCCACTTGCCAGAATGCCTGGCCACGGTACTGTGCTCTTGGAAAGGGACAGTGGCTTCTGGTTACAGTGTCCAGTGTTTTTTTCTGAAGAGACAGATTCTGAGACTGTGCTGGAGACCTTCCCTATGGAAGAAAATGGCAGCCTGCCAGGCTCAGATGAAGAAAGAGAACCAACAGAGGACACCAGCACACTTGCTGAGCCTGGGGAATATTCATGTGAGTGCTTGAGCAATGCTGTCTTGGAAGAAGAGCAGCTTTTCTGTTATATCCCTGCAGTGCCCTCCAGGGATGAGTTGCAGCGCCCAGCACACAGCCCTGGCCTGCAGCTTGGAAGAAGAGATAGGAACTGTGCTGATGCAGCTGCTCCCTGGCACACACTGGGCTCTTCTCCATGGGAACTTTATGGGATCCCTCTTGTTCCTTTGAGCCAGAGGAACAGATCTCTGAAGACAATAATCCTTGGGCATCTGAAGCACACTGTGGGATTATCCCTAGTGCAGAGTACAAACATTGTCTCTCGCATTGTCTTTTGTCCTGCCAGGGTCAGCTGCTGGGCAAAAAGCCAAGACTGCTGGACAGTGGGAATTTAGCAAGAACTACATTCTAGCATCTGTAGCAGTCTCGGCTCTGCTGCTGCTTGCAGCAGTGGTTGGGTACATAATCATGTACCAGCTGCTGAAGCGAGACATGTGAGTTATTCATTGCTGCCATTGGCAATGAAGGGTTTGCACCATGCTGGAGTGCCCAGGCAGCTCCTAGCAAGGCTCTGTGGAAACCGCTGCAGTGCAATGCTTTAACTGTGCTCCAAATTCATATCTATGAGGAGTCTTGGAAATCTGTTTCTACAGCAGGACTCAGGAAGACAAGGAGGCAACAAGACAGGACTGGGACTCTACCAGGGAAAGCTGTGGTCTGCCTAGATGTGAAGCAGAATCAAGCTGCCGCCTGTTTCCTGAGGTCTTTGCAGCAGAGCTTGCCCAGGTGTACAAGAACATGGGCACAGACCGCTCACCTCTGCCCACGTGTTCCTTCTGTGCTCTGGCTGACGGTGCCTCTTCACGGGACCACTGGATTTCCCTGGACTCACCTCAGCCCACACCATTCTGGTGCCCCTGCTACCAGTACCAGCAGGAACACTTTATATTAGAGGACAATGATTAGTGATAGTGAGAGTTATAAATAGTGATAGGGATAGTGACACCTTTAGTGATACTTTTAGTGGTAGTGACACTTTTAGTGATAGTGATACTTTATATTAGAGGATAATGGTTATTTTATTGATAGTGGTAGCATATAAATAAATGTATTTCCAAAAGCAGTAAGTCCTTGGCTGTTGCGGATGTTTCTGTTGGGGTAGAATGCAAAGAGCTGGGAGCAGGTCTGGGGCTGGTAGAGGAGCTCTGAGCAACTTGCACTGCAGTGCAGGAGCTGTTTGTGCCAGCCTCAGCCTGCTTTCCCAGCAGTGGCCATTAACAAGGCTTTCCTTCACCAGAATAAGGACACGCTAGTGAGGAGTGACATGCAGAAACTCCTCTACGAGCTCATTTGGGATGCTGCCCAGAATCAGGAAGGTCTGGACAGAGAGGATAGGATGTTGTGGGAAGGATGGCTGTCCAGTGCTAATCACATCAAGGAGACCTGAGATCGTGACTTAGATCATGGGGGATGTGGCAGTTCCCTCCCCAAAGAACTCAAAGAGGATCAAGGAGCAGAAAGCTGGAGCTGGGCTGTGTGAGATGCAGAGGGGAAGGAATGCGATATTAGTCACAGGAGCATTAATAAAAATTAAATTGATAACAGAGACAGCAGTTATAATAAAAAACACAGTATTTTCCCACTCACTATGGGAAAAAAGCCGAAGGTGGAACAAAGCTCGGGAAGTTTGCTCTGGGCTTTTGCTTGAGCAAGTGCGGCAGTTGCAGGCTGTGTGTGGCTCCTTAGTTGCTGTTTTGGGACTTGACTTGGCTTTTGTTTCAGGGAGATTAAGACCAAAGCAATACAGACCTGGGTATTTCCTGCTCAATTTCTAAAGTAATGGAATGTAGGATTGTGAAGAAGGCCGTTGAGGTAGAAAGAAGTGACAGAGTGCCTGCCTCAGATGAAGAAAGTGAGGCAGTGCAAGAAACCAGCATGATGGAATAGCTGCCCTGGGATGATGAGTCAGACTCACTGTGGTCCTGCAGGCCTTTCCTCATGCCTGCTCCAGCTTGGCCACCTACAGCCAAAGCTGGAGGTGTGAGTGCAGCAAAGCTGTTGTCCAGAATCACGGCACAGGCTCTGAGGCTGATTGTTGCCTGCAGTGTGTGGGGAGGATATTGCCAGCAGCAATTGCCAGAGAGATGCTTGAAGACATCTCTGGACACTGTGGGGTTTTGGAGGGGTTCTTACACTTTTAGCTCAGGCAGTAAAGACTGTCCCAAGACAATGCTATTCCCTTTGAAGTGCTGAAGAGGAACCACTGAGCTCCTCACCCTTGTCCCTCTCCTCTCCACAGCACCTCCAGCTCCACCTCTGGGCTGTCTCTCATGGGGCTCTGAGATACCCCACCTCCTGAGAGGGCAGCCCAAGCTCTTTTCAGAAGAGAGCTGTGCCTCAACACTTGAACCAAGCCTTGCAAACTCTTGTGATATAGACATCCACACTTGCAGCCCTGCAGATGCACATGTGAACTGAGATGCACATGTGGGACACATGCATGCCCATGCCCTGCAGTGCTATTTCTGAAATGCCCGGGCTGCTTCTGAGGGAGCTGACATGCCACTGCAGCAGGAAAACACCTCTGCATACAACGGGCTGCAGCAACAACCACCCTTGGGTTTCTCCTTGTGTGTTGTTCTGTTCAGTCGCCAGTCCCTTGGTTTCTCGCTATATTCCTGTTCTCTCCCACTCCCTCTCTATCTTGCTGTCTATCCAAAGCTTCTTCAACAATCTCCATCCCGCCCCAGCCCAGACTTCGTTCTCTCCTACTCATTCTGCTCCTTTCTGCTCATTCTGCGTCTCTTCCTCTTTCCCTTCTGCGTCTTCCTGCAGCTCCCGTTCCCTCTTTTGCTCTCGTTGCCTCTCCGTTCTGCTTCCTGTCCCTGTCTCTTCTGTCTTTATCTCTCGGCTCTGCTCCCTGTGCCACGTTCAGCTCAGACTCCCAGGCGAGCTGCCCCAGCAGCCGGGACACGGCGGAGAGCTCTCCTGCAGCAGCGGCGAATCGGGCCCGGGAGAGGCGCCTCGGCCCTCGGGCCGGAGCGGGGGCGCTCCGAGCCAGCGGGAGCAGCTGGAGCTGCGGCCCGGGAGGCGGGGCGGGCACAGCCCCACAGCCCCGTTCCCGCCCCTCACGGCCACAATGGGAAAGAACAGGGGTTCTCTTGGGAAACCAAGAGACTGGCAACTGCACAGAGCAACACACAAGGAGAAACCCAGGGGCGGTTTTTGCTGCAGCCCAATAAGTGCAGAGGTGTTTTCCTGCTGCAGTGGTTGCTCCGAGCCAGCGGGAGCAGCTGGAGCTGCGGGGCGGGCACAGCCCCACAACCGCGTGCCCGCCCCTCACGGCCCCGTGCGAAATGGCGGCAGCAGGGGGCAAGGAGGCCGCGGGCTGCGGGCAGCGCTGCCTCCGTGCCGTACCACACGCGGCAGGCGGCTTCAGCAGCAGCACAGGTCTGGGGGCACTGGTCCCACAGCTGGTGACGAGCCGCCGAGCAGCACAATGCCTCGAGTGCGTTAAAGGAGAGACTGGGTGTATAACCAGTTAAAGGAATAAAGAAGGGCAGTGTTCATCGGTGCCACCCCTCGGGCAGGAATAGAGGGCCCGAGATGGCACTCAGACTCAATGCCGAGGCAGCTGGGCAGCCTGCCTGGCTTCTGGGCAGGAGATGTCACCAAGACATCCTCCAGCCTGGTATGGCCCTCTGCTCATCATTATGTGCCACAGCCTTCAAGGTGGGCCGTGATCTGTGCTCGATTCCAGAGGATGGCATTGGCCAAGCTGATGCAGCTTGTCGGTTGGAGTCTGCTTATGAGCCTTGGAGAGACACCCTAAAGGGGGAAATCTGTCTGTGCCTCTGTGCTTGCAGCTCTAAACACCTGGGGGTTAACTGGTGCTTCAGGGGCAATTATACCAAAGGTGCTCTAGAAGGCTTTCCAAGAGATTCTAGCGTAGGGTGCCTGGCACATAGCCCTGGCTGATGGCAGTGGGGCCAGGACTGGGGCTGGCTGAGCCAGGAAGCCACCACGGTGCAGGCAGTGGGGCAGACACACCAGGGGAGGTGGGAGGGGCTGCAGCTGCTTTAGGGTGCAGCATGGAGAGAGAGTCCTAAGGAGCAAGGAGGTGGGAAGTGGCAGTTCAGGCCCAGAACCTGAGCATGGGTTATCTATCACTCAGTTCTGGTTATCCATCACTCAGCTCTGGTTATCATCACTCAGCACTGGTTGTCATCACTCAGCTCTTGTTATCATCACTCAGCTCTGGTTGTCCATCACTCAGCTCTGGTTATCCAGCTTCCCGGCCTGGCTCCAGGGCTGAGGCCCCCACAGGTCATGTGTGCACGCCATGGCTTTTCACTTCATGTGAGAGCTGCCAGCTCAGTGTCCCAAGGGCAGCCAGACCCCCCTGCAGCTGTGAGAATACACACCTGCTTGTGCGTGCCCTGTCAATACCTTCCACATCCAGGCCTTGAGGTGTGACCATGAGGGCAGTGCATGTGATGGTAACTTCTTGTGGGTGTTTGGTTGTAGTTCAGGCCAGAGAGGGTTCTACAGCTCCTCAAGCAGATTCCATGCTGAATCCGATCTGGTATCTCAAGCGTGAGTCATCGGTCTGTATTTGACTTCATTGAATAAAGATTTCTTTTCCTTGTGTAATCCATGGGAAATTTACCATCATGCGGGAATTATCTTTTATAAATATAACATAGGGAAAGATTCCCAGAAGATACCTGTGGTTCCAAAGGGGCTTCTAAGAGCATTGGTGAAAGCTGCATCTGGTTAGTATATCTCACTCTGTTAACCCTAGGACCTGGGAAGCTGAGCTTTTGGTTCCTGGAGGGATGTGCTGTATCCTGGACAGCCGGAAGTGCTCAGTCACAGACTTGCTGCAGGGATTTCACACCATTTCACACCTCCTGGAGTGAGCCATAGAGATGGTCCAGCACAGCGTCTGCTCACAGCTCTGCTTCCAGACAATTGCCAGGGGCATCTCCAGCTGCTGCTGCAATTGTACCATTACTGGCCAGAGCTGCTGTGTGCAGACACTGGCATCCAGATGTGGGGAAAAGGCCTGTGCTGAATTTGTGTTTGCCTCACACTCAGCACAGCATGGAGGGAGACCTATCAGTCAGGGTTGGGTTGAAGCTGCACCTCAAGCATGAAGGTTGATTTAGTTGAAGGGATTCTTCTGTGGGTTGATTATGTTACGGGTGGTTTGGGTCTGCATTTCTTTTTGCATTGCAGAAAATCTAGCTGTGGATTCCTCTTTTCTTTGGGTACAGTGGGCTGTCCACTGCCACTTATCAAAGTTCCCAGGCCATGGTACTGTGCTTCTGGTAAGGAGCAGTGGCTTCTATTTATGTCCCATGCTCTTTCTAAAAGACAGATCATGAGATTGTGCAGAAGGAGATCTATCCTATGGGAGAAATTAACAGCATACCAGTCTCAGATGAAGAAACAGAAGGAGTAATGGATACCTGAACACCTGCTCAGCATCAGAGACATAGAGGCAGTGACTGCTTGGGAAGATGCTGTCTTGGAAGAAGAGCAGCTTTTCTGCTATATCCCTGCAGTGCCCTCCAGGGATGAGTTGCAGCGCCCAGCACACAGCCCTGGCCTGCAGCTTGGAAGAAGAGATAGGAACTGTGCTGGTGCAGCTGCTCTCTGGCACACACTGGGCTCTTCTCCATGGGAACTCTATGAGATCCCTCTTGTTCCTTTGTGCTGAGACACCAGAGCCAGAGGAACAGATCTCTGAAGACAATAATCCTTGGGCATCTGAAACACACTGTAGGATTATCCCTAGTGCAGAGTACAAACATTGTCTCTCACATTGTCTTTTGTCCTGCCAGGGTCAGCTGCTGGGCAAAAAGCCAAGACTGCTGGACAGTGGGAATTTAGCAAGAACTACATTCTAGCATCTGTAGCAGCCTCAGCTCTGCTGCTGCTTGCAGCAGTGGTTGGGTACATAATCATGTACCAGCTGCTGAAGTGAGACATATGAGTTGGCCTTTCCCTTGAGTGATTTATTGCTGTTGTGTGCAATTAAGTGTTTGCATCGTGCTGGAGTGCCAGGGTAGCTCCTGGCAGTGCTCTGCAGAAACCTCCACCATGCAGTTCTTTAACTGTGCTTTTATCTCATATCTGAGGAGTCTCTCGGAAATTATTTCTACAGGAGGATTCAGGGGGACAAAGAAGCATCGACAGAATTCAACACTTACTCTTTTTGGCACAGCAAAGGTTATAGTAAAATTAAAGGCGAAGCAGAATGAGGAGATTGCTGAGGAGGGTTCAAGAGAGCCCAAGCGAACAAGTTCAACCACAGTTGCCGCTTGTCACCAGAGATCTCTGTTGGAAAGCTTGTCCAACTGTACGAAACCATGGATGCAGACCCCCCACCTCTGCCTGCCTCTTGCAGGTGCCATTTGTCTGATGGGGCCTTTTCACAGGTGTTCTAGGTGACCTAGGTGGTTTATATAGTTATATATTTATTATGTTTCCTGTATGTCAATACATGCTGTCTGTGTCACTGTGTTTTTAAGACCCAAAAACCCACATAACAGAACCTGTGTGTTTTGCGCCGGGTTCATGGATGGGGTGATGTGCTGGGTCCCTTGCAAAAGGACACACACAGGCACTCTTTTGTTTCTCTCTGGGCTCTGGATGGGATTGCCTGGCACAGGTCTGCCATGGTGGCAGGGGGGTGGTAAGAGTGCCGCAACCTTCTTGAAGAGTGTCCTAAGAAGGACGGCTCAGAGGCACAGGCACGTCCTTCTCCCAGCCTGGTATGTGATGTTCATCTTCAGCATCCTTCTTCAGGCGACATGGAGAAAAGAGACTGGAGCTCTGTATGGCATTCCACAGAGTAGTAGCCTTTGTTAAGAGCAGGGCCCTCCTTAAAGGGAGCCAGGGACAGAAGCTCCCTGAACTAGGGAAAAACAGGGGTTTATATAGGGAAGGCCAGGGGTGGAACAAAACCAGTAACCACTGGGGTAAGGGTTCAGGGGCTGGGCATAATGGGAAAGACCAATGGGTAACAAGGGATTAAATAACATAGAAACGCAAAGGCCTCTGAGGGTGGTATTTGCTCACCCTAACTAGAAAGTGGGTAGCTCAGGGGTTGGCCTTCCAGGGGAGTGTGACAAGCTTTTCTTTTGCCAGATCTCCAGCCCCCAAACACCCCCTTCTTTATCTAATAAAAAAGCTTCCCCCAGAGACCTTGTGAGTAACTTCTTAAAACAGCTGAACATGCATAGAAAACCAGAAACAATTAGAAGGACCCAAAACCCATTTTTTAGGAGGGAACCAACCCACCCCTTGAGTCCCCAATGTCCAAAGAGATTTTCGAACCATTGAGGCTCTCTCTCAGCCTTAAGTTCCTGGACTAGATTTTAGATCTTCTGGATTTGACTGTGGATGCCTTCGCTGTGGCTGGATAAGTTGAAGCAGCACAGCCCCTCGAACTCTTCGGAGCCGTGTCCATGGGCAAGAAGGAGAAAGTCAATTGCAATTCTGATGTTCCGATGTTAAGTTGGCCTGCTTACCAAGCCAACACTCCAGCTTAGAAAGCTCACTGAGGGCTCACTGCGTGTAGCATCCCATGAACTCTCTGCTCTCAGTCAATTCCCAAGTCCTCTGCCCTGGCCACGGCAGTGACTAACTACCACAGAGTAGTCCTCCTGGGGGGAAAAGACAGACTCCCTCATGGACTTCCCCTGGTTTCTCCTTCCCTGTTCCCTCATTGGTTGGATACCCCTCGTGGCTGTGCCCTTTCCCCTGGAGACTGGTCCCCTCTGCCCAGCCCTTAGCCCCACCCCCCACCCCTTCCCCTTCTTAAGCTGCCTCACCACATGGTGGTTCTCTTTCTTGCCAGGCTCCCTTTAGCCTCATGTGACCTCGCTGGAATAAAACCTTGCAAAAAGAACTTTTCTTGCCTTTCTCAGATGTGGTGAGTGTGGTCTGACTGTGTTGCCTGAATGTTAACTCAACCTGCTTTTCTACAAGAGAGATTTGTTGGGAACAAATAATAGGCAGCAGCACCCACCATCCATCTCCTGCATTTTTAATGCAGTGTTAACCCAGGGTAGAAAAATGGACATCACCACCCTCTTCATATGTGGCCAATCAACAATTTGGCTATCACAATTTTCATCTAATTGAGTGAGCTCTTTTTTTTGGCGGAACAATTTATTCTTTTTCTGCCAATCATGAATCAGTATTGAGTTTGGGGTGAGGATGGTAAGCTGGCTAAGCATACAAGGACCTCCCTGCAGATGGGAGGGGATTCCTCCCCACACCCTCTCCCCATAAATCAAGAACACACCCTGGAGCAGCACACTGGGATGACAAGAGGAAACAGATAGTGTGTTGCTGGTATAATTGAACCAGTTAATTGAATTGTAGATATTGTTGGTAGGTGACATGTCTTTTACATAGATTGATTTTTGGTATTCGGAGGCAGGCTGTACTCTTTACCTGATGGTCTGTAATAGAGTTTAACACAGTAGGTGGCCTTGGAAGACTCCAGAAGCTCTAATTCTTGGGGTTCCTCTGGTGCATGGGGCAAAATCCTCATCCACTTGTCTCAAGTGTCCACCAGGTTGGGCTCCTTCCCTGTGAAGGGGTATTCATTGGGCCTTAAAGGAATCCCTGTCAGGCATTGGCTAAGGGATTGCTGGCACTACCCATGGACAAGCACATGTTCTGTTGAAGAGTCTTCGCAGGTGTTCCATTTGGTGATCCAAATGTTCTCTTTGGGCTGTGCTACTAGCAGGCATCCACCGCCGATGGTCTCAGGAGCATCCAGAAGACTAGGAACTCTAAGAGGGCTTTACTCGACATCTTCATGAAGAGTTGGTGCTTCTGTGAAGGGAGGTTTAAATGAGAAAATGTTCATTTTGGAGGGGTGTCATTTTCTTCTGTCTTCTTTCCCCCACTTTTTCTAAAAATTGTTAAAAGAGGACAGGTATTGGGTTTATAATGATGAAGAAATTAACAGTTTTTTGAGGTAGTGGTTTGCCAGTGGGATCATTTTGCGCAATGGGGACGCATGATCCGTCACTGGCAGCGGCAGCATTAAGGTGCAGTAGCAACATTGTAAGTAGAGGTTTGCATGGGGAAGGTAAATATTGGTTTCATGGGGAAAGGGAAAGGGAAAGTGTTGGGGTACACAGGTAAGTGATGGAGTTTTTGGGGCAGGAAAGTAGGGGAAATGGGAGGAGGATAAGGAAGGCGAGAGGAGTTTTAGGAGCTTTGCTTATTGTCTGTTGTTGGAGGGTAGCAGCTTCAGTGTGTTTGGTTTGGTGCAGAATTTGGTCTGGGCTGAGATCTGGTGGCAGGACGATTGGGTCTCTGCTGTGGTCGTTTTTGCTGGTGTCTCCATCTCCAGGTCGCTAACTGTTAATCTTGAGAACTTGTGTGGGTGTCAGCAGATTGTGGTCTGTTGTAAGAGTAGTGTTTGCAGGGCCCAGGTATGGTTTTATGTTTTTCCCTGGGAGCCATTTGGGACCGGATGCTGTGGACACACAGACATACCCTCTCCCCCAGGTAGTCAATGGGAAAGGCCCAGATGTTTGTTGTGATTCAGGGTCCTTAATCAGCACCAGCAGCTTCTTGGTGAGCTTAGCTGGGGTTGAATTGGAGAAGTGCTGCAATACAGGGGGGTCAGGCTCTGAGGATGAACAATTTAGGAAACTGATGACATAAAGAGCTTTGCAGAGCCTCTCAGTGGGAGGAATGCTCTCTGTTCCTCCCCACTGCTGATCAAGGACCCTCTTAAGAGTTTGGTGGGTCCTTTCCACAATTGACTGCCCCGTTGGAGAGTGTGGTATGCCCATGGTGTGCTTCACTCCCCACTGATGGAAGAAATCCCTCAATGTGTGGGAGGATAAGCAGGCCCATTGTCTGTTTTTATCTGCTCTGGGATTCCCAGGGTGGCAAACACAAGGAGAAAATGCTGGATGGTGTGCTTGGCATTTTCTTCTGCATGGGCCGAGGCAAATGCTGCGCCAGAAAAGGTGTCTACTGACACATTTATATATTTGGACCTTCCAAAGGAAGGGTTGTGCATGACATCAGTTTGGCATATTTGGCAATTGCTGAGACCACGAGGGTTAACCCCAGAGTTCATGGATGGAATTTGATATATTTGACAATTTAGGCAGGTAGTCACAATTGTCCTGGCCTGGTCTCTGGGTAGCCTAAACATTCTTATTAAAGGTGGACGTTTTGTTGAAAAAAGGAGTGTGACAACTTTGCCTGGGCGAAGATGTCAGGAACATTGGATGTTCCTGCAAGCATGGCTAGTGCATCTGCCCTTTTGTTTTCCTCTGCGATGGCCCCTGGGAGGTCAGTGTATGACCTCACACGCATGATGCAATATGGTTGCTTTCTGTGGGAGATGAAGTGTATTAATTTAGAAAACAACTTGTACAGATTCAGGTTGGAGACCTCTTTTAGAAAAGAACATTCAGCCTTCATAGCTACTCTGGCGACATAAGCCGAATTGGTCACCAAATTGAAAGGTTCTTTGAACTTCTCAAAAGCTCTGATGACGGCTGCTAGTTCTGCAATCTATTGTGATGCTTTGACCACCTGGACATCAGACTCTCATTTCTGTGTCCTGGAATCCTCCAAGTCATCACTGACTTGTGGGATTTTCCTGACCCATCAGTGAAAACAGTCAGGGCTTTGAGTGGTGTTCTACTTTGTAATGTTTTGGGGACAAATTAAATATTGGTTTAAACAGTTTGTGGCCAGGGAGATAGATGGAAATTTGGCTTGTGTAGCTATCTAGGGCGAACTGGAGGCTGTTTGTTATAGAGTAAAGGCTCCAAATCCCCAGTCTTCAATGGAAGGAAAATGCATGTGAACTCACACCCTATAAGAGCATGGAGGCAGGCTCTGGCCCTTTTAGTAAGTTCTGTCATGATTTCCTGCAGAGTAGTGATGGTTTTGGTGGGTTGGTTATGTGCGAAGACCCACTCAGTGATAAGGAGTGGGTCTCTCAGTGCCCAGTCCCACTAAAAAATTAGCGCATAGAAGCGGGAAGCCTTACCCAGAATGGCCAGTTGGAAGGACAGGCTGGGCTCGTATCAATGGGCTTGTTGCGAAGACAAGGCCTCATGAAGCTTCATGAGGGAGTCCCAGGCCTCCGGCGTGAGGGTGCGTGGTGAATCCAGCTCTTTGCTGCCACAGAGCAGGCTGAAGAGTGGTGCAAGGACCTCCATCAGTATCCCCGATGGAGGGGATAACGAAGGGAATGGAGAATGCGAATCTCAGGGTGTCCTGGGGGTGGAGAGGAATGTTGAAGAAGCAGTCCTTTGATACCTGTTATAGTGAGCTTCCAGCCCCAAGGCAACATGGAAGGTGAGGGCATGCCAGGTTGCAGGGGACTCATATCTTCAATCACTTAATTTATTTTCCTGAGATTGTGGAGGAGCCTCCACCTATCTTTGCTAGGTTTTCCTAAAACAAAGATAGGAGAGTTCCAAGGGCTGTTAGTCTCAGTAATGTGGCCCTTGGTAAGCTGCTCCTCCATGAGGGCCTCTAGTGCATGCAGCTTGGTGTCAGACAGGGGCAACTGATCAATGTGTTAAAAATAAACTAGGCCAGCAACCTTTAAAAGGTGAACCTGTTCATTGTAAACAAGGAAAAAAGTTGGAAACTAGGCCCCAGGATAAGCTCAGGGCCTGTGCGACAAGCCAGAGTAACAATAAACTGCATGACACGTGGGGTGCTCCCTTGGACTTCGAATTCCGTAGGAGGACCAGGCGCTGAGCACCTGGGAGCCTTTGAAGTCTTTTGCACCACCACATTGGTGTGTTTCTCAATCCTTGCACTGACTGGTCTCCTTTCTGTTCACTGGTTAGTCTATACCGCTGTGTAATCCTGACCAATCATTTCAGAATAAGTCCATTTTATTGGATGGCTCGTTCTCCAGTCACAGTTCAGGGTGTTCTCATCATCTCTTGTACCTCATGAGGTAATATTATAGAAGGTTCCTTCTAGTCAATGTTTGGTTCTTGTTATAGCCCCATCTAGTGGTTACATACCTGTACATTAGCACATTTAACTTAACAACTCATTACATTAATTATATTATTAACAATTCTTAATTTCATCTACGAATGCCAGCTTATCCATAACAACTACTTCCTCTAAATCTTTGATTAGGCATTAGCCCGCATCAAACTTTTTATGAAACGGGCTTTCATAGGTTTGATAAAATTTTCTCAATTTCTGGTATTTCTCGTAAGTTTCTCTGACAGTTTCCAGGTTTTTTTCTCGATTATTTTCTTGCTCCATCATGATCTTGATTTTCTCGTCACTTAACTTCTCTAAGGAATTCTGAACAATGTTAGTAATCATATGGATTAAACAAGGTATAGTACAAGGGAGAAAAATAACACTCATCAATACACCTTCTCCAACAAGTAAGATCTTTTTCCACCACCTGCTGAGCTGCGTGGGCTTGGTAGCCCGTCAGCAAGAAGGCTCGGATAGCTGGATATCTGAGGGTCCACCAGAAGAACGGGAGGGACACTCGGGTTGCTGAAATCCTGTCCGTTTATTTGAGGGAGAGCAGATGGGGAGACAACGAGACAGAAGGGAAGCAAGCTCCGAGAGCCCCGAGGGGCGGGGTAAGGGATCTTTTAACTGGGAAAAGGTAGGAGGGTCCAGGGTACAAGGAACCAATTGGGAAAAGGGCTAAAGGGAAGGGAGATACAACAGTAACCAATGAGGGTATGAGGAAGGAGTGGTCTTGGCAGGGGAACCAATGAGGAAACAGGGAACAAAGAAGATTCTGGACTAAGGGGCAGAATGAACAATAATTGACAGAACAGGGGGAGGACACAATTCTGTTACAAGGGGTGTTATATAACTGCCGTTTCCCATGGCAACCCTAGGCTGCCTTCCCCAACCCCTCCTCCTACATCTCCCCCATTTTTATTTATTTAAATAAATTTATTTAAATAAATAAATTATTTATTTAAATAAATTTATTTAAATAAGCATTTCCTAACGTCTTAAGGAGCATACGTTTAAACAAAAATAAAGCAAACGATATAATAAAAATTATCAGAAAAATCCAGAAAAGTCCTCTGAGAATGATGACAACCCACCCTGGGACACCCCATTGGGATAACAGTTTATTTACTGGGTCCACAGCCGAGGTCTCTGTCTTGATGTCATCGACTTGTTCCCAGATCTGCTGGA
This sequence comes from Vidua macroura, assembly GCF_024509145.1. Classification (NCBI taxonomy): domain Eukaryota; kingdom Metazoa; phylum Chordata; class Aves; order Passeriformes; family Viduidae; genus Vidua; species Vidua macroura. Next base: position 36,788,767 of record NC_071611.1, read on the forward strand.
TGTTGACTTGAATGGATGTGCTCTTCAATGACAAGTTGAAGCAACACATCCCCTCAAAGTCCTCACAGCTATGGCCATGGGTGAGCAGTAAAACGTCGATGGCGGCTCTATTTTGCAGTGTGGCGTGCCTGGTGACTTCTTCGTCCGCTATCAGGTCAGAAAGGGCAGCGGACATGGCGTTGGCCTGCTTACTGAGCCAGCACTTGAGGTGAGAAAGCTCACCGAGGGCCTTTGCTGCTGCATACCATGGTAAAAAGATGGATACAGCGACCATCTTTGTTTTGCCCCAGTTGTAAATTTCGGAGTCAGAATTTTCCTCGAATTGGTTATAGGATCTCTTTTTGCGTGCCAATTGACTTTCTTTCTTCCAATCTAGAATTTGGGTTTTGTTCAGTGTCAGCGTAGTAAGCTGGCCAAGGCTGCAGGGGTTTCCTTGTATCTGGGATGGAATCCCTGCCCACACCCTGTCCCCACAGATGAGGAAAACCCCCCTGGGGAGCATCCTGGGAATTGAGGAGGACTTAGATACTGTAGTTGAGGTGTAATTGCACCAATTGGCTGCATTGTATCTCCGATCGTGGGGAGATACATCATGTCTTTCTATTTGTTGGGTACCAGCCGGGTGGAGTTTTGCTATTTGATCCCAGTCTTCCTGGGAGGGCTGGTACCTAAATCTGACACAGTATGTTGCCTGTGAGGAGCCCAATAGGTCCAATTCTTGGGCTCCTGTGGTGCATGTGGCAGAATCCTCGTCCACTCGTCCCAGGTGTCCACAGGGTTAGGCTTTTTCCCTGCATATGGGTATTCTTTTGGCGACAGGGGAATTCCTACCAGGCACGTGGATAGCAGATTGTCCACACTTCCCATGGCCATGCAAAAATTGTCCTGCTTTAAGGACTTTACCAGCGTGACCCATATGTTTTCTCTTGGCTGTGGAACGATCCAGCTCCTGACCGGTGACAACCAGACGATGGCGATCAGGAGCATCAGATGGTTTGAAGATGTCCTCAGGGTGGTGGTCATCCTCAGAGTCTTGTACTAAAAGAAAACCTAAGTAATAAATTCCCCTCAGTGGTTCCTCCCCAACCTCCCCCATTTCTATTTATTAAATAAGGGCAAATTAAAATTAAGGGAAAAGAGTAAGGATTGAGGGAAAAGGGAAGGTTAGGGAAAGGGAAAAAACACGGGACGATTGGGTGATTAGGAGTGTTGTGTCCGGTGGTAAAAAGTATCTTCTGGTTATCAGGACACGCGTCACGATGTTGGGAGGAACGGTCTTCTTTCTCCTCCTCTTCCAGGCAGTGGAAGCTCTGTCAGGTGATAAGGTGTTTTCAGCAGTTTGTACCAGGGATGCATTGTCTTGTTGAGCTGGCACCTCTACGAAGGGTTTGACATATTTCCCCGGAATCCATCTTGGTCCTCGATCTGTTGAAACACAGGCATACCCTCTCCCCCAGGTTATTAGAGGGAAAGGGCCCTGGATGGCTTTGGATTCCGGGTCCTTTATCAACTCTGTCGGCCGCTCAGTGAGTTGCGCTCTGGTGTTATTATGAAAATGGCGGATAATAGGAGGCTCCTTCTCTGAGCAGTTTAAAAAATTCAGGACATACAGGGCCTTACATAACCTTTTGGCCGGACTCACTGTTATGTCTGGGTTGTGTTGCTGCTCGAGGAGCCTTTTTAAATTTCTATGAGCCCTCTCTATTATCGCCTGACCTGTTGGATTGTGGGGAATTCCGGTGGTATGGGAAATTCCCCACTGCTGCGCAAACTCACCAAAGCGCTTTGAGGTGTAACATGGGCCATTGTCTGTTTTTATAGTGGATGGTACTCCCAACGTAGAGAATGCCATGAAAAGGTATTTAATGGCGTCCTTGGTTTTTCGCCTGTATGGACGGAGGCAAATGCTGCACCGGAAAACGTGTCTACGGAGACATGTATATATTTCAGCTGGCCAAACAGCTCAAAGTGCGTAACATCTGTCTGCCAAATCTCCAGCGCTCCCAACTCCTGGGGATTTGTCCCCATAATGAGGGAGGGAAGTGCGAAAGACTGGCAGCTCAGGCAGGTGGAGACAATAGCTCTCGCCTGTGCGATGGAGATCTTAAATTGCCGCACTAGAGCCTGGGCATTCTGATGATAAAATGCATGGCTGAGCCGTGCTTGGCGGAGTATGTCAGGTAAGGTAGTAGAAGTGGTAGCTGATATCTGTGTTGTCATTGCCAGTAGGTCCGCTCTCTGGTTACCCTCGGTGATTTCTCCGGTAAGTCGGTGTGTGACTGTATGTGCATAATATGCTAAGGTTGCTCTCTGTGGGAGAGTAGCCAAATGAGATCAGAGAGCAAGCTATATAAATTTGAGACTTCTTTGAGGAGGGCACCTTCTGCCCTTTCTGCTACCCCAGCTACATATGCTGAATCAGTGACCAGATTTAGAGGCTGTTGAAACTTTTAAAACGCTCTCACGACTGCGGCAAGTTCCGCTATCTGGGGGGAACCCTCAACCAGTTGGACGTCAGACTCCCACTTCTGACTATCCGGGTCCTTCCAAGTGATCACCGATTTATGGGATCTTCCTGATCCATCAGTGAACACCGTGAGAGCCCCTGGAATGGGTGTTTTACTTTTGAATATTTTTGAGGCCAAATGTAAGGTATCTTTAAACAACTTATGTTTAGGATAATGGACCGAAATTTGTCCAGGGTAGCTGTCTAATGCGATGAGAAGTTTTTCATTTGTTTGCAAAAGGGAATCCAATTGATCTAATGGAATAGGTATATAAATGCACGCAGGGTCACACCCCGCGAGGGTTCGGAGGCGGTGTTGTGCTTTCATTATTAATGTGGCAATCAACTCTGCAGGGGTTGTGATCATCTTGGAGGGCTGGTGTGGTAAGAAAAGCCACTCCAAGATGACCAGGGGATCGGGTGTATTGTGATCCCATTGGAAGAGAAGTCCATGGAGGTAGGGGCACTTACCCAATACCGCAAAGCTCACGGGAAGGGATTGGACTATGCGGTGTGCCTGGCGAGACCTCAGAGCAGCAGCAACCCGTCCCAGGGCTTCTCGCACAGCAGGTGTAAGCTCATGTGGTGAGGCGAGATCTCCGTCGCCTCGAAGCAGACGGAAGAGGGGTGACAGCTCCTCCGTCGTCAGTCCCAGGAGGGGGTGGATCCAGGTGATCGTCCCGCACAGCTGCTGAAGGTCTTGCAGAGTCCTCTGATCCTCGTTGATGGTTAACGCCTGTGGTGTTACTGTCCTTCCCGTGATGAGGAATCCAAGGTACCTCCATGGTGCTGTAAGTTGGATCTTCTCTTCCGCTATCTGGAACCCTGCAGCTTTGATTGCCTTAATGGTCCTGTCCAAAGCTGCTTTTAAGTAAGTCGAGTCCGCAGCACATACCAGCACATCATCCATATAATGTAGGATGATGGCCTCAGGGAAAAGCCGGCGCACGGGTGACAAAATTTGCGCTACAAAAGTCTGGCAGAGCACAGGGGAATTTTTCATCCCTTGAGGCAGGGTGGTCTAGTGGTATCTCTTAAAAGGTTCTGCCCTGTTTAATGATGGTACCGAAAAGGCAAACCTGGGAGCATCCCCGGGGTAGAGCGGGATGTTAAAAAAGCAGTCTTTGATGTCAATTACTGCTAGCTGCCAGTCTCTGGGAAGCATAGAAGGTGATGGAAGGCCTGGTTGAAGGGGGCCCATGTCCTCTATGACATCGTTAACCTTTCGCAGGTCTTGGAGCAGGCGCCACCTGTCTGTGCCAGGTTTTCGAATTACAAAGACGGGTATTCCAAGGCCTGGTGGAAGGTGTTAAGTGCCCAAGTTTCACCTGCTCCTCTACTAATTTATGGAGCGCACTCAATTTCTCTGATGGAAGGGGCCACTGATCCACCCAGACCAGTGTGTTGGTCTTCCAGGTCAAGGGTGGGGAGGTGCGCTCTGCAGTGGCCCACACTAAAAATCCCACGAAGGGCTAGGGATGTCGAGGCAGGCTCCCCATTGGGATAAAACATCCCTTCCTAGTAACAGTGTATTTGAGGAGACAACAAAAGGTCTCACCGTGGCTAATTGTCCTTCCGGTCCTTCCACGCACACGAGGTGCTTGCTTCTCAGAGAGTGGACCGCTCCGCCCACACCAGAGATCCTGCCGCAAGGGGGCGCGAGCTCCCAGTCGCTGGGCCATCTCACCTGGGGGATGATGGTCACATCCGCTCCTGTGTCTGCCATGAGCTGCAGCTGCACCGGCTTTCCCTGGAAAGATTATTCGAGGGAGAGCAGACGGGGAGACAACGAGACAGAAGGGAAGCAAGCTCCGAGAGCCCCGAGGGGCGGGGTAAGGGATCTTTTAACTGGGAAAAGGTAGGAGGGTCCAGGGTACAAGGAACCAACTGGGAAAGGGCTAAAGGGAGGAGGAGATACAACAGTAACCAATGAGGGTATGAGGAAGGAGTGGTCTTGGTGGGGGAACCAATGAGGAAACAGGGAACAAAGAAGATTCTGGACTAAGGGGCAGAATGAACAATAATTGACAGAACAGGGGGAGGACACAATTCTGTAACAAGGGGTGGGGAACTTATATAACTGCTGTTTCCCATGACAACCCTAGGCTGCCTTCCCCAACCCCTCCTCCTACAACCACCTTCCTTCCAGAAGGTTGTCCCACCAATTAGCCTTTAATAAAGGGGTCCACTTCTGTTCAGGTACATGTACCAGCTTTCTTATGTTAGTAGTGATATTTTTAATGGCTTTTCCATGAACATCAATCTTGATACAACATTCTGACAAGTTAAGTTTCCCACATACCCCTCCTTCTTCTGCTAACAAGTAATCTAATGCTAGTCAATCCTGGTAGGTAACTGTCCTCATCTGATGTGACTGGGTGGAGATTTGATCTAAGACCAGGGCTGATTGATTAGTTATTATTTCCAGTAAAGCTTGTAACTGGATAATTCGATTTAACATATAAATGGGAGTTCTATAACCATGAACCATCTTGGGCCCAGATGGCAGGGCCATATGTGGCAATTATTCTTTCTGGGGGCCATTTATCTTCCCTCCACTTTTGGATTCCACCAATTAAATCTCTCTTCTTGCGTTCCAATTAATCATATAGAGGTACTCTTAAATGTTGACCTTCATCTCCTGGGAGTAAGAAGGAGAGTTTGATAATACCTAGGGTGCAACTTCCCACTCAATCTTTGGGTAACATAACATAAGCCATTTTTCCACAGAGCTAAAATAGTTCTTTCAGGGCCGTCCAAAACCTCAGAGATTCTACAGCAGTAATTTCATTCTTACTCCAAAATTTAGAGATTTGGGGTTCATCATAGAAAGAGTTGGGCTCTCTGGTAATGCACTCATATAATTGTTCTCACTTGATGTAAGAGGATCCTTGTTTTTGTCTTTTAGACCAGTATAAATGAGTAGCCCAGGGAATCCACCACTGATGGGTGCTATTGGTTACTAGATACTGTTTGCAAGATAGCTCACCTACATAGGAGATATACTTTGGTCCCCTTCTTCATAAACATTCCTCACCAACCGCTTCTGAGCTCAAGCTCCACACTTCATCATCCCACTCAGGCGGTAATTCCTGGTCCTTTGCTTTGTCCTTCATCAGTTTCAGAATTTCCTGTGGGCTCAGAGCTATCCCCTCCCATGGTCAGATCTCTGCCATTCTAGTATCTCCACAAATCCAATATTAAATGCACGACTTATTAACCAGATCTAAAACCAAATTTTCCCACCTAGGATCCTGATTCCCATCCCTTTTTTGGTCACCCCTTTTACTTCTTTTTCTTTTATTAAGTCTGGTTCATATACTCCCTTCTTTACTCTTTTTTTCCCCAAGATTCCCTTTTGAGCATATCCATTCTTCTCTTGTAGGGCATTCTCCCAGCAGTTTTTGTTTAAAATTCCCTATGTTTTCAGAGAGCCAATAGGTTTTGCCATCTTCTACACACAGTTTTAATTGTAAAAAGTCAATACAATTGGGACTCTGGGTTTGTGTGGATACTTAGGATGGCACTCCAAGAGTCTCCTGCATAGAGAGGGTAGTAACATTTATCACAGGGGTCCATCTGACTTCCCTGGATGTTTATTATTAGCAGTGCTAACATCACCAGGGGTCTGGTACAGGACACTCTCCCAGCTGCCATGTTTCCCACTCCCTTTTGGGACAGTCTACAGAGTATCTGTGACTCAGAGCATTTTTATGGTAAGAGTATGAACTGATCCAGTCTTGCCCCCTGTAATGTGTTCTTACCGGTTACTTTGCTTTGCAGTGACTCACCTTCCTTCTTGTATTGACTTGTATGTTCTTTTTGGAGCCTGATTGCTAAGTGAGTGGGAAGATGCTCTATTCTTCAGGATCTCAGGTTTTTAGATCTATAATGAGAAATACCAGAAATTTAAAATGGTCCATAATAAATATTTAAATAGAAATTAATAAATAACATCTCAATTCACAAGTAACTTTTAACGTTTACATTTCATAGAGGGTTAAAAAATCAGCCTCTTTTTTTACTGTACTTCTCCTGGAGTTTCTTTTTCAGGATTAGTTTCATGTCTGTTGCATTGATCACTGTCCATTTGGTAAGGGCTAGTACCAGATCTTTACCTCTGGTGACATGAATCCATCCTCTCTCGTGTCCTTTCTGCAGTTTCAGTGGTTAGAAGGATGTGGAAGGGACCCTGTACTTGGGGGTTAATGGTTGTTCTTTCCACATCTTTATTAAAACCTAATCTCCTGGCTGGAACGCATGAATTTTAAAGTCAATTGGTGTGCTTTGGAGAAGGTATCTGTTCTTCTTTAATTCTTCTAGGATGTTTTTAATAATCTCTATATACTTCTTCGTACTCTGTTCTCCTTCCTCGTAAGTCCCCACACAATCTGAGGTGGTTAGAAATGGTAATCCAAACATCGCTTCATAGGGGGAAACACCTCTGTCAGCTCTTGGTTTTGTTCTTATCCGCATTAATGCCAGTGGGAGACAGTTTCTTCCTTTGGTCTCACTTTAATCATACAATCACAAGAATGAATTACACCTTCACTTGGGGAATTCTGTTTATTTATAATCTCCTTACTTTATAATCTCCTTACTTTTGATTTATAATCTCTTTACTAGTTAATGACACTCCTGAGGAAACTTGGGGTATTAGGGAGATACTAGGGAGGAGGGGCTGAAGTATAGAAGGAGCAGGAGGAGGTACAGGGGAAACTTGGGGTATCTGAGGAGAATTGAAGGGGAGAGGCTGGGGGCAGTGGGAGCAGGGAGGGGCGTAGGATGAATAACAGGGGAGGGGGCTGTTGCAGATATTTGAGGGGGAGGAAGAGGCATGGGTTGGCTAGGAAGAGTTAGTGGAGGGGGAGGGATAGGGGTAGGGGTTGGATAGGAAGAGGTAACGGAGGAGTAGGAAGATGGGCTGTTGGGAGCACAGGAGAAGGAGGGGTGGGAGACAGTCCAATGGGTTCCACTTTGTCCTGGCTTGTAAGATAAGCATATATTCTATTTGCCATCTGTTGGGCAGTTTTCTTATCTCTTCCAAGAACAATGTCTCCCTCCGGGGAGATATCTGCTGTTAATGTACCATTGAATGGCTCACTACATGACTGAGAAAGTTACATCATCCCATTGTCAGATGCTTCACCCAGAGGGAGGAGCCAAGCATCCCTACCTGCATAAAATCAGCATTTCTTGAGACAGCAAGGCAGCCTATTCACTGGATTCCCAGAGGAAGACCAGGCCCATCTACTCTATCACCAGACCTTCAGAGAAAACTACACCCTTCTACTGGATCATCGCTTCAACAGCATTTCTTCTGCCACTCCAAGAGCAGGAGGAGCAGCCACCATTTAACTGGATTATCACTAACACCCTGACTCCTCAGGGTGTCAGGTTTCTGACTCTATCAGTAGTTTTGTTTGTACTAATTACATTTTTTTTAATTTAGTTTTTTTCCTAGTAAAGAACTGTTATTCCCATTCCCATATCTTTGCCTGAGAGCCTTTTTATTTTGAAATTGTGGTAATTTGGAGGGAGGGGGTTTACCTTTTCCATTTCATGGAAGGCCCTTGCCTTCTTTCACAGACTCCTGTCTTTTCAAACGAAGACAGATTTTGGCGCCCAAAGTGAGGCTCGAGGGCATTGAGAGGAAAAAAGGATTAACAGTTCTTAAGTAATCTAATTTTTTTGGTGTGTGCTGATATAGAAACATCTTTAAGTGTCACCATGTGGTCTAGTTTACCCTGGTTTGGGTGGCACGTGGTCGTGGCTATATTTCTCCCATTTGTAGGCCCTTATCTAGACATGGGTCCTATAACTAAGGCTGCTGTGGCTGTTATCCAGTTTGGCTTATGGGTTAATAAGGTGAGGAATTCATGGATCTTTAACTTCCTCTGGAAGGCAGGTACATGGATTCAAAGCTATCACACACTTATCTGTATGTTTTTGGGGTTACTTTAATAATGGTACCTATTGTGAGGAAATGACACTGGGGGAAATTTTCTCCCAACCTTTTTACCATCTTTTTGGGTCTGCTCCACCAGTTTTTGAAGGGTTGAGATCCACTCTAAATGCTAATCACATCATACAATGGGTGGTGTTGCTGATAGGCCTGTTCTATTTAGCACTCAGAGATAAGGGAAGATTAACCTGGGTAACTACCCTGACACCTACACCAGAGACTAGGGATACTGCTGCAGAGCCTGACACTGCCCGAGAGACTAGAGATGCTGCTGCTCCAGAGCCTGACCCTGCCCCGCAGCCCGCCTCAGAAACGAGCCACCCAGACTGGGTGAGGGTTCTTGTTAAGGAGATACGTGAGATGCTGAAGGAGTGCATTTCCCCAGCTGGTGAGAAACCCTCCCTTTGCCTTGAAGAGGAACAGTCTAATAGTACAGCTGTGGAACACATAGATGTTACAGCTGTCCAGGTTCCAGCTGAACCACAAAGGCAGTCCCAGCCAGCAGCAGTTGCCCCGGTAGAAACAAGGAGGTGTAAGATGAAAGCAGAGTACCCAGATAGGGATAGGAATGGAGGAACCTCACAACCCACAGGGGAGCCAGAGGTTGCGATCATCACCGAGTCCCTGACATACAAAAGTCTCCGTAACTTGCACAAAGACATTGTGCGACGAGGACGTGAGGCTTATACTACCTGGTTACTCCGGGTCTGGGACCTTATGGGTACAGGCATCCAGCTGGACGGTGGGGAGGCAAGGAACTTGGGACCGTTGACCCAGGACTCAGGTATGAATCAAATTTTTGTAAGGGAGCCAGGGTCCCTTTCTCTCTGGGAGCAGCTTTTAATGAGTGTCAGAGGTTTGTCCACAGGGAGAGAATGCAGGAGTACCATCATAGAATGTGCTGGAAGACCCTTGAGGAAGGGATCCAGCAGATGACGGAAGTGGCAGTATTAGAGGTACTCTTTGGGAGGGATGGACAGCATGATAATGACCCCGACAAGGTCAGGTGCACAGGGCAAATGCTGTGGAGTCTAGCAAATCTTGGGCCATCTCAGTACACCATTTTTATCGCAACAATTGATGCTGACACTAACCAAGAGACAGTGGGTTCTGTTGCCAACAAACTTAGGAATTATGAGAGTATGATTAATGGCCCAATGCAGGCTCATATCTCAGCTGTGATCAAAGAGTTCAAAGAGGAGATGAGGGAGGAGATGAGGAAGGTTAATGCAGCACCCTTGCGAGTCACAGGCCCCAAAGCCAGAGCCCAACATTCCCCAGCTAGAGAGAGAGGGTACACCCCAAGGGCTAATCTGTGGTTCTTCCTGTGTGACCATGGGGAAGACATGGGAAGGTGGGATGGGAAATCCACTTCTGTCCTGGCAGCATGGGTCAACTCAAGGAGGGAAACCCTAACCGGGGGAGCTCCACCATATAACCAGCTACCAGCAGAGGAAACATGCTATGCTCTTTTCACTGAGGGTTCCTGTTGCATCGTAGGGATGAACTGGAAGTGGAAAGCAGCCATATGGAGCCCCACATGACAAGTTGCACAAGCTACTGAAGGAAAAGGTGGATCGAGCCAACTCGCTGAACTCAAGGCCGTTCAGCTAGCCTTGGACATTGCTGAAAGGGAGAAGTGGCCAAAGCTCTACCTTTATACCGATTCGTGGATGGTAGCCAATGCTATGTGGGGCTAGCTGGGAAGGTGGAGAAAGGCCAACTGGCAACGTAGAGGAAAACCAATCTGGGCTGCTGATATATGGAAAGACATTGCCTCTCGGGTGGAGAAACTAACGGTGAAAGTCCGTCATGTAGATGCCCATGTCCCCAAAAGTCGGGCACTGAAAATGCAAACCTAGAAGTATCTCTGGGGAATAATGGGATGTTGAAGTAGCAGTCCTTGATGTCAATGACTGCGAGCTGCCAATCTTCTGGGAAGCATAGAGGGAGAGGGAAGACCAGGTTGAAGGGGGCCCATATTTTCTGTTACTGATACTGTTGACCTGTTGTGGTTTGACATGGAAGTGAATTTTTTTTTTAAGAAGTTGGGTCAAATTAATTAGTAGTCAGGTTTGGATATTGGCACTTGGAGTGACTATTGAAAGTATGGACACGCTTCTGAGAACACAAGGGGTTAAAAGCAAGAACTTTTAGGGGAACTGTCTTTTTAGTTTTGGTCATTAGAGAGTGTAGACTCTCTCCTGCCCAGCCATGGGCTGGGTCGGGGAGGGGAAGTTACACGGCTTTGTTTAGGTAGGCTGAGGGGGCTGAAGGTTTAGAACTGAGCTAGCTTTTGTGGACAGAAGGGTGGAGAGAAGCGGAGATGCTTTTATCTTCCCTCTTTTAGAGGGAAAGTGACAGAGAGCCTGACGGTACTTGGAAATTTGCTGGCAGAGGAGAAGGAGAAAGGGGGGGGATGATGCTTAGCGTGGAAGACGGGATGCTGGACAGAGATTTTAGCTGTTTAGGGAGTTTGAACTTTTAACTTTTTCTGGGAAATGAGGGCTTTGTAAAATATTACTCTGATTTGTAGTGGAAGAGAGACAGTCTGGGACTTGATATGTTAGAAGAAGAAATATTTAGGTAGGAGGAGATGATGAAGTAGCTTTTGGTTGGACTTTTTTTGTTAGCTATAGACTGAACTAAAATCTTCTGCAATAGAGACTGCATTTTAGGGGGATGCAGTAGTGACTCAAGGAGATTTGTTTCAGTAACTACTGGCGAAGGAATGGCAAGAATAGAGGAAAGTTGAGGAGGGAATGGTGATGCTTTCTGTTTTTAAGAAGAAGATGATTTTTGTTTTTAGACTCTTGGCTTCAGGGGAAAATAGAGGGGGGCTGTAGTCTCAGGATGAGAAGCTGAACTGTTGTATTTTTGAGTTTGTGGTAAAGCATCTTTAAAGGAGTCTTATGAGCAGTCTGTTTATGCACGGTGGTGAGAGCACTGTGACATAGAAAGGAGAGTGTCACACTGGCAGATTTTCTCCGGGCGGTTGCCATGTGTGACAGGGAAACACAAGAAGTGGCAACTGTGTTTCCTGGGGGGTCTGTGGTGTAAGAGAGATTTCTCTCTCCCTTGATAGTTTAAGTATTGATTATCTGAAGGGTAGTAATTTGATCAGGAATCCCAGGTGATGTTTCATGGTGGATGTTTTGGAAACTGAGAGGAAGAGGGGTGTTTTAAAAGGTCTTCATCCTAGATTTAGTTCATGTGTTTTCTGTAGTAGTGGTAGTTTAATAAAGTTTTTTTTTCCCTTTGTTATTAAGCTTGGGCCTGCTCTGCTCTGTTCCTGATAACATCTCACAGCATTTATTTGGGAAGGTGTATTTTCATAGGGGCGCTGGCATTGCGCCAATATCAAACCATGACATGACCCTACGGTGATCTTGGAGCAGGCGCCACCTGTCTTTGCCAGGTGCATTTTTTTTAATTACAAAGACAGGTGTGTTCCAGGGACTGGTGGAGGGTATTAAATGTCCCAGGCGCACCTGCTCCGCAACTAATTCTTGGAGCGCCTTTAATTTCTTCACCGGGAGGTGCCACTGGTCCACCCACACTGGTGTGTCTGATTTCCAATTCAAAGCTGGGGTGGTGCGTTCTGCAGTGGCCCACACTGAAAATCCCAGTTAGGGTCAGGGATGTCTAGTCTGGCTCCCCACTGCGACAATACGTCTCTGCCTAGCAGCATGATGTTAGATTAGACAACAAAGAGTTGGATAGTTGCCAATTGACCCTGGGGTCCCTCTATGCTTACCAGGTTTTTGCTCCTCTGAGAATTGATGGCTCCTCCCACTCCAGAGATAGTGCCACAAGGGGACACTAGCTCCCAGTCGCGGGGCCACTTTGCCTGAGGGAGGATGGTGACGTCCACTCCAGTTTCTGCCATCATCATCAGAGAGATGGATTTCCCCTGGGAAGAAATGATAGATCTAATTAAGGGTCTTTCTCTACACACATTCTGTGTAAAAAAGACATGTGGATTGTCATTGTTGTCATCAGAGTATTGTGTGTCCAGGATATAAAGTAAAGCAAAAGGTGACCACTTACACAACGAAAATGGGGGGTCGGCGCAGGTCACAGAAACTGTGATCTCATTACCTGGTTCCACACAGACTACCTCAGGGATGATTGTCAGTTTGTCGGGGGTATTCAGACTGTCTCCAAGGAGGAGGACAGTTGTTGATTTTCGGAGAAGCTCATCTCTCACTTCAGCATTATCAAACTGCCTGTCTATTGCGTCCCTCAGTCTGTCTGTGAATTTTATAAATGTCTCTTCTGGGCCTTGTGTAACAGATGCAAAGTTCTGGAGGGGGGTAATCCCATCAGGGATCTTAAGGAGTGTGGCCTTGCCAGCATCTCTGATCTCATTCAACAAATCGTTTGGAAGTAATATTTGGTCCTCAGGCCGACTAAACTCCCCCTCTCTCCAGCGAGGGCTTCAAGTCCCTCAGTCCCTTCTCCCATCACTTCCGTGAGATCATATTTTTTAAGAAGTGGCTTTAACAGTTTTTTCCAATGGATTTCCCATAAGAGGAGCTCTGTGGGAGAGAGAAGTGCCTTTGCGATTTATCTCAAACTGTGTTGCACTAACGTGTGGCCCGAGAACATGAGGTCTAACAGTTCTTAAAAAATGGTGAGTTGCACCCATAGTCCTTAGCAGCTTTCCACAATTCTTTAACCTCTACATATCGCAACTGCTCCCACCTGGGTTCTTTCCCTCTTTTCAAAATCACAGGTGCTGCAAACGCTCCCAAGTCCCTGGCAAGATCCAGGTCCCCATCCTGGATGGCCTCTTCCCTGATCCAGGCCCAGCTCCCCCCAGCGTGGTGGTAGGCCAGGGGTCGTCACTGTCCTCATCCTCATCTGTGGATGAAGCAGGACGGGCTAGGGTGCGGAGCCTCTCCTTGACCGGTGGATCTCGGTGACAAGAGACCCTGCAGGCTAAGATGGCATGGGCTGCTCCCAGTTCCAGTAGTGTGGGAATTAGGAAAGGCAGGGGAGGGGGTGTGTCCTGACCTGATTTATTAAAGAAATATGGATATTGATCTAGTACCGATATCCAATTGTGATGGACAAAAACTCTCTTAACAGTTTAAAGTTAGAAAGTGTATGTTTATTGCGACGCCGGGCAGTGTGTGGGATAGCTCCCAAATGCACACTGCACCTTTCAAATGATTACAGAGTCCTTTTATCCACACAAGAATTGAATACCCAAAATACAAATACATATTCATCATTTTGGTACATCCCATTCTTTGCTTCGTATGCTAATCATTTCAAAAGCTATTAAGTATGCGTAGTTTGTTCCTTGAAATGGGTAGGTGGTCCCTTTCATGGGGAGGGGTCCCAAAATGAGGAAGTAAATGAAGTCTTCCTCATTCTGACCTTTCTACTTTTTCAATGCAAATATGACAAATGAACCCTGGTAGAACTCCCATTCCTTGTCTTCAATTGGTTTCGGAACAGAGAAGGCCCACAATTGTCTTATGTTCCTAAAAGCTGTTCGTCAGTTTCTATATTCTCCATTATAAACCCAGTTAACTAAACATTGTGTTGACAAGCAATCAATTATTAGTTAACTACTAACTCTTAACTTCATCAAGGCCTATTTACAGAGTCCTTTTATTTTAATTAACTCTAGTAAGGCTTATCTCTAACTAAAATCTTAGCTCCTCTAAAATCTCTAAATCCCTTAAAGTTTATGTTTCAGACCCACCCACCAGGGCGTGGCCTTCCTGTAGGCCTGTCCCACCCACCAGGTGCCCACCCAGGGGTGTGGCCAGGGAGGCAGGAGGGGAGGGTCCCGACGACACAGAAGTCGACGCGACAGCAAGGGAGGGACCCGACGCAGGGGCGGCACCCGACAATGAAGGGAGTGGCGATGGGAGTGGTGGGAACCCGAGGGAACAATGAAGGAGGGAAAACTCCATTTTGTAGGGTCTGACAATCAGCCATGTGGCTGTCACCATTTTGTATAGCTGACCCCTTATTAAAACTATCATTGCAAGTGGGATTAGAACAGGGATCGGGGGTTCCTGGAGTGAGGGAGTGGGTAGAGCTGATACTGGGGTGGCCAGTCCCAGTACAAGAGAGGGGCAGAGTGGGATGGGAAGCAGCAGGGAGACGGCAGCAACCCTGTGCCTCTTGGCAGGGTCTGTCTCCCGACCCACCCTTAGGGGAAATGGGAATAGGATTGGGGAGGGAGGGGTAGGAGAACTGGGGACCCAACTCTCCCCTTTTGATTTAACTAAATTAAAAATGGAATCATAAATAGAAAAATAACGCTCCACTTTAAAGTTCCCAGCAACTTGTAAATCATAAATATATCTCCCAACTTTTCCCCAGAACATAACAGATGAAGCATCTTCCTTAGTGACATCAGGAAAATGTTCAAACATAAAGTTAACAAAGGATTTTAACTCCCTTTTCTTAAAAGAAATGTTCCCCAGAACAAGGGTGGATTTAACTTGGGAGTAGAACTCCTGTCTCGCTGGGGAAAGGTGATTGCCTACATTTCCCACAGCAATTAAAATCCCAACCAAAGCAAAGGGAAAAATAAAGCAACAAGCCTGTGTCGGCTGCTATCAGCAGCAAAAACTCACCACACGAAGACACAGACGAAAAGAAAGGAGCCTTGGAAGGGTGGTGGAGTCCTATTAGTCCTGTAGGGTCCAAAGCTTCTCCAGAAGCTACAGGTCTGGACTTCTACAGGGTGTCGGCAGGGCCAGGAAGCAGAGGTCTTCTTAGATAAAAGCACAACTGTTCCTGGAATTGGTTCGGAACGATACTTAAAGTCCTGAAAATCCGGGTCACAGATCCAAGAAGTTCGAGAAGTTTGCACTGGCCAGGGAGTGGATAGTGTGTTCTGGCACCAATTGTAAAGTGCCTGCAGAGCCGGTCCAGCAGGATGGCCCACAGCTGGCTGATCCACAGGTGCCCAGATAGTAATGGACAGCTCCACCAGAGAAACAGGAGGACACTCAGGCTGCTGTGTTCCATGAGGGTTTACTGTAGGAGAGGCAGAGGGTGAGGGAGGTAGGAGAGGGGCAGGGAGACAACCACTCGGAAGGGAGGCAGCTCCGAGAGTGTCGAGGGAAGGCGGGGCCAGGGCACACAGCAGTGGGGGGGGGGGGGGGTAGGAGTGGTCGGGGTACAAATGAACCAACAGGGGAAAGGCCAAGAGAAGGAACAAGGATGGAGTAACATACACAGAACCAATGGAGAGAGGGGAAAGGAGTGGCTTTACAGAAAGAATCAATGGGGTAACGAGAACAGTGAACTTTCTGGAACAGGGGAGTAAACCAACTGTTGACTGACATAGATCAGGAGGGCGTAACATCTGATGGATAAGTTCACTTATACTTGGGTAGCTTCCCAGGGCAGCCCAGGGGCCCCTCCCACAGGTAAGGATGGCAAAAATTCTCCCACTCCCGGAGTCATTCTTTTAAAAAGTATTTATTCCTTATGAAGAAAGTAGAAAAAGGATCTTCCATAATCCCTCCATATTTGTAGCAGCTAACACAGAATCAGGTTGCTGCATTCAATCCCCTACATATAGACCACTACGAAATTAATGTGATTAGGAGAAACATCACATACACCCAGCCACAAAGCATGGAATTTTACCCCAAACACTCATAAATCCATTGTGCCTGCTCTATTTTAAAGAGCAAAACACACACACTTTATTAAAAAAAAAAAAAAGACAAACCACAGAATTTTCATTGTAATGTTCTTCTGGATTTTCCCTTGAAACTCCCATGTGTCCCTGATTAGGACACACCAAAAAAATCTGCAAAAATGGATTAATTGCACATAAAGATGAAAAAAAATAGATACTTTCTAGTTCATTAAAATTCCCAAATATCTTCTCGAATGGAATGTTTCTGACATGGCTGTGTTGATCATCACCCAAGTATCCCAGATTGAGGGCAGTTACAGCTTTATGTGCGCTACGCAATCATTTATCTAGGTACCAAGAAAAAATTGTGAGAGACTTGAATTTCCATGATGATAGGAGAAAAATAAAAAAAAAGCCCAGAATAAAGCAAATAAATGCCCTGGTGAGAAATCCAAGTGAATTTTCTGAACATTCACCCAATAATAACAACATGAAAAGGTGGAAGACGATGACTATCCTGAAAGACATCAATATGGAAAACACAATTCCAGCTTTAAAATGTTGCTTTGCTTTTCATAAAATTATTTGCAAAATTATTTGTGTAGAAAATTTCAAGACAGGTATAATTCACATCTGCAAATGGCCACAACTGTTTGGGAAACTTGATAGTCTATGCGTGCAATGAAGTCCTAAATGATCCTATTTAACATTTGTTCATGGAATCAGAGGCATATCCAGTTCAAGATAATGATTTCAGTGCAACAGAAAGCTAAAGATGCTGAAGTCTGTTGTGGTTGGCTAGTAAGTAAGATCACAACAAAGAGTGATTTGTTCAGGAGTGTTTGTTTGCTTCTAAGAAATTTGGTCTGGGCTGAAAATTCCCCCCACTGCTTTTTATCTAGGCATTTTTTCTAGAAAAACACAGGGGAACTCACTTTTCTGAAATCAAGAGTTACAGTCTTTCTGTCAGCCTCCTACTGTACAACCTACAGTATATTTTCTTTGGTCAGGAACTGTCACTGTAAAGATCTCCACTGAATATATTTACTAAATGTGTATAGGGCTGTGCTGATAAATTAAAATAGTATTACATATTTATTTACAGAAGATATTAGACCATCAGATATATTGGAAAAGATTGTACTCTAAAGGCCTCTGGTTGAAAAGAAAGGAAAACAACAAAACAAAACACTCAGATTGTCCCTCCAAATCACTTCTTTATCACAGCTAGAATCGAGGCAATCCTACTTGTACTTCTAATTGAGGACTATAGTTGGAAATATGTTAAGGATTTGAGTATGTGCAGTGAAACATATGCAGGTTTGCCTTATTAGTTTTCCCTTCTGACAGTACTCTTGCAGAAGGACAAGATTCTTACTTCAACTGAAATGGAAAATACCGAAAGTTTTATACAGTGCAACAATGCCTAATCCTACTACTGAGCACTTTTATAATTTGCTTCTTCCAAGAGCCACTCAATTCCATTTAGCAATCCATCTAAAGTTGCAGCTACAGTGTCCTGCATCTGTGAAAACAAAATTAAAAGAAAAAGTTAATGTATTAGAGATAACAGCTAACAGGATCTAACAGTATCTTAATATCACTTTCTGTCTATCTGTAAAGTCAGAAACACCTCATATCAAATCTAAATTTTTATCACTAGTATAAAGGTCCCTTAGACAAAAAAAGGTTTTATAAGAGTAAGAAAACAAACAAAAAAAACCTCCTCATGTTAAGAAAGCTTTCACTCTTAGTATCAGAGTGAATTTTTTTCAATTTGATACTAAGAGTATCAATTCACTCTGATAAAATCAATTGTATCATCAGCTCTTATGGAAGATTACATTTACTTTACAGATGGCAATCCACTTGAAAAATCTTCTTGTTACTCTTAAAGCAAAAATGCCCTGAGCTTCAGACTTCTATGCATATCATTAACACTCAGATTTTGTAATATCCCATGCAGTGGCTATTATAAATGGTATGTTTTGTAAAAAGCCTATAAACATTTTCCTTATGAAAACAAAGAAATTACCTCAAATCAGGATTTTTTTCTGATTAAGTTATTCCTCAGCTACAGAACATCAACAAAAATTAATTCTGTTCTGGCTGAACCAGGGTGATAGATACTGTGTTTGACAAACATAAAAAACCAGGTTCAGGACCTCACATCCTAGGTAGAAAACTGATCTGTCAAAAACTGAAGACATCAATTGAGTGACAGTAAACAGTCTTTTAAAAATGTCACAAAAATCTATGTTGTGTCCAAGGCTGTGATTCAGGAAATTTATATTTAAATGAACTGAAGCTTCCTTACTCCCTTCAAGACCATCATTTGTCCTTCCTAACATTCTAGCTCCATCTTAAGTCTCTTGTGTGCTTTTGGGCAAGTCACTTAACTCCTTGTTTTCAGACAGGCTAATAATTCATCTTGGAGCACCAGAGAAAGAAGATACTTCACTTAAATGGAAAGCTCGTGTACTAGTGTTCGGTTAGGTAGGTATAGTTAAGAAAACTCAGAGCCTAAATTAAATTTAAACCACAGAAAAACAGAAAATAAAGGTTTAAGAGCAAGTACCATCCAAGGCTGATGCAGCAGATTTAGTTGCAACTGATGTGCCATGTAAACACATGGAATTCTTTTCACACCAACGTGAGACACACAGGACAAAACCAGCAGAGGTCTGTTTGGAGGCCCAAGGGCTGGATCAATCATTGCCAAAATACGAGCCAACTCCTCCTGACGATCATGCTCTAAGAAACAAATTTTAATATATGAGTCTTAAGTATATGCAAAAACAAGGTGTTTTTGTTTTGGTTATTTTTTTTTTATTTCAGAGGCAATTAGACAGTGGGCTGGAAGGGCCAAATGATCTTGTTCTGCTTATCACAAGACTTACTCATCTACCCTTATGTTACACAAATATTGATGACATTTAGATGTTAAAGATCTCCATACATTCTACAGGCAGCCTATTTCAATCTTAACATCAGAGTGTTTTCTGAGTACCTCACAGAGATCAAAACCATAAAACACCATTCAGAAACACTCATACACTGCACAGTCAGCAGCCCTTCCCTACTGAATGCACTTTTCCCTTAGTGTATCCCTTCAAAGTTTTTTTGCCTGTCTCTTTTCTGAGATAGCTCTCTTCCTCCATTCAAAGCTGATGAATGTAAAGACAATTATGGTAATTGTTAACTGGATTATCATCTTACAGGACTAAACTGATTTAGACTAATTGCATTTTTACTGTTTTCCTGTTGAAGGTTGTTTCCACAGCACAAACAATGTACTTTCAAGTTTATCCTATACATACTCTTGGGGCTTTTTTTAAATCCATGTAATTTCCCACATGTAATTTAGATAGCAACCATATCAGTATGTGCCATAAACAAAACAAGGGGCCACAATCCCTAACATGTTGATAAGAGAATGTCTAGAACAGGAGACCTCTTCAGCAGGGTATGACATAAAGAAATAGATTTTGAAAGGATCAGAACATGGATTTTCATGTGTTGCATATTCTTTGTAATCTAACACTCCAGTTATTCACAAAATATAAATAAAGAGAAACCCCTTACCTCTATGAGCTTCTGCATTAGCAACATAAATGAATCCATCAACTACTTCGCACACCTTCCTCACTTGAGCTATTACACTGTAGTGCATGACTTGCGGGTTCCCTACTGTGCTGTTCTCTTGGTAAAACATCTTGTTCACAGCAACAGCTTGCTCCTCCCTTGCTCTCCTCCTTTCCACACTGAAAGATATTTCAGTAGTCAGATTAACTGAGAATGCCACAACAGAGTCTTGAAAATCTAGGTCGTGCAGGAAAGGGACAGGAAAATGGGCCAAGCCAGAAAAATGGTTTCATTTCTCCCTGTCCCCTCCTGCCCTCCTTTCTTTCTGAGTGCACAGAGATGGTTGGCAAACTGCAAGATGCTTATGAAAATACACTCCAGAATAAGTTCATTGAGTGTTTTAAAAGGGACTTAATCAAGGTATTAAGAGGGAAGAAGCACCTGTAATATACCTGTTGTACACCTTTGGTACATATACTGTTTGAAAAAGCTTTATTACTTCCATGTGAAAGCTTAGTGGTTGAAAAAAGAAAGGAAAAGCAAAGGCAGGCATTGAAACTTCAATTTATAAGGGATAGCCATGCATGAGGAAGTGCACATGAAAGTCACATGACAAGAATATGAAGAAAAGTCTGAAATAAATTAGAAACTGTACTTTTCATTTGGTGGAGAACAGATCTTATCTTACCTCGTGGTGGAATACAATGTCACAATATTGAATTTTTGATTGCTGTTAAACTGGAAACTGACTCCTGATCCAATTCCTACAGGGAAAAAAATGAATCTATGAGATTACAGCTATTTGGCTACTGAATACAATTAAGTGGTAGTTCAAAAATTCCAGTGGTGCCATAAAATGAATATATTCAAACCTAGATATTGCTGCTAGGGATAGCAGATTTACTATTTTACAATTAAATTTTATACATGCTCCAATTGATCAGACTTTTAATTTCATGAAAATCTAGCCAGTGGTATTAAAACCATTTCCATATTTTTGATTATTAGATTTGAATCTAGAAATCTAAATCAGAAATTTGTATTTATTAGCTGGAACTGGCATAGAAAAGGCTCCAGTCTGCTTACGACAAGCTGCATTGAAAAGGACATACGAAAAAAATAAAAAAACCCACTAAAAATAATTGTCATGCTTCCTATAAATATAATTTAATTATTCAAGTTCTGCTATGATGAAATAAACTTTAGTTAAAAAGTAACACATTTTTGTCTCTGGCTTGGACTGAAGTCAAATTAGACTTTCAAAGCTACTCTTTTAAACATCAAAAAAATCCCTCACCTGCTCCTTTAACTCTTCTAAGTCAAATTTACATCATTTGATACCAGAATAATGAATCATATAAGGATCAGCCTTGAGTTCCTGTGTAAAATCACAAATGTGTTTTTTAGCCACTTACTGCAAGCAGTACTGAAAGAAAGGCCTGTCTGCACTTACTGATCACAACAGCAGCAGTAACATGGGATTTTGGATGAAAATAGAAGTACAAGAAGCAAAATGATTCTTCTGACAATGTCCAAATTTAATCATGAATTCACTGAAGTGATTAGTTTGTCCCAAATGTTCATTGCATTTAGCCTTCTGAACAAATCAGAGAGAAAATGGTTTGCTTTTACCATGATTCTACTGAATTTTAAGGATACAAAAAATCATTCCATTCATTTCTTCCTCAAAGTTTTTTGTGTTGGATCTATTTACAAAATAAGAAGGCCAAAAGCCAAAACCATCATTACCATGAATTTGTCTATGAGGTAAGCCAGCTACCAGCAGAATTTCTGGGCATGTCATCATCTTTTGTACTAAAGAATTGTCCAGCTCTTCCAAACCTGGCCCAAACATAGCAAAGCGAGGTTCTGCCTGAGTGACCAGTGATTGCAAAAATGAAGTCACAGTCCCATACCGGGGACGGCTCGATTTCAAACTTCTTCTACCCCGAGGACAGCTCCTTCTATATCTGTTTAAAATAGATGTAACTAGAAATTAAACACAAAATACAAAAGGGGTATTAATCAAACAAATTAATTTAGGTCCCACACTTCTTATGCTTTGCTACTGGTACAACTCAAAGCATAGGTAAAAAATTATGAAGTTCCAAAGTGATGGTTTCAAGCACCAGTAAAAAGCAGGCAAAGCATCAGTTCTTTTGACATCTTAATACTGACGATTTGGACCTCAGTATACTTCTATCTACAGATCTTTCAGTTCATTTGAAAATAGAACAAAAATCACAAATTCCCCATCCTCACTGAATACACAATATAGGTAAAATAACATCAAAGCAGAAGAGTCACATTAAAAATATAATTTTAAAAGTGAGCATTGTGAGTGCATTTTAAACCCTAATTAAATTCTTTTGTGTTTATAACAAGTAACCACCTGAAAAGAAACATTCTCCCTGTAGGTAGAGAGCATGCAAGCTGTGGAAGGAGACAAGTGTTTCCTGCAAACTTATATGCTCGTTTGGTGTGGATGCTAGAAGGCATGGAAAGACTGGTAATTGAGGGGAAGAAAAACAGTCAGACATTCTAGAGCAGCAGCTTCAGTTTGCTTCTGGAGTCATGGCAGGCTGCTGCTGAACAAAGCTCTTCAAGGAAACATCAAATGTGGGCTGCTTTATACCCACACTGAAATGTTTCAGTTGAGATCAGAAAAACTGCTAAGTGCACACAGACACAATGGAAATCAGTGACAGGTGTTTCAAATTGGTGGTTCAGACCTAAACAGATTTAAATCCAATTTCAAAATCAGTCCATATTTTGCAGATCAAATTCTGGGTGTACTGTTCTCACCTATTAAAAGGGGATGGAGGGTACAGAGATTGCAGAAGTTAATGCACTTACCACAAAGCAAAGTGTTAAGGACCATCTTTGGAAAATGTAACTGCAAATAAATCGAGAATCCCAAACAAATCCACAGATGACTACTGCAAATCAAGGGAACTGAATGAAGTTTAGAAAAGAAATCACCACAAACTAACTTGTTTTAAGAGTTCTTCTCAATCATCCAAACATATTTGTTGTGTTGATGTGTTTTTCAACTATACTAGCAGAAACCAGTCTTTGTCTCACAGCCTTTGACAATCAGACCTAAAACAATACAACTTGTTATTCTGTGCACATTCTGTGCACTTTTTTATTATTAGGTCTTCCAAGTAAGATGAAAAACAATGAAGATTCATTTCATTTGCTGTAGTTTGAAGACTTCTTGGTACTTTTATGAAAATACCGCTGTGGCACTGAGAGCAAAGAACACTTCTATACCAAGATCAACAGTATGCAGTATTTCTGTGCCACAGTAGACAGACAGTTTACAAAAACCTGCAACTTTTTATAGCATTGGCATTGTGTTTTTTACAATGTTTTACATTCCTGCTGAGTTCCAAAAAGAAAGAGCTGACCAAACGATGGAGCAACAGGAAATTGCATTTCCAAAATAAACAACGGATTTGAGACACATCAAAATTTAAACAGCAGCTTACAACAGAGCTTTATTTCTGTAAATACGAAACATGCCTGTGGGCTGAATACTACTGCTGTAAGCACACTTGAAGTCATGTAAGATAATGTGGAGATACTTACACTGCCATGTAATCATACAGTGCATTGTCGCTGACATCTGAAAAGGCTTTATTAAAAATCTCCTCATCTGGAAGTGATTTCCAATCAATAGATATCCAAGAGGGGAGATCCCGCAGGAGAAAATACCTCCATAACAACGGGTCTTGCACAGCTGCCCTCCAGTAACAACTCGTGCTTCCTAAGCGGCACAAATCTTGGGGCGAGAGGAAGGACATGATGTTGAGCTGCACATCGATCTGAAAACCATTGAGAGCAGCGGTTTAACGACTCCCGAATTCAGCAGTGAAGAAGGACGGGGTGGGACGCAGCGCTTTGCCCCCTCTTCCCCCCACTACATCTCCGCCCCGCCCTTTGCCACCGGGCCCCGCTCACCGGCAGCCTCTGCAGGACGCTCACTCCCTCCGCGCCGTCCGGGGGCGCCGGCAGCGGGGCGGGCGCGGTGCCGCCGCGCTCGCGGGTGCCCCGCATCCAGCGCTCCCGGAGGACGCGCAGCCCGCCCCGCACCGCGGCCTCCAGGCCGGCGCCGCGCTGCTCCGCTGCCGCCGCCATGGCACCGCCCCCGCTCCGGCAGCGCCGGGCCGCTGGCCCAGCGTGGCTTCCGCACCCACACCCCAACAGCGCACTGCACTTCGGACCGCAGGCCGGGAGTCCTTGGAATACGTGTTTTTAATGCAACAGAAGTATACATTTCGGTTGGAAAAAGAAAAGAAGTCAGTGACGAAGCCTGTGCTTTGATGCCTCAAGTTTTCTTCTAGCACAGACAATGCAGTGGATCTTAGCCGTGAGATTTCACAAAGTAATGTAGCATTTGCTTTGCAGTTGTTGTGTTCCATCCTTGACCTTTTAAGGGTCCCTCACATATGGCCACATATTTTGTTAACATGTTTATTCCTGTTTCTTGGAAATTCAGCAGTATGCTCTGTGATCTGCTGCCCAGGTCACTGTTAGACACAGGATCTAATGTCTCAAGGTTTTCCAGCTTCCCTTCTCCACAGTGTTTCAGTCCCCAGTAGCACATTTCTCCACTGTACATCATTGCCAATAAGTGAGTGTCACTAAATATACCTGCAAAAATAATTTAGATCAAGTACTTTATTCTTCTGCTATAAGCAAGTACACAGCTTATTAATTCTTTTTCAGTAACAATAGGGAAGAAAATTCCAAAAAGACAGTATAAGTATATAATTATATAACTATATAATGTCCAGAAGAAAACCATGGATCAAGACCATGCTCATTTCTCTGTCCAGTTTGGCCCTCCATAATGTTAAAATCTTTTAAGATTGCCATATAAATATTATTTCTGTAATTGTGTTTGCCTAATTATCTCATAGAATTTCAGTATTTCTTTACAGTCTCTTTAGCACAGACACGACTGTACATATTTACTTTGGAGTATTTCTGTGCCTCCCACAGTTTAAGCCTAAAAGATACTGTATGAGGTCATCTTAACTCAGGTTAGCCAGCAGCAGCTTTATTAGTATTTGAATTC
Source organism: Vidua macroura (assembly GCF_024509145.1). Classification (NCBI taxonomy): domain Eukaryota; kingdom Metazoa; phylum Chordata; class Aves; order Passeriformes; family Viduidae; genus Vidua; species Vidua macroura. Next base: position 36,813,533 of record NC_071611.1, read on the forward strand.
AAAGGCACACGTGTGTCTTTCACAAAAAAACAAAAAACAAAACAAAACAAAACAAAAAAAAAAACACCAAAACAAAACAAAAAAAACAAACAAACAAAAAAAAAACAAACAAAAAACAAAAACAAAAACAAAAAAAACCAAAAAAACAAACAAAAAAAAAAAACAAAAAACAAAACAACAACAACAAAAAAACCCCAAAAAAACCTGCTAAATAAATCTACAACTTGACTTTACATTATGGAGCTATATAACAGCAATGCCACTTTCAGATGAAATTAAACAAGGTGCTGCACATCCTGCTAAAGTCAGAGTAGAGCTGTTTTTGAGTGTGCTCAACATGGACATCATGTCCTCAGCACCAGGTGGTTTACCTTACAAATCCCCTCCTGCTGTATCCCCCTACCCGCATCACACTGATGCAGCCTAAGATCCTCCTAGAAACACTCAACAGGAATGAAATTTATATAAAGCTACATAAAGTGGTGACAGAGAACACTTGCCAAATCTAACCAGTTCTGCTTATAGTTTTTACCTGCAAAAAGTCTGTAATTGTGTTTGTACCTGTGCTGTCCTATAGCTAAAAGGGAAGATCAATACGTGAACTTCTGGCACCCTCTGCAGTCATATCTGTGCCTTCAACATCTGGCAATTGTGAACTGGATGGTCCACAATAAAATACTGTGTATAAACACTGCCAATGTAAAACACTACTGTGCATCAAACACTCGTTGCCTCAGTTCACCTCCCTCCAGTGAACTCATAAAACACCAGGAAAATGAGCACTGACACCTCCTAAAATTCACGAGTCAAAAAAGAAAAGCAGGAGGCACTCTTGCCTGCTTATTTGCCTCATTTATTTATCTTCTTGTTCTAAAAATTGTTAAGTCTTGAACATAAACAGGTCAAACAATAAAAATACACAAAAAAGCATTTCATAAAGTAAAGCAGTTATTAACAGGAGTAGGTTAAAAGGTTTTTTGGAGTTATTTTTTGGGTTTTTTTACCTTCACTGAGTAATCTAGCTGTGTCTTTATCTTGAAGTGAGATATCTTCATCTAGCTGAAGAGGGCATCTAAAGCTAAGCATCTTCATCAAGTACTGAACTCCATCATTAAGACACTGAGTACAGTTAAAAGTGAGGAAAAATAAGTTCTCGTTAAATTAATGATATGCAGAAATACTTCTTCCTATGAAGCCCCAAAATCCTAATTAAAGAAAAAAAAAAAACCCAAAAAAACCAAAAAAAACCCCAAAAACAAACAAACAAAAAAAAAAACCAAAAAAAACCAAAAAAAAAACACCAAAAAAAACCAACCAACCAACCAAAAAAACAAAAACAAAAACAAAAAAAAAAAAACCACACAAAAAAAAACAACAACAACAAAAAACAGAACAAAAAACCCAGCCATATTTTAAAAGTGAAGAGCCAAACTTCAAAGCTGTATTGACAAGCTCATAGAACATTTTCATCTCCTTTACCTTTTTAAATGTGGCAACATTTTCTTGTAGCCATTCATTCCTTTCTTTTACTGTGTGGCAATACATGTAAAGCAGGGCTCCTTTTCTCCAGTAAAGACATTCTAACAACTCTGCACCGAGGATGTTGATGGGCTGAAATAAAATCCAACAAACTGGTCTAACACAAAAATAAACCACCTGAACTACTTATAAGCACTGGCACACATGCAAACACTGCGTAAATCTCTTACTTCAGGGACTGTGTTTGACAGCAACACTCAGAGAGACAAGCCTAGCCTAACCTAACACTGTAGGTCAAATAGAAGCGTTAACTGCCTGTGGAATCATGAAATGTTAGCAAGAGAAATTCCGAGCACACAACAAGGCATTTGAAACAATATTTTCAGGAATCACTATTTAAATAACAAAAAGACTTGAAAATGTTTCAAAATATTTTAAATTCTGCCCATCAAAAATATAAACACTATGTCCCATTTCAGACTTTTTGTTTTTAAATAATTAAATAACTCACCCTCTGACTACTCACTTCTTTTATGCCACATTCCCTCACTAGGTCTTCTGGTTCTGAAAGAACAGAAATGAGTTCTTTAAGTTTTTGCAAGGCAGATTCTTCTGGAAAATCTTCATCCACAAGCTGGTTTTCCTCAAAATATGTAATGTCTAGGACAGCCTATAAAAACAAGAACATGCAAAATAGAAATGCTACCATCAAAATAATCAAATGGATGGTGTGTTGTAACATAGAAAACACGTTAGTTTATAAAACATTGCAATTTGAAGGTATTTTTAACATCTAGTTGACAAAATGTGCAGGTTAGAAGTATTGAAGGATGAGTGATGGTGAATATCAAGCCAAATCCCTTTCTGTCCCCAAAGTAATAGCACGAATGACTCCAAGTTATTCAAGTCAAAAGCAGTTCTGTGCTTCACAGACGCTCACCATACACCCCCAAGTTTATGGAGCCGCCTTTCTGCCCCGCCTGCCTTTTTTACACCCAACCGTCTCCCACATCCTACACATTTTCTTGAAAGGCAGTTTGATGTCCATAACAAATACCTGGGTATATAGCTGAAAAAGCGTGGAAGGATGTTCCTTCCCTTCGTTGCAGAGGTCCTTCAACTTGTCCAGATTAGCAGAGCCTTTCGTTAAAAAGATATCTGAGGGAAGAACACAATGCTCCCTTAGCACCGATGAGCACTCAGCAGGAGCTTTACTCACGCTCCTTTTCCATATGGCTTTATCATCCATCCTTGGGACATCTACAAGAGCGGCTGAACAATACAGCACTGAAGCAGGCCAGTCATCCTGTCAGACCGCACCTTTCATGACTAAATTAAGGCCATCCGCGGCCAGGCTCTGATGCTCCCAAGCGCACACGCCGTTTGCGAAGATGCCCTCGGGGCCGCCCGTGCCCTCCGGGCCACCCGCGCCGCCCCCGCCCCCGCCCCCGCCGCGCCGCGCCGCTCACCGCGTGCCCCGGGCGCCCCGAGCCGCCGGCCCAGCGCCGCCACTCGCGGCCGCAGCGCCGCCGCCGCCATGGCCGGCCCGCGCGCGGCCCGTCCGCGCAGGCGCAGCAGCGCGCGCCCGGGGGGCGGGAGCGGCTCCGGCGGCGGCTCCGGGGAAGCGTGGAACGGGCAGCGGGCAGCGGGGCCTGGTGGTGCCGCTGCCGCCCGACCCGGCCGGGACACCCGGCCCCCGATCCCGGCCGGACACCGCCAGCCCGCCCGCCCTGCGCGCATTGTTGGCGGGGACTGCAGTTTTGGGCTTGTGTGGGCGTGAAAGCTCTTTGATAACAGAAGGGTCGCGTCTGCAATGCCCTGTCTGTCCCCCGGGGAGAGACCCTCTGTTTACAGAATTTACGGAATCAATTTACAACTTGGAAAAGACCTCTGAATCCAACCTATGACCGAATATCACCGTGTCGACCAGACCATAGTACTGAGTGCCACGTCCAGGCTTTGCTTAAACAGTTCCAGGGACACCCTTTCCGTGAAGCAATTTGAAACAATGTTTTGTGAAGTGTTTTATTAAATACTTCGTGAAACAGTCTTACGTCCAACCTAGATCTCCCATGGCACAGGTTGAGACTATTTCCCGTCTTCCTGTCGCTGGTTGCCTGCAGAAGATGCCAACCCCCACCTGGCCACAGCCTCCTTTCAGGCAACTGTAGGGAGTGATAAGGTCACCCCTGAGCCTCCTTTTCTCCAGAATAATCACCCCGAGCTCCCTCAGGAGCTGTGCTCCTCACAGGACTTGTGCTCCAGACCCTGCCCCACCTCCATTGTCCTTCTCTGGACTTGCTCCAGCACCTCGATATGTTTCCTGAATTGCAGGGTGCAGAGCAGAATTTGAGGTGTGGCCTCACCAGTGCCCAGCACAGGGGGACAATCCCTGCCCTGCTCCTGCTGGCCACACCATTGCTGATCCAGGCCAGGCTGCCATTGGCCCCCTTGGCCACCTGGGCACACCCTGGCTCATGTTCAGCTGCTGTCACCAGCACCCCCAGGTCCTTTTCCATTGCAAAAATTGGACTGGGGTTTTACCCCTATCAGTGTATGCTTTCCAGCCTCACTGCAAAATAGGTGTTACCCATAAAACAAACTGAAACAAAAGCAGCAAAGATCAAGCCCAGACTTATTTTTCAATAAATGGGTTTGTTTTTTTTTTAAACTACATTTTAGCATTTAATTACTTAAAATGCAGAAGCACAGCCGTAAAAACATATTAAATAATCCTGAAACTAAATACCTTCGATTAGAGAAATGAAGCAGTTGCTCCAACATTTTGTCCAGCTTTTAATAATACTTTTCATGAACTTCATAAATAATAAAGAGTTTGCATATATGAGGGGAAAACTGTAAGCTTTCCTTTTATTTTTAACAACATCTTCCTACTATCTGACAGGCAATCATCAAATACTTTGTGTTACATTTTATGGTATTGTTTCCCTAGCCTTCTCCGTATCTTTATCTATCTGTAAAAAGCTAATACCCCAGTGCCTATTCTAGCAATGTAAAACAAACTCACACAATATTGAGAATTTTGTCAACTTGAATATTTTGAAAGAATAATTGACTAAAGACTTTTTCCCATTTTGAGGTCATATGCTGTTCATTCTGTCACTGCCTATGTTCCACCAAAGTACCTAAAAAAACCAACCAACCAACCAATCATTCACCAAGCCTCCCCCTCCCTGCATCCCCCAAAAATAAAGTGTCATTTACTGGAGTACTTTAAAAGTGAAAAGCTGTCTACTTCCAGGCAGAGTTATTTTTGCTGTTATCTGTCTTATGTCTTATGAAAGAGTTACCACACAGATTAAATACAACAAAAAAAGTAGAACCTAAAAAGAAAAATTGTGTTTTCTTCCCAAAATGATTTGATTTATAGAAGAAATCAGTGTTTTGATTGGATATGTATTGTTGTTCATTCCTGCATGGTTGGTATTCAGATGCAATTTTTCATCAAAGGAACAGCTGTGTTAAGAATACCAAAAGCATTCTGGTAGCTAACCTGTGAGTGAAGGACATGGTGCTTCATGCCTTAAGTGAAATACAGGACTTTCCATGTTGCCAGCTTTGGGACTGAAAAAGGCTTGTGAGATTGAGACATCCCCTTCTTCAGATCCTTTTCTTGCTTGGTCCTTACTTCTCCTCTTCAACCCCCAGCTATGATTTAAGTGTTGCTTTTTTTCATACCTAGTCAAGTGGGCAAGTGCATCAGCCCTTAATAGTGAAGGAGATGTCATCCAGCCTTCAAGATGGCTCCTGTAAAAAAAAAAAAAAAAAATTAAAGAGCCCCAAACATCCTTAACCAGAACAAAACACCAAATGGTTGTATGTTGACTCATTTGATAAAGGAAGTGGTATTCTTTCTTCCTGTGTTTCAGGCACTGATGCAGCTTTCTTTAGTTGTATACATTTAAAAACTATGTGTATATGCAGTGACTGTTTTTTCCCAGAAATTGTTATCCACTCTTTCTGTAAATATCCAGTGAAATTGGTTTTGACCTTATCAGTTGCTGAGATGAAAGGGGTGTGTTTCTATTAATTCCAAGCTGGTAAAATAGAAGCTGCTATAAAGGTTAAAAAAGGTAGTGACACACAATTCTCTTGGATTATTTGTAGTGTTTGGTTTTTTATTTCCCCCAACTTGATTTTTATCATGAAATGTGTAATGGAGCAGAAGACATCTCTAGAGGCATTTTTCTTGGCATTTGTTTCTTTCATACTCTGCATACTCCCACTGGGAGCTGGTTCATGAGCAACAGAGATGACAGGACTTCTGGGCAAGTAACTGAGAGGCTGCAGATCCTGGAAGAGGGTTGAGGGGCTGAACCAGCATGGGGTGCTGCCTCCTCACTGCAATTGGCAAGCCCTCGCCCCAGGCAGACTCTGCCTCCCTCCTGCCTGGATTGGGCTCTGAACAGTCTCGTGCCCATCCCTTCCCCAAGCTGTATTCCCTTAGGCACCAAACCCCCAAGCTCTGCTTTGAAGTTTATGGAGCTGCTGTGCCTGCCTTTTCCTCATACCATGCAAAGTGCACCAGTCTGAAGACTGGTGAAAGACAAGGTGTCTGATTATTTGAGGGAATGGTGACCTCAATTGCCTTACTTTTTGCTTTTTCTTAGAACCTGTTTGAATGAAATCCCTGTCTGTTGGATATTTCAAGGAGAGTGGACTGGTTCAGGGTTTGCTGAACCTCTCACTATTCTTCCTCACCATTTCTTGGGAAACATAGCACTCAAATTTCTAGAGCTTCACATGAAGGTGCATCAAATATTTTTCTGAATATTTCTATGTTTAAAAAGAGACTCCAAGCGAAACCATAAATTATGTTGAAGCAAAAAAATGTTTCACTTCGTATTCTAGGAAACAGGTATGATAAAATGATCTCTGGTGAGGGAATTCATGTGGGATTTGTGCTCTTTCAGTGCGTAGCACTACCTGTTTTAAGGCCACTGTTATCAGTATGGATGAGGAAAGGTGTTTGCTGTTTAGAGACATGCTCTGTTCCTAAATTGATGGAAGAATAACAGGAAGAGTGTTGTTGTGTGTCAATAGTGCAGTTGATGGAAGAGGGAAAGCTAGCATGATTTTATCCTTCAGGGGCAATTGCCACCACAGTTCTCCTGATATTTTGGGTTTGTATGTTAATGTATCTTTATGTATATGTGCATATATGTATACATGGTGTAAATATAAAGTAGATGCTGTAGATTGCTATATTGGATTCTGTAGCTTCTTTCTTTCCTTCTAAGCCACATGCTCTTCTTGTCCTTCTGTGTGTGTAAATGTGTATGCTGCTAGAGAACAGGCTGGTTGTAATGATACGCTTGGGAATTTTTTTTGTCCTGTGGTATTCCATCAACAATTGCTAACTGCTCTGATATATGTAATTGTGAAACTGGGCTAGCCTGACATCTCCAAATACCTGAAAACTTGTAACATACTAGAATAAGCAATGTATTGGATATACATAGTTAGTCTGCTTTAGTAGCTCTAGGACATATATTATTTATATTGAAAGTTAAAGAAACAGTGCTTAAACACAAGAGAGTTGTTCCTTTGTGTATTTAGTATTATTTAAATTAGGGAAATGTCTTTAGTTTTAATCAAAAATACAGTATTGTCTAAGAAATGCAGATTTGCACAACAGTGATTGATAAATTTTTATCATTATTAGCAGCTACAAGATCTTTTGAATTGTGCAATTTTTCTTAAACTGTGACACTTAAAATAGGTAATATTTATAATAACCTCATATGAATTCCTGGGGAAAGTAGCCAAGAGATGAATTTTGGTGGGTTCAAGTGAACTGTATATGTTCATAGAATCACAAAATACCTCAGGCTGGAAGGAGCCCATAAGGATCAGCAAGTCCAACTCCCTAATGTCCAACCTGAACTTCCCCTGGTGCAGTTTTGTTCCATTTCCTTATGTCCTGATGCAGGTCACCAGAGAGGGGAGATCAGCACCTTCCTCTCCTCTGCCTCCCTGTTCCTGGTTAGTAGGGTGCAGATTCCTGTGAGGTCACCCCTTAGCCTTCTGACTACTGACCGTTTGGATCTCTGGAAAGAAAGCTAATTTGCTTCTAGCAAATTAGTCCTCTGACCAGAAGTTACAAAGCTTGATGATCACTGGATTTCTTAATGCTTGCTTTGGTTATGAATTGACTCCTAACATTAAGGAAAAAAAAAAAAAAAAAAAAGATTGGGGGAAAAAATGGTTGTGTGGAGGTGGACATAGTAATGGAAAAAAAAATTAATGGAATTAAGAGAGATAGAAAGATTAGATCAGACCTGATCAGACAAGACTCAGAAGTTGTTAGATTTATTTCTTAACTAGCAGATTCCTAACAGTTTTACAGTCTGTGGTCAAAATTTGTGTTTAAAACTAACAAGGAGAATATCATGGATGTTCATGCAGATGTATTTGGCTAATTTGAGTTTGTAGCAAATAAAGCAGCATAGCATGCTTCAACTCCTGTAGAAAATGGCAGAAGTTATAAGACTGTATTTGGTACAGCATCTTAGAATGACACGGAATTACTATGATTTCAAAAATAAGTATTTGCCCTTATTTTGCAAACATGAATAATTAGTTGAGGAGTACAAGAAGAGTTGGTTATAAAAATACTTGAGTAAAGCTAAATTTATTAAAAGGTATATTTGGTCCTCCATTTGTCTTTCATCACTGTATTATTTGAAGTAGATATTTTTGTTATTGAATATAAGCAAAATAAATATTTGCATTTATGCCCAGAAAATATGAAACAGAGGTATTTATTTACTCTATGTTAGCTTCATGTGGTTGTTGTAACTAATAATATCTCTAATAATATCTGATGGTCAATAGTATGGTCATCGCCTTTCAGACACCCTTCACATTCAGAAAAGGAGACATACATTCGGCCTCTTTTGCTTCATGGCTTTGCAATTTTCAGGGAAGGAGAATAAAACTGGAATTTACTCAGAATAATGCTAAGGAAGTGGAAAATCATTACCAAATATTTCCTTCATGTTTAAGGACTATGAAATGATTTCCAGAATCTAGACTCATATGGACTAATATCATGGGATTATTCATAATGTCATTATTCACAATATTATAAAGGGCAGTATCAAATTCAGTCATCCCTCTTAAAATTAGGCTGTGTAGTCTGAAATATATCCAGGTGAGAGCATCTGATACTCATATTATCCATGCCAAATGTAAAATCAGAGAATAAGTGTGATCTGTAATGGAATTCTACCTTGGTGTCAATAGATGTGAAATATATTTATTTTGGAGAGGCATATGAATGCCAATGATTTGAAATTGCTGGTGTGTCATATTTCTGTTTGTCTGATCACATATGGCTGTTCTTTGTTCTATCTGCTTTCTATTTTGTTTACAGTTCAGGTGGTGCCCTGACAAAATATGAACCAGCTGCTTTCTTACAGCCTGCCACTGGAACAATGTGGAACTGGATTTGAAATAGGTTCTAAACACAGAAGGTAATTTAGCAGTTTGGTATCTGGTTGTTAGAGTGGCATGCACTGAACCTTTATCTTGAAACTGCTGTCTTTTAAAGTGACCTCCCTAGAAGAGGGAAGCATTAAAGACTGACATATAGGAACTTCTTGCTGTTTGAGGGAGATCTGAAGTAATTTCTTTTTAGAAAGGAATCATAAATCTTCTGTACAGTCTTCTCTAAGTAATTAAATGGTTTGTTTTCAACAGGCAGGGAAATCTGGGTTTGTCTGTTACATGGTTAATGAACAAAGAGTGGTGTGTACACTGTATGCCTTCATCCAGAGAAATGCTGTGTCTGCCACGTCTCATTTTTTACCTTCTGTCAGTGTTGGTCTGGGAGAACTTGCTTATATCAGTCTTCATCCCTGTCTCCAAATGTTACAGATCACTGAGTTTGTAATTTATGGTATTATTTCACAATTGACTTACAGCAAACACAGAAGTAATGTTCTTTGCTCAAATAGACTCTTTTCAGTTACTACATGTTCCCATCTTTAACTGTATTAATTCTAGAGTCTAGTGTGATGGTTTGGTTTGCAGCATCAGCTCTCTTGTTTGACTGAATGCTGCCCATTTCTTGCACAGACCTAGTGTGCTGCTGAATCATCAAGCTGATGTCTGAATATCTTTAGAATGAGACTGTAGCTTCGTTCTGAAACTGTTATGTGTAGCATTATCAGAGAGAATCTTTATTTGGCATTTACTGAAGTTTTTTGCCTTTGTAAGAGGTTTTATACAGTTAATTCCCTTGGATCATAGCAAAATTAAATCCACTATTTTTTTGGGGGTGTTGTATTAATCTATGTAGCACTTAGCACTGAAGCTTTTCTTGTTCTTCTGGGGTTTGTCTTGAGGGCAAAAAACCCAAACCAACCAATGAACATTCCTGAAAGGATCATGCAATCGATAAGAATAAACGAGTAAAGTGTACTTGAGGTGTACAAAAGACAAATGTCATGTCTGGCAAGCTTTACTCTTGGAAGAAAATTAGTTTACTCAACTACTTGGGTCTCTTGACATGTCTTCCCACTCTCTATGACACTGTCTTTTAAATTGTGCTTACATGATTGCATCACATTAATGTGGCTGGAAGGCTCATTAGTGTTAAAAGCTTCCTGACCCCTCTTCCAGTACTACAGTGGGATGTTCAGCTATGCAAATCAATGGACTACCCTTGCTTGAGCAAGAAGTCTGTGTTTGTTGAATGTTAGATGTGGAGAAGAATGTGAGATGTCTGTGGTGTTCTGGTTGGTTTGCTGGAAGTCTGCTACCTGTAAGTGCAACTGCCAAGAGTACCCTCTTGAGCCTATGCTCAACCAAATACCCCATCTTCTGAAGTCATAAGAAAATAAATACAAACATACTGAATTTGATGACCTAATCTTGTCGAAGGTAATTCCTGTGTTACAGTGTGCAACTGTTGAAGTGGCAAACTATGATAAGTGAGGTTTTACCCTGTGAGGTAAACAAAAAATTAAAGATTGTTGACAAATTTTCTGATTCCTCTTGTGCATAACTTGCAAGCTAAGTGAAATTCTTAAAGTGATTACTTGAACTTATTAACAATATAAATGTGCTACAAGCAAAAACTATCATGTTTATCACTTGGATAAATGATCTAGTCATGTGGATTATACATTCTAAAATTATGTGGGAGTCTTGAGACCTTTTTGCCATTCCCATAGCAATTCGTTTCAATCCAGTCTTACTGCTTACCTTTGCTACCTAATGTTCTCTATGCCAAACTTGCTACAGAAGTAGCACTTCATTGGTGCCTGCTAGTCTTAAGTGTGAATGGGCATTGGTAATGAAGACAAATGTCAAAGACCTCGAAGCCATTTGTGTTAGAGAGTTCAGCAGGATACCACGGGGTGTCACCAACACGCTCAGTACAGTCCAGCTTTTAACCAGGACTTCTCATGGAAGTGATGTCAATGTGTGACAGGGCTCACCCCCAGATTGGGGTGACCCTGGGAGGTGGTAAAGTCTCTCCTCTAACCCGGGCCTTCAAAGAAAGACTCAGAAGTCTTCAGTCATCCAGTCTCAAGGTAGTTTATTGCATGTTATCTCAAGGCACACACACTCCCTGACATTCTCTCTGACTGCTTCTTCCTCTGCGTCTCTCTCTGTCTCTGTCTCTCTCCGTCTCTGTCTCTGTCTCTGTCTCTGTCTCTGTCTCTGTCTCTGTCTCTGTCTCTGTCTCCGTCTCCATCCGTCTCCCCTGCCCAAGGGCTGGTGCCATCTTTTATATCACACATTATGTATTAAATGTTTATAGTTTTTCCCCAATGGCTATCACCTATATTGAACAGTGACTTTCTACTCTAAACCAATCTGTGAGTGCCAACATCACCAAGAACATGGAAGATAGGAAGGAGAAAGAAGGAGGACAGGGCACGCCCAAATCCCTCTATCTTAGAACTTCTGACCCCCATGTACAAAACTCAGACCCCTCTGTACAGCACTAAAACCCCCCTGTACAGCACTCAAAAATCCTTTCTTTCACTTTGTGACTACTTCTATTATAATATCTAAACTTTTGTGACTTCTTGTTCTTCCTGCAAAGTTGGTAAATTGTTCCATGGATCAAATTCAAAACCACAGGGGATTCTGGCTGCCTGCCAGGGTCTCAGATGCTTCTGACCTGGACCCGGAACATCCAAGAGTGTCAGAGGGACACCTTGGGTTCCGACAAATGTGAAACGATTATGTTTAGTGAAACTGCAAAACTTGAAAACCAGAACATGGAAGTCTTCATCAAACTGGCCCCTAAAACAAACTATCAGGGTCTCTGATGAGATGGTCAGATATGCTGAAATTGAGAGCAAGAAACCCAAGAGCTTTGCAACAAGCAACTGTGTACTTGTAAATGCAGGGAATCTGCTGCTTAGGGTTAGCAGACTTCAGAGCTCCTTCTGAGTGTGTAATTATAGAACCAGTTTTAAAATCAGACACATTTACTTTACCAAAACCAGGGGATGGCTGAAGGAAAACATGATACTCTAAGACTCAAGGATTCTAAGAGGCCTTTTAAAAAGATGGAAAAGTGAATTGTAGGAGTTCATTTTAAACCACCTTCCAAAAAAATTAACAGGAAAAGTTTCATATTTTTCCATATATCTTGTGTGCAAGTTCTTATATTTCTTATTAATTCTGTTAATTTGCTTGTGACTGAGAAATGAAATGTCACTGTAAAGGGCTGTCTGCTTTTAGACATGCAAGTTTTGGATTGTTGAGAATACTAACCAAGCCACTGATAAGCTGCCCACTGTAAGGGGGAAGCGGCTCTGACCTCCAGACAGCTGCTCCTTCTGCAGTTGGATGGACTAGAAGAATTAGGAAAAACAATTAGCTTCCAAACCAGTTGGAAGATGGATTGGCACTTGCATGCATTGAATTTTCTCCCTTGTCAATAAATGGTAATTACAATGAGTAAAGTAATTACAAGGGCTTAGACTACATGCATGAGTTTGTGTGCTAGATTATTGTAGACAAGAAATGGTGCTTTCTAATTAAGCTCCACACCCATTAAATAGATGGCAAAGTCCAAGTTTCAAAGAGGAAACTACAGTTGCAGGTGAAATCTGCTGACCAGGCAGGTGTTCCCTTTCTTCATTTACAGCTCTGGCAGCTTGGCCTTGAAGATTTACTGTATAGCACTAGCAAGGTGTGGGATATGGTGTGTGCATTTGATCAGTTTACTGTGTATAACCTCTGCAAAAGAATACCTGCATAATCTCATTAAGGCTCTGTATTCATTCTGTATGTTGTGTATCAAATGGAAGGAATAAAATTGGTTTACTAGCAGTTTTACAAAGTCTACCTCTGTTCTGTTTTTATGCTACATTCTGTTGCTCTTGAGGCTTATTTGAAAGAATGCTCTGCAGCTTATTAATGTAACATTGCATTGCAAAATCCTGAAAAGCCTGTTACAGTAGTGCTACCAAACATGAACTGACTTGTCTTGAGACAGCTGCTCAGGATTCCTGTTTAGAGTTTATTGTTTCTGCAGCCACTTTTGCTATATTAACCCTTACAGCACCATTGGTATGGAGTGTAAAAAATCCCATTCTTTCAGTTTGATCAGAGGGTGTGGGTGGAAAGACTTCCTGATTCTGTAGCATTCTTGTACCAGAAAATTCATGGCAAATGTGAGGCGTCAGAGGGTAGTAGCATTTTCTGAATAGGCATTTATACCATCCTCCATAAATATCAAATACACAAACATACAGAACTTGTGCAGTTGATGTCTGCAAATACATGCTGAATAGACATTTTGGGGTTTCCTCAATGCTGCTGTAAAGGAATGATAAGTTACTTATTCTTTCTTCATAACTGCTAGACAAGCTGACTGTCACTGTCAAAGGTTATTGCACTTAACTTATTTAGACAATATTAACACCAGTTATTAAATGATCACTATATAATTGTGAATAGAAGTGCCAAGGATCATGCTGAGTAACAGACTCTGTAGTTCTGTTTAAAGAAAAATGATACCTCAAGTGCTGTGTAATTAGACCTTGTAAGTACTGAAGTTTTGAATTGAGATGCAGCATTTACAATGGAGAGAAAGTTTGAATTTCTGCCATTTTTTTAATAATGCAAAATTGCAGTAACTACTTGTCCTAGGTTGACTGTATGATGCTTTTATCCCCAGTCGTCTGTTCTGTTTATGCTGAATAATAAGTTTTGCACCTTTAAGACTTGTTCCAGGGGTGAAGGGAGGGAGAAGAAGCGCGGAGTTTGTTTTCAGAAACTGCACTCACTCCTCCACATTCCTCTCCCAGACTGTGTTGTCTGCAGACAGACAGCGAGACAGAGCTCTCCTTTGCTTTTTAGTTAGTTTTAGCTAGCTGAGGCAAAGAAGTTCCCTGGACTGTGGTTTTTTCCTTTTCTTTGGACCTGCTCAAACCAGCTCTGGATTGAACACCCAGAAGAGCACCAGCAGCTCACACCTGTAACCCAACGGGCCGGGCCTGGGCCGCGGCATTTCCAGCGCCAGAGGGACTGATAAGAGACTGAGTGAGCTGAACTGCACCCTCGGCAGGGGGGGATTTTTCTGAGTTTGTCTCTCTTTTAAAGCAGCAAGAAATTTCATTGTTTAATATTGTTTAGGTTTTCTTGTTTAATAAACATTTTTTTCCACTTTTCTCCAGGGAAGTATTTTTCCCTGAACCGGTTGGGGGGAAGGGCCAACTGAATCTGCCTTCTAGAAGAACCCCTTTGGGGATTCTCTCCCAAATTTATCCTGAACCAGGACAAATACATTTATTGGCACCCAACATGGGGCTCGAGAAAGTGGAAAAAACCTTTATTGATTGCATTTTTGTTGTGTTCGTTCTGTAGTGGGTTACAGCAGTCAGTAGCCATGTTGCTTGAACTTGTAATGTCTCTTGGGGTGGAATCCTTCATGTGGCTCTGGTCTCTAGGGTTCTTTGAAGTTTTAGTACTTTTCTAGTCACTAGGAGTATTGTCCCTTACACATAGTTTTTACAGTAGAGGAGCACGGATTAAAATAGCTATTGTGCTGGCCTTGGTGATAGTGGTTTATAGGGCGTTTACAAAAATACTGGAGTCTGTTCAAGATATGTATGGTTTATGGTTTCTTCGTCCTACCCTGCGTCCTAGTTCCAGTATTATGTTTTGGGGGTTTATTAGTAATTGCACCCAGTTTGTTAGAGGAGGAGCAGGGGATGAGGTTTTCCAGCCTCTCCTTTCCTTCTTCTCCTTTGAATCTGTTATGTCACTTTTTGAGAATGTTCAGTTTTCCCTGAATGTTAAAGAGACCATCTTTCTGGTATCTTTCCTGGTAAACATCCTTTTTACAGTCCACAGCTTCTCTAGAGTGAGGGCTGAGATGTCCAGAGGAGCTGATGAGACCCCTGACCCAGGTGTGGAAACTCCTGAGTGGTGTGGAGAATGGGAAAATATGGGCCAAATCTTGAAAGAATTTTCTGACCCTGTAGAGTGGGATTTTCCACATGAACAAATTCAGAACTCAGATGAGAACTGAGAGAGAAGTGCCATGATGACTCTAGGGAGAAAAGGAACATTTCAATAAGCTGGGCCCTGGCCTATGCTTATCGCAGCTAGATAAGGTAGGGTGGCAGATAGAGACAGGGGGGCAGGGAGATAAATCAGCAGCTACCCCAGTCACTCAGGCTGCAGCCAACAGCCCAGCTACTCAGGTTGTAGCTAAACCAGACAGTAACCCTAAGCCACTGGCAGTCGCTGCAGGAAAGAAGCACACAGGCAAAACCAATCGGCCAGTGACCGACGATGATGATCCAGGGGAAGGACCTTCAAAGCCAATTACTGACACAAAAGCTGGAGTTGAAGCAACTGATACAAGATCAGAAGCCACTATTGAGTCCTATTC
Organism: Vidua macroura; assembly: GCF_024509145.1. Lineage (NCBI taxonomy): Eukaryota > Metazoa > Chordata > Aves > Passeriformes > Viduidae > Vidua > Vidua macroura. Next base: position 36,828,909 of record NC_071611.1, read on the forward strand.
CCTGAAGGACAATCGTGGCCTAAGAAAGGATTACATTCAAAGACCTGATGAATCTATAGTTAGTTCGTTAGTCCGTCTTTGGGATGCTGCAGGCGAGGCTACAATTTTGGACAGTAGTGAAGCAAGGCATTTAGGATCCCTGTCACATGATCCAGTTATTGACCAAGGAATTATGAGGGGGGATGACTCTCAGAGTCTCTGGGCACGGGTCCAGGGAAGTGTGGCACAAAGATATCTGTGTGCAGACGATCTTTATATGCAGCAAACCCAGTGGAAGACTATAGAACAAGGAATTCAACGCTTGAGGGAAATGGCAGTGGCAGAGATTGTCTTCTTAGATGATGCAACCACTGTAAATCCAGACTTGGTACCATGTACACCCGTGATGTGGCGGAAACTTGTACGACTTGGGCCACAAGAATACGCTTCTGCTTTAGCAATAATGAAGCGGGATGATAATGAGGAGACCATGCTTGATATGGCCAAGAAGCTCCGAGCATATGCAGATGCTGTACGTAGCCCAACACGTGCCAGAATCGCAGTGATGGAAACACGTCTGCAGAAGTTAGAAGATAGGATGGAAGAGAACCACAAGAAACTCAGGGAGAAAATCAAAGAGGGTTTTCTCCAAATCTCAACAATACAAATCAGAAGTTCAGGTACCCAACGCAGATGTTCCCCAGATGGGGAAAGAAAGTACACCTCATGAGCTGAGTTGTAGTTTTTCCTGCGTGATTGCGGAGAAAACATGGAGAGATGGGATGGAAAATCTACTGCTGCTCTGGCACAACGGGTGCGTGAATTGAAGGAAGGCAAAACTCCCAGAGGAAGTTTCACCAAAAAGGAAGCAGCTCCATAACCGAACTTCCATATATAATGATGATGACGATATTTTCGATCCTCTTGAAGGAACCTCCAACACATATGCCCCAGGAAGGAAGGATAACCAGGCTTAGAGGGGCCCTGCCTCTAGCCATGTAGAGGCTAGGGAAAACCATGTTTTTTGGACTGTGTGGATTCGTTGGCCTGGCATATCTGAACCACAAGAATATAAAGGTTTGGTTGACACTGGTGCACAGTGCACATTAATCCCATCAAGACATGTGGGGGCAGAATCTGTTTCTATCACTGGTGTGACAGGGGGATCACAGGATTTTACTTTGGTGGAAGCTGAGGTGAGCCTGACTAGAAATGAGTGGAAGAAACACTCTGTTGTGACTGGCCCAGAGGCCCCATGCATTTTAGAGATAAACTTCCTCCAAAGTGGGTATTTCAAAGACCCAAAGGGACTCAGGTGGGCGTTTGGAATAGCTGCTGTAGAAACAGAGAGCATCAAGCAATTGAACAGCTTACCTGGACTATCAGAAAACCCATCTGCAGTAGGACTCCTGAAAGTAGAAGAGCAATGAGTACCAATTGCCACCTCGACAGTGCACCGCCGGCAGTACCGAACAAATCGGGATGCTGTGATCCCCATCCACAGAATGATCTGTGAGCTGGAGAGCCAAGGGGTAGTCAGCAAAACCCACTCACCCTTCAACAGCCCCATCTGGCCTGTGCGTAAATCTGAAGGAGAATGGAGATTGACAGTGGACTACCGTGCATTGAACAAAGTGACTCCACCGCTGAGTGCTGCTGTGCCGGACCTGCTGGAACTCCAGTATGAGCTGGAGTCCAAGGCAGCACAGTGGTACGCCACTATTGACATTGCTCATGCATTTTTCTCCATTCCTCTGGCAGCAGAATGCAGGCCTCAGTTTGCTTTCACCTGGAGGAGCGTGCAGTATACCTGGAACCAACTGCCCCAGAGGTGGAAGCACAGTCCTACCATCTGCCATGGACTGATCCAGACTGCACTAGGAAAGGGTGAGGCTCTAGAACATCTGCAGTACATTGATGACATCATTGTGTGGGGGAAGACAGCAGCAGAAGTGTTTGAGAAAGGAGAGAAAATCATCCCGATTCTCCTGAAAGATGGCTTTGCCATCAAGAAGAGCAAAGTCAAGACATCTGCTCGAGAGATCCAGTTCCTGGGAGTGAAGTAGTAAGATGGACGGTGTCAGATTCCTACCGATGTCATAAACAAGATCACAGCAATGTCTCCTCCAACCAATAAGAAGGAAACACAAGCTTTCCTAGGCACCATAGGTTTTTGGAGAATGCATATGCCTGAGTACAGTCAGATCGTGAGCCCTCTCTACCTGGTCACCCGCAAGAAGAACACTTTCCACTGGGGCCCTGAACAGCAACAAGCCTTTGCCCAGATAAAGCAGGAGATCTGTGGTAGGTAGGGACAGGCGAACGGAAGATTTCGGAATGTAACGGAAAGCAAGACCCTCTCCCCCTCATCCTGTGATATGTAACCAATCACCCCTGAGACATGTAGCACCTCCTAACACCACTAGTCCTCCACTCCCTGCTAACCCTAGCCGGGCCCACCGTCCCCCTTTTGACGCAGTAGGGCCCCTTGACTATTTAACCTCACGAGATAAGGTAATAAATGCCATTTTGACCCTCCACCACATTGGTGTCTGTGCATGTCGGTGGCCCGAGTGACCCAGGCGAGGCTGGGTTGCCGTGCTGTGTCTTGAAACCAGGTCACCTGCCTTCTCAGCAGAAGGCAACAAAGTGGTGCGAAATCCGGGAAGGAGAAATTCTCTCGGGTAGCAGGTATCGCCTGGACGAGAAACAGCGGCCAGAGCGGCGGGACCGACTCTCGGCGGGGGAGACGTCCCCGGACCAGCGATCGTCATGGAGGCCATCGCAAAGGTCGTGAGTTCAGTTCATAAGCAGTGGGGAATTAAATGCAGGCTCAAGGATTTTTATTTTGCTATTGCGCTAGAGCTTGGGGCAATTGAACGTCCCGTGGAAATATTACATCCAGAGGTGTGGGAGAAATGCGCAGCTGTGCTGGCCGAGGATACCAAATCCTCAGGCAGCGGCAAAAGCCTCAAGCACAGAGCGCTCGAAGAACAGGAAACATGGAGCGCTGCGTGCACATGTTCATTAGCTACACCCAAGCTGGGGATAGGGGCAGCAACGCAAACCTCCCCTGAAAGTGGTTCACCTGAGAGCGGGGATCCGGGGGGGCCGGGCGCATTCCCCCCCTCCCCAAGCCAGAGTCCAAACCCCCCCACGGAACCCTCCCAAAAATCCGCGGGTTCCCCATCCATCCCTTCGCCGCCGATCAGTGATTCGGCGCCAGGGGCGCAGCAGCGCGCACAGTCCTTTTGGGAGGAACTGGTGAGGGAAGCCAGAGACGCAGAAAATGCGGCTCGGGAAGAAATGTGGCAGCGCCGCCGCCGCCCTACCCATCCGAACATGGTGCCGGCGACCAAGGAGATGGGCGGGGCGTGGATGCTCTCGGCGGGAAGAGCCCGGAGTCGCGGGTTTTTGCTAAGGCACATCCACGGGAAAAAGAGAAGGAGGAGAGCGGCAGAGAGCGCATGCCCAATCAGGCCACACCGAAAGGCAATCACAACATGAACCAGCCCAGTTCACCGACTGGGGAAAAATAAAAATAGCTTGTGCTGAATGGGCCCCCTCAGCCGCAGTTCAGGCTTTCCCAGTGAGGATCACCGGGCCAGAGGGGAACCAACAAAGGATATATACTCCGGTAAACCCCAAAGACATACAGGCAATTTTCAAAGCCATTTCAGAGAAAGGGATCAACTCAGCCATGGTCTCCACCCTCGTGGACGGCCTTTTTGGCAATGATGACTTACTCCCCTTTGATATCAAACAAATAGGTCGCATGATACTTGGCGGTGTGGGAATGATCGTGTTTAAGCAGGAATGGGAAGATAATTGTACAAAAGAGCTAGCCCAAGCTTCTGGGGCAGGGCAACCACTGCACGGCTCGAGTTTATCCAGGCTGATGGGAAAACATGATGAGATGATTACACCTCAGCAACAAGCCGCACAAATGAGGGCCGAGGAAGTCAGGGCCACCACTCGAGCCGCCAGGGAGGCTATTTGTGCCGCCTCTCTAGTAGTGGCCAAGCCATCACCGTAGTCCACCATAAGGCAGGCAGAGAGTGAAAGCTTCACGCAGTTCGTAGACCGCCTGCAAACGGCAGTAGACTCTCTACCCTGCCTGCAGAGGCAAAGGGCCCTGTGGTAGCGGACTGCTTGCGCCAGCAGTGCAACTCCGTCACCAAGGACATTTTGCGCTTCCTGCCGGCCGGAGCCAGCCTGGCCAACATGATCAGACATGTCGTAAGTGAGGAGCACCTGACACCCATTCAAGCAGCCGTCCACACCCTAACCAGTGCAATGGCATGCTTCAAATGTGGTCAGGCAGGCCACATCACAGTGAGCTGCCCCCAGCCGGCACAGCAGTCCGTGGCGGTGCCCCCACCCCAAGCACGCCCGAGAGGGCTCTGTTGGGGCTGTGGGAAGAAAGGGCACTTCACTAAGGACTGCAGGTCCCGGCCTCAGGGAAACGGGAAAGGGAGGGGGCGTGCAGGCTGCACTCAGCCTCCTCCTGCTACGAATGCAAAGTGGCCCATCTATGTCAACCCCCAGTGGGGCGGGGGGCCCTCATACCCCATGGCCCCACAAGAACCAGCCAGCTTCACCAGCGACACAATTGCAGAGTTTCGCAGCACCACCAGCGGCACCTTCGTATCCACCACCGCCACCTTCGTATCCACCACCGCCACAAGCCACGCCTGTGCCACAGGGCCAGCAGGGGACACCCCAGAGCGGGACCCCTGGGTGGCCCTGGCCATGAAAATAGGGAAGGAGCCCCTGATGGTGTGGGGGACATGCCGCCTTTACGGCAGTCAGGATCCCCACGTCATAGGGCTTCAGTTTTGGGCAGACACGGGATCAGACTGCTCGGTTTTTCCCCAAGCGCTTTGGCCTCAGCACTGGCAATGTAAAGAAGTCCTCCCAGTGAACGGAGTGGGAGGGCCATCCCAGGCATGGAAAAGCACCCAGTTGGTGGCTATAACACTTCGCACAAAAAAGGGACCGGAACAGAGAGTAGCAATCTACCCCTACATTTTGCAAAACTCTCCACCCTTGATAGGAAGGGACATCCTTGCTATGTTAGGAGTCAGGATCACAAATTTATCATGAGGGCCACTGCCATACACCCACCGCTGCCGATCAAACTGACTTGGAAATCATCAGACCCCGTATGGGTTGAGCAGTGGCCCCTGTCAAAGCCTCGAATGGCAGCCTTGCTGGAACTGGTCAACCGCGAACTGCAAAAGGGTCACATAGAACCCTCCACCAGCCCGTGGAACACCCCTGTATTTGTAATCCCCGAAAGGTCTGGAGAAGGTTATCGTCTCGTCCACGACCTGAGAGAAGTGAACAAGACAATCCAACCTATGGGTCCAGTTCAGACACTGCTGCCCACTAACTCAGCCATCCCCAAAGGGCAGCCATGCACAGTGCTGGACATCAAAGATTGCTACTTTTCAATACCCCTGCATGCTGAGGACAAGGAACGGTTCGCCTTTTCCGTCGTGTTCCCAAACGGCGAGCAACCCAACCTCCGCTTCCAATGGAAGGTGTTACCGCAAGGTCTCGTGGACAGCCCGACCATATGCCAAATCACTGTGGACAGAGCACTGATGCCAGTCCGACAATCCTACCCCGCTGCAACCATCATTCAATACATGGACAACACCCTCGTCGCCGCACCATCAGCAAGCCAAGTGGATCACTTAGTGTCCACAATCACGGAAACTCTCCGGACCAATGGCTTTGAGATTGCGAACACAAAGATCAAGAGAGGACCCTGCATGACCTTCCTGGGAGTGGGGATCACAAACTCCTACGTGACACCCCCCAAGGTGAAGGTCCGCCGAGACATCAAGACGCTCCATGACATGCAGTGCCTTGTGGGATCTCTGCAGTGGCTCCGTGGTCATGATTCCCTCTGAGGTCATGGACCCCTTATATGACCTCCTGAAAGGAAAGCACCCCTGGGACCCCAAGAAGCTGACGCCACAAGCAGCGAGCTCCCTCGACTTCATCGAGCATCAGATGTCTACTGGCACACTTGCCAGGTGGAACCCAGGCGCACCGCTCGATCTATATGTCCACTTCACACAGAAGGGAGGAGTGGGAGCACTGGCCCAAGGACCTTCTGAAAAGTCTCAGCCAATCCAATGGGTGGTCCTCGGAAGACCAGCTCGTGCATTTTCCCCGGGAGTTGAATGCGTCGCCAACCTCATCATGAAAGGCAGGAAACTCTCCCTGAGAGACCTGGGAACCAAGCTGGCAAGAATTCACCTTCCCTTCCACAAGCGACCGACCACGGAGTCAACCGCGATATCAGAGCACCTGGCCCTTGCACTCACAGGCTTTGGAGGAGAGATCTCCTATGCTACCAGACCACCTTGGACTCAGCTACTGACCATTGTCGACATAGACATGCTGCCAAAGGTCATGGATCGACTGCAGCCAGGACCAACGGTCTTCACAGATGCTTCCTCCACGACTTCTACAGCAGCGGCAGTGTGGCAGGCAGGAGAACAATGGCATTGCGTCAAAACACGTGACCCCACACTGTCAGTGCAACAACTGGAAGCAGCAGCAGTGGTCTTGGCGTGCGGACTCTTCCAAGATGAACACCTCAACATCGTAACGGACTCTATATTTGTGGCAAGGCTTTGCCTGGCCATGTCGGGACCAGGTGTGTCAACATCTGCAGCGGCCTCAATGCTGGAAGAGGCGCTCTCCTCACAACGAGGCACCGTGTCTGTCATTCACATCAACAGCCACAACCCAGTCAAGGGCTTCTTCCAGACCGGCAATGACAAAGCGGATGCCGCAGCAAAGGGAGTGTGGACATTGCAGGAAGCTCGACAACTGCACGAGTCACTCCACATCGGAGCCAAAGCACTGGCGAAGAGATGCGGGATCTCGACAGCGGATGAAAAACATGTAGTGGCCACTTGCCCTCACTGCCAGAAGTCACCCCTATGGACCAGTGGGGTCAACACAAGAGGTCTCAAGGCCTCAGAAATCTGGCAGTCGGACTTCATTTATGTCAACCGCTGAAGCCCCGAGCATGGCTTGCAGTGACAGTAGACACTTACAGCGGAGTGATCGTGGCCACACAGCACCCCAAAGCTAACTCTAAGGCCACAATTCAGCACTGGCTGACAGCCATGGCATGGCTTGGTATCCCCAAGCAAATTAAAACTGACAACGGTTCCAATTTAATCTCCAAACCAGTGCAAGAATTCGCCTTGAAATGGGGCATCACTTTAGTGCATGATATGCCGTATAACAGCACTGGGCAGGCCATTGTTGAGCAAGCAAATCAGACCCTGAAAGCCAAGTTAGAAGTACTGGCAAAGGCGGAGGGCTTTGCCAACTCCGTTCCCCCAGGAGACCAGGCGCATGTATTAGCAACCGCTTTGTTAGCACTGAATCAATTCCCTAGGGGAGATGAAACAAACAGTCCAGTTCGAAAGCACTGGGTCACCCGAACACTAGAGGAGGGCCTGCAGGTCGTAATCAAAAATGAGCTAGGTGAATGGGAACGGGGCTGGAGACTGGTGCTCACAGGGCGAGGGTACGCGGTGGTTAAAAAAGAGGGCAGAATCAGGTGGTGCCCACTTAAGTCAATCAAGCCAGACCTTCAGAATGAGACTAATGAAAACTGTGAGTTTCTGTTTGCAGGACATGTTCGTGGGGCGTCCCCGTAACGTGTACACCCCTGTTCCAGAGGAAAATGACGAACCACCAAGCCGCCAGACAGCACCCAAGAGTCCCGCACCGGTGAGACTCAAACATCAACGGTGTTTTTGTGTGATTTTACTGTTGGGGCTTGTCGCCGGAGGGCGAGCCGACCCAGATCATTACCCCCATCAACCATTCAGGTGGGTCATGCAACATCTTTAAAGTGACAAGGTGTTCAAAGAAATCACACATGAGCACCCCATCCTTCGTGTTCCACATCGCCGACCTGTTTCCAGGACGACCAAAATTACAGCCCTATCACCTACACATCATGTACATGTACCTATCCTACTGGTGCCCAGCCTCCAACCCAGGGAAAAAGTACTGCAATTACCCGAGGTGAGGATATTGTGGATACTGGGGCTGTGAAACCATTGTTACAGATGCCAGGCCATCAGGAGAAGGGTGGCAACTGCAGGAGCCCGACAAATTTTTACAGTTCACCTGGGCACCCACCGGCTGTAAAAAACCTGCCATTGCGAAAGGGGTCTATAGCAACTATTATACACAGCCCAAATATCAGAAATGCACAGACTATAACATGACAGTTTTGCAGCCAGATCACCCTAGTTGGGCCACAGGCAGAATGTGGACAGTAGTCTTCAAAGGGCCAAAAGAGTGGGTGAATGTACAAATTATCAGGCTCCAACCACCAGCACCCCGACCGGTAGGACCCAATAAAGTTATTAAAGACGTGCTGAAAGGGGAAAACATAACCCACCCCAAAACCTTGCCCACAAAGGCCACTGATATCCCGATCGGCCATGCGGATGCCTTCCAAATAGGCCGCTTAGCCGAGTCAGACTCGAGCCCAATCTTTCGCATGCTAGAAGCTACCTTTCTATCCTTGAACGAATCCAACCCAAACCTAACTGATTCCTGCTGGCTTTGCTACGATGTTAAACCTCCTTTCTATGAAGGAGTTGCTCTAAACACCCCCTTCAGTTACTCTACAGCCGATGCCCCCCACCAGTGCAGATGGGATACTCCCCGCAGAGGAATCACCCTGAGTCAAGTCATAGGCCAGGGCAAATGCTTTGGCAATGCAGCCTCAGCAAAGCAGAAAGGCAACTTCTGCACCGAAGTTGTCAAGCCCAACAGAAAGATCAATAAGTGGGCGGTCCCATCCGCATCTGGGATGTGGGTTTGTCAGCGATCTGGAGTGAGTCCCTGTGTGTTCCTTGCCAAATTCAATGATGCTATCGATTTCTGTGTCCAAGTTCTGATTGTTCCTAGGGTCCTGTACCACTCAGATGAAGAGATATATCACCTTTTTGAAGAACCCGGCCAACTCCACAAAAGAGAAATAATAACAGGTATAACTATCGCAATACTGCTTGGCCTGGGAGCAGCTGGCGCAGCCACGGGTGTCTCAGCCCTCGCGACCCGACACCAAGGGCTTGCTCAGCTGCAAATGACCATCAATGAGGACTTGCAGAGGATCGAGAAATCCATCTCCTTTCTAGAGAAATCAGTCTCCTTGCTTTCGGAAGTGGTCTTGCAGAACAGGCGAGGACTGGACCTCTTGTTCATGCAACAAGGAGGATTGTGTGCTGCCTTGAAGGAGGAATGCTGCTTTTATGCAGACCACACAGGAGTCGTTAAAGATTCCATGGCAGAACTCCGAGATAGACTCAGAGAAAGAAAGACAGGGAAACCCAACAGAGCTGGTTCGAGTCCTGGTTCAATCGATCACCATGGCTCACCACTTTAATTTCCACCCTGATAGGTCCACTGGCAATACTACTTTTGGCTCTTACTTTCGGACCATGCCTGCTGAACAAGCTGGTCTCATTCGTTCAGGCCCGCCTGGAACGAGCCAACATTCTGTTTATAAGCCAGCAATAAATGCTGTAAACCAAAAACGGGGAACACTGCCAGTCGCAAAAATGTTCCAAACTTGCCTTGCGAAGATTACTCAAGTTTGCCAAAAACCCTTTTTCCCTTATCAAGTCATAACTTTGTACCTCATCTTAGTGCCTAGGTTTATAGCTACCTCATTTATTAGTGAAAAGCGGGGGGGAGATGTGGTAGATAGGGACAGGCGAACGGAAGATTTCGGAATGTAATGGAAAGCAAGACCCTCTCCTCCTCATCCTGCGATATGTACCCAATCACCCCTGAGACATGTAGCACCTCCTAACACCACTAGTCCTCCACTCCCTGCTAACCCTAGCCGGGCCCACCGTCCCCCTTTTGACGTAGTAGGGCCCCTTGACTATTTAACCTCATGAGATAAGGTAATAAACGCCATTTTGACCATCTACCACATTGGTGTCTGTGCATGTTGGTGGCCCGAGTGACCCGGGCAAGGCCGGGTTGCCGTGCTGTGTCTTGAAACCAGGTCACCTGCCTTCTCAGCAGAAGGCAACAGAGATCGCTCATGCAGTAGCCCTTCGCCCAGTCAGGACAGGACCAGATGTGAAGAACGTGCTCTATTCTGCAGCTGGGAGCCATGGTTTGTCCTGAAGCCTTTGGCAGAAGGTGCCTGGGGAGACTCGAGGCCGACCTCTAGGATTTTGGAGTCGAAGCTACAGAGGGTCTGAAGCCAACTATACTCCAATAGAGAAGGAAATCTTAGCAGCCTATGAAGGAGTCCAAGCTGCCTCAGAGGTGATTGGCATTGAAGTACAACTCCTCCTGGCACCCCGATTACCGGTGCTGGGGTGGATGTTCAGAGGAAAGGTTCCCTCCACCCACCATGCCGCCAGTGCTACGTGGAGCAAGTGGATTGCTCTTATCACACAGCACGCCCGGATTGGAAAACTGAATTGCCCTGGGATTTGGAGATAATTACAAACTGGCCGGAAGGTGAAAACTTTGGTCTCGCTGATGAAGAGGAACAAGAAGTGACACGTGCTGAAGAAACTCCACCATATAACTAACTGCCAGCAGAAGAAACACGTTACGCTCTTTTCACTGATGGTTCTTGCCGTATTGTGGGAATGAAACGGAAGTGGAAAGCAGCCGTGTGGAGCCCCACACTGCAGGTTGCTGAAGCTACTGAAGGAGAAGGTGGATCAAGTTAACTTGCTAAACTCAAAGCCGTTCAACTGGCCCTGGACATTGCAGAAAGAGAGAAGTAGCCAAAGCTCTGCCTCTACACTGATTCATGGATGGTAGCCAATGCTCTGTGGGGATGGCTGGAGAGATGGAAAAAGACTAATTGGCAGCGTAGAGGAAAATCAGTTTGGGCTGCTGATGAGTGGAAAGACATTGCTACCAGGGTAGGGAAACTACCTGTGAAAGTTTGCCATGTAGATGCCCCTGTCCCCAAGAGCAGAGCCAAGAGCACCAAAACAATCAGCAGGTAGATCAGGCTGCAAAGATAGGGGTGTCAAAGATAGACTTGGATTGGCAATACAAGGGGGAGTTGTTCCGAGCACGATGGGCCCATGATGCCTCAGGCCATCAGGGTAGAGATGCCACTTTTAAGTGGGCATGAGACCAAGGGGTGGATTTAACCATGGACAGTATTTTTCAGGTTATCCATGACTGTGAAACGTGTGCTGCCATCAAACAGGCCAAGTGAGTGAAGCCCCTATGGTATGGTGGGCGGTGGTCCAAGTATAAGTATGGGGAGGCCTGGCAGATTGACTACATCACACTGCCGCAGACATGCCAAGGCAAACGCTACGTGCTCACAATGGTGGAAGCCACCACGGGATGGCTGGAAACCTACCCTGTGCCTCATGCTATGGCCCATAACACCATCCTGGGCCTTGAAAAGCAAGTCCTTTGGAGGCATGGTACCCCTGAGAGGATTGAGTCAGACAATGGGACTCATTTCAAGAACAACCTTATCAACAACTGGGCTAGGGAACATGGCATTGAGTGGTTGTACCATATCCCCTACCATGCACCAGCTGCAGGTAAAGTGGAAAGGTACAATGGACTGTTAAAAACCACCTTGAAAGTGTTGGGTGGGGGATCTTTTAAAAACTGGGAGCGGCATCTGGCAAAAGCCACCTGGTTAGTTAACACCAGAGGCTCTACCAATCAAGTGGGCCCTGCCCAATCTGAGCCTTTGCATATAGTAGATGGAGACAAAGTCCCAGTGGCACATATCAGAGGTTTGTTAGGGAAAACAGTGTGGATCATTTCTGCCTCGAGTACAGACAAACCCATTTGTGGGGTTGTCTTTGCTCAGGGACCAGGTTGCACATGGTGGATAATGCAGAAAGATGGAAGAACATGATGTGTACCACAGGGAGATTTGATTGTTGTTTGAGAACTATGTGTAAATATCATTGTTTGCTGAATGTTACTACCATTGTCTTTGTATAGCTGTATATTGGATGTGCTTGTAGAATTAGAATATATATATTAGTTTTAGTAGTAAGCTGACAATATGGGGATAAGGGGGGGAAAAATAAATGTATTTGTCCCGGTTCAGGGTAAATTTGGGAGAGAATCCCCAAAGGGGTTCCTCTAGAAGGCAGATTCAATTGGCCCCTCCCCCAACCAGTTCAGGGAAAAATACTTCCCTGGAGAAAAGTGGAAAAAAATGTTTATTAAACAAGAAAACCTAAACAATATTAAACAATGAAATTTCTTGCTGCTTTAAAAGAGAGACAAACTCAGAAAAATTCCCCCCTTGCCTGGGCTGCAGCTCAGCTCACTCAGTCTTTTATCAGTCCCTCTGGCGCTGGAAATGCCGCGGCCCAGGCCCAGCCCGTTGGGTTACAGGTGTGAGCTGCTGGTGCTCTTCTGGGTGTTCAATCCGGAGCTGGTTTGAGCAGGTCCAAAGAAAAGGAAAAAACCACAGTCCAGGGAACTTCTTTGCCTCAGCTAGCTAAAACTAACTAAAAAGCAAAGGAGAGCTCTGTCTCGCTGTCTGTCTGTCTGCAGACAATACAGTCCAGGAGAAGGAATGTGGAGGAGTGAGTGCAGTTTCTGAAAACAAACTCCGCGCTTCTTCTCCCTCCCTTCACCCCTGGAACAAGTCTTAAAGGTGCAAAACTTATTATTCAGCATAAACAGAACAGACGACTGGGGATAAAAGCATCATACAGTCAACCTAGGACACTACTTTATTGTTGATTTAACTGCTGATATTTCAGTGGCTACTTCTCAAGTGCTGTCAAGGTTAATAATTTGCTGTGGTAACTTAATTCTCAAATTTTGCTGAGTATAAAATATTCAGTGGCTTCTAAAAGTTCTGCATAATTGCTTATCTTAGCTTGTAACAATTATATGATAGTATGACAAGATATAGAATATAATTTATATGAAAGTAGGGCATTCTAACCAAAATATGAATCTGGTATAAGGAAAACTGGACAAATATGAAACCACCAACAAAAAAACCTTAAAACCCTAAGATTGTTTTTCATTGTATGGAACTCCTCATGCAGTTACTGGGGTTTTCTGTTTGTTTGGTTTGGATTAAATTTTTTAAGTTTTATTTTAAATTTTTAAATTAAAAAAAAATCTTAATTAGATGAGCTCTAGTGTTCTACTGCAATTTGCACTGTAACAAAAATATTTGAGGACTTACTGTTTTCTGCTCAAGAAGTCCTTCATGGATAAAGAACTGCTCTTGTCAAAGGGGTGTTGGTTCTTCCTTATTCTGTAGCTGCACTATCCTTTCATAATTTGTTATCCCTCTTTACCTTAAGCTAAGGACTATAAAAGAAAAGTTAACAAAGAGATTCCTCAAGAGGTTCAGGTGTTGTTTCCTTCAAAAACCTTGGCTCTGTGCTTCTCTTATTTGCTTTATGTTTCCATAACCATCTAGAAAATGGCTTTTAGGGTTTTCTTATTGTTTGTTTGTTTTCCGCTTTAATTTTGTCTTTGGTATTTATATTTAATTATGTTTGAACTTACATTTGTTTAATCCTTGCTGACTTTCAACATTTATAGTTTTAATTAGACTTGTAAATATCATTTTTTCTTTGTAATGACCTTCCTTTCACTGAAATCTTGTTAATAAGTAAGTTGAATATTTAAGTTCCCATGGCTTCCTAGTGTAATCATTAGTCAAGCAGGTAGCAGCCCTTTTGTCTTCCCCTAGTTATATATTCTGTAAATGCTATGAGTTGATCTTAAAATTGTTGTATTTATCACACAGAGCTCATAAGTATTTTCATATTCTCATCATATTTGTTATTTTTTAATATTTTTTTGGTGAGTATCACGAGTTTTATATCCTGTCTTTGTTCTCCCTGTAGCACTCCATTCTCACAGGAATATGAGGATGAAATAATGTTTTGATTTTTGACTTGCCATCCCATGTCAAGGGAATCAATTTGTTGCGCTTTTCAAAGATGAGTTGCAAGTGCTCTTAAATGAATAATATAAATAATACTTAAGTATTTTGAGTAATAACCAAAAGTACTGAAACACGAAACTCATGTTTCAGAACGGGGACCTATTAACATGTTGAAGATAAGTTTAGGTGTTGTCTGTGTGTTCTAATTGCTGCAATGTTAAATGAGCTTTCCCTTTTGTGTGGTTCCATATATGGTTTTCATGCCTCACTAACTGAATTTTCCTGGCAAGTTCCAGTGGATCTGAAAGAAAGGTAAATTGCTAAGTTTTAATTAGCTAAAGCCTGGGTGAAGTATAAATGAATTTAAGAAAAAAAAAATTGAGAAACAAAGTTCTTTACCTCAGAATTCCAGTTCTTCCCCCTGTGCAGGTAAATCAAACCTCTGAACTACCTGCTCACACTTCGATGTCTTCTTTGGACAATATTATTTCACTGTATTGGTGTGCTGACTTTGACATCTTATGCTTGGTATTAGTATAAGTAAGCTGGTGTTATACAGTGTATATAATGATTAACCTTTGGTAGCTCCAGAATGTCTACCTGCTGACTTGTTTTGGGCACCAAGGGTTCAAAACTCTCCTCATTTGTAAATGCTGTTGAATTTGGAAAGTGTTTTGACTCACATTTACTGCTGTCATGTGATTTACTTCACTAAACAAAATAATATATTTTAAAATTCTTAATCATTTTAGAGACTAGTTTCACACTGGCTGCTTAGTTGTAGTTCTCATTGTATGAAGAGCTTTCAGAAATCTTAGAAAAGGTTGATCTACTGTCCTTTCTAAGCTACTCCAGAAGGAATTATTTTATCTACTCTTACAGTAACATTTGGAACTTTTCTAAGCCAAAATAAAATGCTTACAATCCAAAGCATGTGAACTTTGCAATTTTTTAAAAAAAATTGTGGTAATATAATCTGTAGCACCTGATAAGGAAAATTTAGTTCATAAACTAATTTATGTAAGTAGAGTACCCAGTTTTGCATAATAGATGTTCCAAGAAGGTATTAATACTCATCACTATACCTACTGCATGCAGTTAGCCCCCTTCCTTCAGTCTGCAAGGAGGAGCACTGCTAGAATCCTGAACAGTGCAAACTCCATGCAAAATAAATGCTAGTTTGATATATAACAAATACTCACTGCTGAACACTTTGATAAATTCTAGAATGCACTCTAGAAATTGGTTTAAAGGAAGATAACTTACTGAACTGAAGAGAATAAACTTTCTTTAGACAAGTTTTTCTATGCTTAGGGAAGTTTTGTCATGAAAGGAAACATGACTTAAGGAATTTACTTTTTTATACAAGACTTAGATAGAACCAAGGGTCAGAAATCCAGTGAAACTTTTGTACTAATGCTTAGTCCTGGAAAAATACAAGCTGTACTGTTATTTTGGTTTTAGTTCATCATGTCCTTGTAATTTGTAGCTTTTTTCACCTGGCACCATCTCAAACTTAACTGACTTGCTAAATATGGTGAATAACTAGAAAACTACTGAAAACCTTCACAATAGTGAAGGTGTCCCCATCACATTTCACTGGTATCTGCAAGGTTTGCCTGTTATGTGAACTGTAAGTACAGGAACCAGCAATTTCAAAATGCTTGTACATAGGAGAGTGGCATGCCACAGGCCACAGACCACCAGCAGCAAGGCAGGACCAGTGTTCTGAATAAAACGGGAGGGTTCTGCAGGAACACTTCACAGACCGGTAGCACACTCTGAAGACCTTGTTTTCCTTGTAGCTTATCCTTCCGCATGTTGATTACCACAATGGCAAATTACAGTGAGGCTGGCAGCTGCATTGGAAACTGCCTGGAAACAAGACAAGGGTCAAGCATGACCTGCCAGAAGTGTGACCTCCCGTCATGTGCGTGAGAATTTTTCTTTTCCTGCCTCTAAACAGCTTCTCACATTTTTTTTTTTGTGAATCCTTCTGTTGCACTGGGCATCTTTAGGGCATGCAGTGATTATTAGGGGTATTTTTAGGAAGTGTAAATAATAGCAGAGGCATATTTTGAAATTTTCTTCTAGCAGCAGCAAAAGGGCCAGCAGTTCACATCATGTGGCTGCCACTTCAACAAGTATACATCTATTCTAGTAACGTTTTCCCACCCAAACATAGAGTCTCGGCGCTCTGTGAGACCATGTGCTTTTTGGAGTCTGGGTCACCCTGAGGATTATGCACTGGAAACTTAACAATTTTTCTGCCCTTTGCCTAATTCTTGTGCTGCTAGTCTTTGGTCATAAAGTGACAACACAGAAATTTAAGCCACCTTAACTTTATCGGGGAAACGGCTGAGATGGCACTTCTGAGTTGTCCATCTGTGGAAATCGTGGAAAGGAAAACAGGAAAAAGGAAAGAAAACCAGGAAAAGCTCTTGTTTTCTGAAGTGATTGTAACATTGTAATACTGATGTGCCGCTGGTTGATACCGTTTGCCCACCTGTGTTTTGCGCGGGTTCTGATGGTTTTTATGAACAAACCACGACGGACCACGATGACGATGGAGCGGAGTGGGGGCTGCTCCCTCCCGTGGGACAGCACCCGGGACGGGCTGCCTGTGCTCGGCAGGCGCGGGGCGGCTGGACAGCTCTCCCGGGTCCCGGGCGGAGCAGGCGGCCGAGGGGAGACGGGAGGCACTCAAGCCTCGGGCCCCCCTCGGTCGGCGGCCCCGCCTCGGGCGCACCGACGTCAGCACACGTCAGGGCCGAGCCCCTCGGCCTCCCTCCGCCCGCGGGTTCCGTTGTCCCGCCGCTGCTGCTTCCCGCGTTCCGCGTTGGGCTCCCACAGCCGCCGCCCCAGCCCGGCCCGGCTCCCGACGCCCCTCTGCTCCCCGACAGCCGCGCAACGCGAAGATGGCGGCGTTCAAATTCCTCCTCCCCGGCCGCCGCATCCTCCTTCCCGCCGCACGCAGGGCTGAGGTAAGGACGAGGGGCGGCGGGGAAGGCGGGTCCGAGCCCCTCCGCCTCGCCCTGCCCGCCGGGTGACCTTGGCGGAGCCCCCACTCGCAACCGCCCGCGCCGGGTCGGCCTGTGTGGCCGGGGGTACCGAGCCCCGGGTGGACGGCCGCCCGGGGGCAGCGCTTCTCGCCCCGCGGGGAAGCGATGGCTTTGTTCGTGCGCGGTTTGTCCCGCGCAGCCCCGCGGGCGGCGGGAGGAGGAGGGAGGGCAGAGCGCGGCCGCGCCGCAGGCCCGGGCCCGGCAGCGGGTGGGGATGCGGTGACCTTGAGAGGCTGGCAAGGAGGGCTGGCTTTGAGGTTTTTTGGTTTTGTTTTTATATTTAATTTATTATTATTAATTTAGATCCCCATAATTTCAAAAGGCAGCACAGTTACAAGTGTGTTACTGTGTATTCCCATGTCGCTCTCACCGCCTCCCCTCCCGCAGCAGCAGGTGTGCAAAGCTCGCTGGCAGCCCCGCCATCTCCTGCTACCCATAAATGTGTGCTGTGCAGCCGTGCAGCTCCCTTCGTATAGGAAGCTTCTGCAAAATCTCACGGATTTAATGGTTTCCAGCCCACATGTAACCATAGCAAAGTTATTTTTTTTGTTTCTTCAGCCAGAAGTGTCTCTGTGGCTTTTCTTAATTTATTTTATTTGAAAAAGCTCACCTTCTCACACCTGTGTTTACTACTGATATCCTTATGAACAAATCTTAGCACTTTCAGGTCTTCTTTACTATGCCATATTTTTCCTTTTCCAGATAATTAAAATCTGTTGATTATTCTAGGAAGGGGCTAATCTCTCCCCATGTTACTTCCTTAAACCTGCCAGAATTGCCACCAGTTCCTGAGGTCTTAGCTTGCTGCCTTGGTGTGCAGGAAAGCATGGGTGATTCCTGGTGCCTCAGGTCCCTGAAAGCCCATTGCTCTCAAACAACGGGGTGGGTAGGAAAGGGACAAGGAGAGGAACATATTTAGGATAGAAGAGCAGATACATGCATTAGAGACATCCAACCTTCGAATGCACACTTGTGTAACACATGCTTCTCTGTTCACCACTGTTGCACACGGTCAGGAAGATTAAAGAAAAGGTACCACGTGGCCTCTGAAATACTTTCCTGTGCGTAGGTACAGGGACACAGCAGAGGCCTGGCTTCCTTCCAGCCCTGGCCCTCAAGCCCTCTTGCAGCCCTGTTGTACTGTGATTCCCAAAGCTGCCAGCACCTAATACTCCTCTGGACTTGCTCTGACAGGTCCATGTCCTTCCTATTCAGAGGACCCCAGAGCTGCATGCAGTGCTCCAGGTGGGTCTCACCAGAGCAGAACAGAGGGGCAGAATCCCCTCTCTCCCCTGCTGCCCATGGGGCTCTGGATGCAGCCCAGGACACGTTTGGCTCTCTGGGCTGTGAGTGCCAATGGCTGGGGTGTTGCCCTGATTTTTAAAAGTGTTAAGTTCTCTTTTATGGTTCTTTTGAAAGTTTTAAAGTTCTCATAAAGCTTCTTTAGCCTTCTGATAATGTTTACATATTTGAGAGTCAGAGTTCCCACACAATTTCATGTATAAATAGAATAGTTTACGTAGTTCTCTGTGAGTGGAGAGAAATGATTGATTGATCTTTGGACCAGTGTGGTTGGAGAAGTGGTAATTCCATCCTCCAATCCACGGTCACCTTTGGAATTCTATAAGTACCAGATATTTAAATAAAACTAGGTCTTTTCTCTTTTGAACTTATCAAGCTTCTGTGTACTCATTTTGTGTCCAATAGTGATAGCTGGGGCATGTCCAGCCTCTCACCCACCCGCAGCACCAGTTAGTCAATGAGTTCCTCTCCCAGTCTGTACAGGCCTGGGATTTCCCTGATGCAGGTGCAGCACCAGCATTTGGCCTTGTGGAGCTCTTTAAGATTCCCATGGACATGCTTCTTGAACTTGCCCAGGTCCCTCTGGATGGCATTGTGTCCCTTAGGGTTATCAGCTGCACTGGTTAGCTTGGTGTCACCTGCAAACTATCTGAGTGTGATCTCTCTCTGTCATTGATGAAGATATTAAGCAGTCTTGGTCCCAGCACGAACCCCTGAGGAACACCAATGTCCATCAGGACTCTCAGCCTTTGGCCACTCCCTTCTGGTTGTGGCCATCCAAACAATTCCTCATCCACCAAATCCATGCAATTAAATCCATCTCTCTCCAATTAAGAGACAAGGATGTTGTAGGGGACTGTGTCAAAGGCGTTATAGAAGTGCAGATGAATCCATAGCCCTTCCCTTGTCCACTAATGTGGTCAGTCCATCACAGAAGGAGTATGATCAGGCAGGGCTTGCCCTCAGTGAAGCTGTGCTGGCTGTCCTGAGTCATCTCCCTGTCCTTCTGTGCCTTAGCACAGCTTCCAGGAGGAGCTGTGTCATGGCCTTCCCAGGCACAGAGGTGAGGTTGACAGGTTGGTAGTCCTGGGGTCCTCTTTTTTTACCCTTTTTAAAGATGGGTGCAACGTTTCCCTCAGGGAAGTCTCAAGGGACTGCACCTGACTCCGTGACTTTTCGAGTACCATGGATCAGTGGCGAAACATTCATGGTATAATTTGGCATGCAGAAGGCTGTTGCAGTTTTTCTCACATGACATTGTTTCTTATGACCCACATACTGATTTTTTATTGAGACCATCAAAACAGAGGAACATCAGGGTCTCCACTGGGAAGGAGGTAAGCTTCCATTCAGAAGGGTTTTCTTAATATTCAGTATAAACTCTTGCAGTTTTAATTATAAAAAGAGAACAGCTTGTGTAATATTGAAACTGAGGCAAAATTAGTTGCCCTGGTTGTAACTCCAGGTAACTCTTAAGGTAACTCTTCAGGGAAGAATTTGACTATTGTCTTCAAAATGTGTAGATTACCTTGTTTATTTATTATTTTTTCTCTCTCTTTCACAGTATAATTTTTTTCACTTCTGCTGTCAAGCTAGAACTTGAAACAACAGTAGGTAGTACTTTAGCTTCCAGATTTTCTGAATTTACTGAGTTTGTTTCAACATCATGATTTAGGTGTTAATTTTTCTTCTGGTGCCTGAACAAATACTTGAGTAGTATTAATGCATGGTATTAGTGATAAATACTTAAAGAGAAAAAAACGTAACTGTGACTAAGTACTAAACATTACATACATAAGTTATAACGACTACTGTGTAATGGCTTTGCACTGTGAGGTCCAGGTTCAGGGGTGGGATTTATATTGATTTCCCTCTTGCCCTCCATATTTCATGCATTTCTTAGAGTCTTCTTGATTATGGGCTGTTCTTCAACAACACGTGGATCTGCGTTAGAAAGCTCTAAGACTGCACAAGGAAACTGGGGGAGGGTTCACTCTGTGGAAGGGTGTCCCTGCTTACCATACTGCCACTACAATGCTGTCATTCCTATTGTTCCGTGGCTTCCACTCAAATTTTGTGAGGGTGTTGTCTTTCTTTGAGCAGTTTCTGTTTATGTTTAGTGTCTGGATGTCTATGAAGCTCATGTAGCAATATATAGGTTTAAGGAGTCTGTGGATGGCTCCAACTTGTGCTGAGGAATTGCATTTGTAAATCTGTTCTCAGAAAGGAACTATTTGTCAGTAATTCGGGATGGAATTCTCTTGTTTTGGAAACCTGTACTTTACTTCCCTCCCTTCTCACCTCTGCTCTCCCTTCCCCTCATACCCCCCTTAGTATTTACAGCAGCAGTATCTTTTTGTATCTATTTCCCCCTTACCTAGCCAGAGGCATGGTCTTCATTACAAAACTACTGTCTAATGTCTTTTGTTTATTCTCATGTTTCTTTTATTGTTGTTGCAGATCTGTGGATGCTATTTTTCTACCAGCTGTCATCGCAACACCAAATTTTACACTGATCCTGTTGAAGCTGTGAAAGATATACCCAATGGGGCAACTATACTCGTTGGTGGTAAATATTTAGATTGTTTATGGTTGCAATCATGTTATGTTAACGAGATACCTTTTACTCATTTACCGTGTTTCTTTTACTATTAACTAATTTGAGAATCCATGGAATTGCATGATTTTTTAAACAAGTGGTTTCCTACTCTGCTCATGAGGGCCATACTCTTTCAGTGAGAAAGTCCAGGTTGTGTCATAGGGAAGGGGAAAAAACCTTAGAAAAATAGGTTTTTTTTTCCCCACTAGCAAAAACTGGACTCTATTTGGTTGAATCCAGAAAGTGAACTTGGGTTTTTCAAGATAGCATTGTTATTTTCATTATTTAACATGGTTTCACATTGTCATTTCACGTGGTTTGATTATTTTGTTTGCATTCTCTGTATCTTTTGTCTGCCTAGTCTTTGGGTCTCTGTGACCTTCAACAAACTGCCTAACCTGTTCCTGTGTTAGGAAGTGAAGATAATACTTATCTATGTATCACTTAATGCTTATGTGTGGTATTTCCAGAAGAGTCAACAAGTTGCATCATACTAACTTTCACTGTCACTTGAACTTTTGGATATTCTAGGCGCTTTCCACAATTTCATGCTGTGCAATCTGCATTTTAAAAAAAGTGATTTATCTATTTCTTAGGTTGTTTTAATATTGCAGAAGTAATGAATGTAACATTGTAAAACACTTCAATGGAGATGTATATCAAGGCAAAATTCTTTCTGCAAGAATTTTGTTTTTGTTGTTATTAATTCGTGAAGAAAAGAAGATTTGAGGCCAAGATAGGCTGGCCTTGAAGATTTTAGGGGTCTTTTAGAACCTAATTGATTCCATGATCCTGTGAAAAGGTAGTGCTTGTAGTGTGACTTATTATTTCATTTTAGATGTACTGGACTCTTGCATAATAGATGGGAGTGTGAGGCTCTTGTGCCTTGGTGGAGATCTAGATTACTGTGATTCCAGGCAGATATCCTCTCAAGGGTGTTCAGACTCCAGAGTTTTATCACCTAATTACACAGGCTAAGCTTTGGGGTGTGCAGCAAAGATAGGAAGATTAAATGGGTAGAAAGAGAAGGAGGAATAACGGGTACAGGGAGGACACACATAAGGAGAGCCATGGTCTTGGGGCACTTCCCTAAAGGCCCACTCTGATGGGTAAAGAGCTTTCTCCACACTAGGAAGTGTCTGGAAAGTGGGAGATTCCAGTACTAGAGTCTTTCTGGAAATGTTGATTTATTTAGTTAACTAAGGAGCTTCTCAGAAGCTCCTTTTAATTCCCGTACTTCTGAACATTCAAACACTTGTTACATAAACAATTTTTTTTTTTTTTTTATTTTCTGTAGGTTTTGGATTGTGTGGGATTCCTGAAAACCTTATTGGGGGTTTATTGAAGACTGGAGTAAAGGGAATAACAGCAGTCAGTAACAATGCAGGGTAGGTATTCATATGTCTGTGGTTTAATAAGTACAGACTGAAAATTCCAATTATGTGAAAAGGCTGATATATATGAAAAAATCTTTCTTTTCACCATCATAATTTTATATTAACCAGACAGCTTGGTTTGAAAGTGTTATTTTTGGAAGGAGCCCAGGAAGCTCGGTACTATATGTATACTTGACTTTGTCAGGGACCAATTGTCATGGTGTAGAGTTGCAGTTACTGCAGTTATATTACTGTAAATATTTATATGTAAATTTATGTATATTTAACTGGTTGGCTGTAAAAGTCTAACTGAGAGGCTTTAAATCTAGTATCAGTGATTTTGTGTGTATGTTTTTTTGTAAAGTTTCAAATAGGAATATATTTTTTAAACTTAGTTTGGTGCTTTCTGACCCTTTTACTGTATTTGTTACTTTAAAAAAACTCCAAGGAACACAAAAACAGCAGAGAATATCTATGATGAATGAATGGAGAGTCTCTTTAATAGGTCTTCAGATTTTTGATTTTTTTTTTTAAATGTTTGCCCCTTAAGAAATTCATGTGGAGTTGAAATTGAGAATACTTCTTTCATGTATAATCTTTCATCTTCTCATTCAGGCTAATTTTTACACAAGATGTTCATTGTAGTAAGCTCCACAATACCTAATGATTTCCATATAGAGAAATAACCACAACCACTTCTGTTGAAGTGCATCGATGAAAATATAAATGAAATTAAAATATTAATATGTAAAATATTAATTGCACATTCATTGGATAACAGATGATTTGTTTGGTACATACACTGTCAAATTTAAGCTCCTTAGAATCTTGTGGGAAACAATTTCTGCTGGATGATAAAAAGGAGAAAGAAAGAGAAGTAATTTTGAGTGGAAAGATCAAGCACTACAGTAGAGATCATTAACTTTCCTCATAGTCTTATTTTTGAATAACATACAAATATTTGCAGATAGAGAGATTGCACACGTGTTCCTGAAGAGGAGGTGAAAGTCTGAATATGAGAAAAAGTAGAAAGAGGAGCACTGTGCAATAGGATGAAAATGAAGACATTTTGTATTGTATTCTGAATATAGTTGCTGATGTTATAGATTAAAATTAATTTATGTTGAAATAATGTTAACTTTCCTGAAAGTTCTTTGGGTTTTGAGGCGGAAGTGATTTCTGTAAAACTATTGGCTGTTGGCAGGAAAGCAAAATTTAATTCCTGTTCTCTTGAAATTAGTTTTTTATGAACATTCATGGAAGTCTGGAGAGTTCCTCACAGAACAGTGTAACAATTTGAAAATGCTCAAGGGCATCTAGAGTTTTTTCTAAAAGTCTAGTTTGTAAAAATACAAGTTTTACTCTCCTGTTGAACAATATAATTTATTTTGAAATATAATTAATAATAAAATAACTGTTTAATCTATCTTTGCATTTACCCTATTACTACTATGTGGAACTTAGCCTGCTAGAGTATGGTAGTGTCTGGGAACCAGGTTAAAACACAGCTGTTGTCAGAAATAAAGTCAGAATTTTTGTCACAGCAATTGATACAATTTTTAATCTTCTAATTAGCCTGTAAAAAAGCATGCTTTTCTAATACCATGCATCTTCTTAGCATCTTCTAATACCATGTCCAAAGGTTTAGTGGTATTATCAAATATTGGAACGCTAGTAAATGCTTTTACAACTGAAGTAGCACAGCAGTCATATACCCTACAGCAGTCATATTCAAAGGGTCAATTGTTCCTGTAATGTTGAGGTGTCAGGCATTTTGTGGAATGAGTAATTTGCCACTTCCAAATTGCCATATGGTTTAGTGTGCTTTTCTTTGGTGACCTTGTGTTGCAGTTGATGCCTGGCTGTGTTTCAGTTTCTTGACTGCAGCTGCTTTCTTTTCTCCAGCTCTTCCAGCACATAGGAGGTAATTGGTTGTGGTCAGGTTTTCTTGTCCTGTGGGGGTTAGCAAGCAGCTTGTAATTGGAGCAGGGAAGGAGCCAAGTGTGCAGACAGACAGCCTATTCTGGAGAGCAGTGCAGCTACATGGATTAAGTCACATGCCTTTCAATATGTGAGAACCATGGAATGTTACAGAGCTGTCTGTTTATAGCTAAAATAGCAGCAATGGAGACAGCGATTCGCTTACATCTAAGGGAAAGCAGTAATTAGGAAGTCCTGAAGTGTTCTTGCCAAATTTTCTAGCTGGAAACAAGGTTTAGCAGAGCCTAGAAATGCTTGGCAGTGTCTGGAAACAACTTTGAACGAGTAGGATGTTCACAAGTTCACATCATACTTACTGTTCTGTGCTGCAGTGTAACTGGGAGAAGATTCCTCCTGCAAAAACTTGTTCAAATCATGTAATTGCTGGCAAGTGAAGTCCTGTTTTTGACCTATTTAAGGCTTTTCAATGACAGGTTTTACAGTAGTGTATGGGGTGCTCTTTGTCACACTGCTTAGCTTACTGTCTGCTGCTGCACATTATGCTCGTGCTCATGCTGTGTGCTAGCCAGTGAAACAGCACCTTTAAGAGCAGTTACTCTTTTGCCAAGCCAAACAAGGCAAAGTGTTTGAAAGTAAAGCAGTTCAAATATCCAGTACCTCTGGTATTTACACAACTTGCTGCAGGGGAAACTGAAGCTTGTGAACCAGGGCAATACTACAAGATAACTGCGATAGATAGGTGTGCTTCTAAAATATATCCTCTCACACCTTCTCTTATAACTTGTTTTGCTTATATTGTTCATCCTGTAAATACTTTATTTGCACTGTGTTTTTGTAAGCCCTTTAAATTGAGAGTATTCCATTTTATTAGGCTACTAAAATACATTTTATTACAGATTTTCTTCATTCCTGTTTTAATTTGATTTGTTCCACATTTACTAGTATTAAAATTAATAAAAATATATTAAAATATATTTTAATAAGTAATAATAAATTTTAAATACATGAAAGTGAAAGGATGAATAAATAAATAAATTTTAAAAATCTCGTTTTAAACATTAATTCAGTAAATTTCCAATATAGCTGTGATTAGTATATAGTACCTTTTTGGCTGTTTTCTCCTACCCATGTAATGTCATAGTATCTTGTTGCGTACTGATTTAAAGTTACTTGGAACTTGGGACTTGGATGTATTGGCTCAGCCTATGCTAAGACTTTCCTAATGCAGGTTACCTGTTGTTTCAGGACCTGTGTTGCAATAAAAACTGTCAACATAGCCAAATATTTAAAATGAAAGTTAAAAATGTGCATGAAATTATTATTTTTAATTAATTGTGCTTAATAAAACAGATAAATAATTTTGGCTATAATCACATACTGAAATCAGCATTTTCATTGTATCTACCGCCTGAATAGGCAGACTGAAAATGAAGCCCATTATTTGTGATAACTATGTGTGTAGTTTGATTGTTTTATCAAATTTTGGTTTTGTCTTATTTTGAGACTTAAAAATGCATCCTTTTTGAATGCAGTAGTGTTGAACAAAAGGTTTTCACTTACACTAAAAATAGAGAAGTCACAGTTAAGATCATAATTGCCTATCACCTGGGCGATCATCTGAAAGGAGATTGACAGCATCTGTCAGATTATCACTGGTTCAGACTGTGTTCTTATAAGGCATTATCAGTTTTTTGAACCGTTGGTCTCTATTCTTTTTGAAGGTCTTTTAAAGTTACAGTGTTATACATTAGGAAGGAAAAGATGACTTTGAGATAAGCACTTGCGCTTTTGAGCATGATGCCTGAGTGCCATTACTTAGCTCTGTTAAGCATAATACTCTTGTTTTCTTAATGGGCTGGGCTATTTGTGGTTCCCAAATCCCCAAAAGGCAGTACTCTATGGGATCAGATGCAGTGGTAAACGTACTGCACCCCATATTCTAAAGCACAAAATGTATCTTTATATTCTTTGCAATTAAATAATTTGGATTTAAGACAGGTTTGATGAATGTTCTGTAAGTTAAGGTTATCTCATTTATTTGTAATAAATGTAAATTCATTTGTAATAAATTTACTCATTAATGTAAGTTAAGGTAATCTCATTTTTCAGTTGTTATTTTTCTGTTAAAACCAGAATGTGTCTGCCATCTTTGCCATGGATTCCCTGGTTTTTCTTACATGTAACTCATGTGGCTTAATTCCACTGTTATTCTTACTAAAACATGTATGTATGTATGTATGTATGTATCTGTCTATCTGTCTTTATATTACTTATGCTTAGTAAAAACATATTCAAATGTAAATGTGTATATAAAAAAATACTGTCATGTGGAAAATTGTTTTAAATTCACAGAACGTTGTGAAATTTTTCCATATAGTATTAAGTATTGAGTGGTTTTAGTGGAAAAAAATAGATAATCTCTTGATTCAGAAAGTTAAACGTAACTAAAAATGTCTGAGGAACAGGCAAAGAGGTTTGTATGTACACAGAGGTGAGATGAAGGTGATACTCAGAGTATCTTACATTGTGTGTGACATTTTTGTATATTCAAAAGAAATTCTTCAAATATCCCAAATTTAATATATTTTCAGAAATGAAAAAGAAGGCCACCAGAGACTCCTACCTCTCTTGGTAGAGAGAGAAGAGTGGAGTTATGTAAAATCCTACACACGGCAAAGTGCTAAAATCAGGAGGCTATATATTTTCAGTGAATTTGATTATTTGAATTTGATTTTTTTAAAAAAAATGTCTGCATTCTTTATAAAGAATCTAATCAGATGCTTTATTACAGTTGTTAAATTGCTGACACTGTTTGAACTGCAAATCCCTGAAAATCTGCCTAGGTCATCTAGCTAATTTTAGTGTGGAGGCGATTTAGGATTTTGGCAGGGCAAATTGTACTAGCTTTGTACTATGTGGAACTATTGAGAAATCAGCTGTGGAGATGACTTTCTGGTTGTAATGACAAATGAGAAAAAAATAGATATAGAACTCAGCATGGTTGAGGAATTGGTTGTAGAAATGACAATGGATGTTAAACCTATCTTTTGGCTAGGTGACTTTTGAAATGTGATACATTTACGATGAAATTTAAATATTTATCAGATTACTTCTATATGATATACCTTCTCTGTGAAGGAAAAATATGGTACATTTTAGACATTCTGAATAAAGTTGTTTTATAAAAATACAGTACACCATTTCATACCAGAAAGGAATGTGGAGAGAGGAGACTGCTGCTGATGTAACCATGCAATGTACAGTATTTCTCCTCTTCAGAAGTTATCTGCCTTATATGGACTTGGCCTATATGCCTGCACCCATCACTGTCACAGGAGAAGAGCATCATTTTTGGAGGAGGATGGTGGAGGAACAATACTGCCATTTTGCTGTGAGATTTGAGATGAAGTTATGAGAGCAGAGAGGACAGAGTTCCCATGAGAATACTTCAGTAGCAGAAGGACAAGGGTCCAGTGCAGACACTGCAGAGAAGGAGTAGACAGAGAGGAAAGCTCAGGAACACCAGTTTGCACAGAGGGCTTTATGATTTTCCACAAGCAGTCTACCTCCCTCCCTCCCTCCCTCCCTCCCTCCCTCCCTCCCTCCCTCCCTCCCTCCCTCCCTCCCTCCCTCCCTCCCTCCCTCCCTCCCTCCCTCCCTCCCTCCCTCCCTCCCTCCCTCCCTCCTTCCTTCTCATTCCTGCTTCTCATTGTCTCCTGAACAGGACTGCCATAGCATATAGCAGCACCCTTACTTCTCTCTTCTTCCTCTTTTTCAGTCTACAGAGAGCTTCTTTTTTCTTTCTTAAGAGAGCTTCATCCTCCCTTTTTTGCTTTCCATTTAGCAATTTGCAATCAGACATATGGGAAAATGTCCTAGGAAAAGAAGGTGCCTGAAGACAGTGTCAAGACATTTGGCTAAAGACAAGATGCAACAAGGCAAATAAGCGTTATACCTCTGAATAAATTACCTTTCTGTGAGCTGAATCTGTTTTTCTCTATCTGCTGGTTAACTCCTATTCCTCATCTTGTTCTCATTCTTGGTACCCTTTGGGAAGTGAGGGACAGAGAAGGAGAAACACAGTATCATCTGAGCTGGCTCTTCAGTAACCTTACAGTTGGGAAATTATTGTGGGACATAGTGTCATTGTTATGACCAGCTGTAAGACTGGGGATGATGAGCTGTAAAGAACTGTTATGTGATTGTCTATATTAATTTTGCCCTGGATGTGCCTGCACTTTTGTTCAGTGTCTTCCAGCAAACACCATCTAGTAGGCATTTATTAATTTTCTGCACAAAGCCATTAAGGATCTTTCTAGTGCTGCCAGGATTATACTTTATTTTTGTGGACCCAAGAATGTGTGTCCCTAAGAACTTGAGTGGTAAACTTTCATGTTGGTAAAGTTTCATACTATAGTCAGGTACCCCTGTGAACCTGAAAGCTTAAGTTTCTGCTACTAAGAAATGCCACGCAGGTAGTGATTGATTCCTTTTAGTTGGCAAGCATATCTGGTCTTCCTTAGGAATTGTGGATCTGTCAGAAGGCATGATTTCATGTAACTTGGAGCAAATCCTCTTGAAGACTGAAAAGCTGAGATTGCAAATAAAATCAGCCTCTCATCTTCTACATGGAGAATATCAGAGGAAATTGTTTCCTTTCCTCACACCTAGTCTATTGTCAAGAAAATTTCTAGCTCTGGAACAGATCTGTCTGTTATCAAGTTTCATGCTTCATTATGTAACACTTGGAGCTGATGAATACCTAAAAAGACTGCTTGTCTATCTCCAGAAGGTGACTGGTGTCTTTACATAAAATGTTTTCTAGGAGTAGAACCAACCATTTATGTGCTTTTTTTTTTTTTTTTTTTTTTGCAGCAACAGCTAGTTGCAGAATATTTAGTTCTGCCTGAGGTGGAACCTTGCCCCAGGATTCTTACTGCATACTTTTCCTTCTCAATCTGTAGTCTTCAGGGGTGGTGTTGTAGTTTTACCCTCCTATCTTTCCAGTCCCCAAATTATGAGAGGAGGAAGATCAGGGGGTGTATCATGTTAGCTCCTTGATCAACATGTTTTAATTCTCCAAAACTCAAGATACTCCTTTTAATATTTCATAACTAATAATTTCTGGTCATGTGTAATCTCCTAGGAATATCAGCTTCTGGAGGATCTTTGAACAATTAGTGGAGGAAGTTATCTCTTCAAGAAATCTAGAAGGAGGCCCTCATTCTAATTGATGCTGCTTTCTATCCAGTAAAGGCAGCCAGTCTGTTTTGACCACACCCACATATTTTAGAAACAAATAAATATTTTTACAAAGGCAGAGAGAGAGGAGAGTTGTAATTGTCTTGTGATGTTTCCTTTTACTCAACCCCCACTAACAATAAGCCATTTTATGTTTTGTGCCAGAGTGTGTGACATTCCTAGTAGCCATTTTTTTTCTGCATAAGAATGCTAATTCTTATTTCCTGCTTCATCAGGCTGTGTAGGGCTTGTTGGTCTATGAGGCTTTTTATCAGTTTGGAAACTTAGATAATCTCTTCTTCCATGTGATGCTGTAGAATGTGTTACGCTTGAGACACCAAAGAAGAAGAGCTGAGAACAGCAGTTTATTGTTTATCTACAGTGAAATACTGACATGTTGCCTTTGACCACTTCTGGTACATTGGAGATGTGTGAGCTAGATCTGTCTGGGAGTCATATTTGCTGAATTTTTTAAATTAGAAAAGGCAGACATAGTTTTTGGCAGGATGTTTTTGTAGATCTGAGAGGGACAAAACAACTGGAATGAATGTGTTGATGATCAGAGCTCCTTAATTTTTCTTGTCTATATCAATAGTTTGGCATAACTTGGGTCACTGACATCCTTGATCAATGCCTAGTTCTCTTTTCCTATATGCATTTCATGTATTCTGTTGATGCACTTTTCATCTTAATACAAAATGGGCAAACTTCTAGAAATCCAAACACATCTGAATGTAAAAGAATGCTTTCAGTGTCTAGCAGTTATGTGTACTTTTCCTTTTCTGACTGCACTCATAACAACTGTATCAATTTTTGCGACACCTTCTTCCTTCCTATCTAGGGCAGCATATTTTTATTCCATTTACCTTTGTTTTAATTTGTAAAGGACCAAATCCAGCTTTTGAAATAGGTGTATGGGATGTATTCTTTTCATGCACTCAGTAAAGGTTCTTTTTTTTTTCTTTCTATGGTTGCTGTTTGATAGGTGGAGTGTTGCCAGGCAAATTTTTATAGGTAACATTTGAGGGTAAACATAGTTAAAGCTGAAAAGTTCAAAAGGCTCTTGTGCTTAAAACACACAATCAAGAAAGAAGCAAAAGACAGCAAGGGAGAACTAATAACTTAAAATTGCCATAGAACTGTTATATTGAGAGAAGTATCCATAAACCGGAGGGTTTTTGAAAGTTGTAATCTTGGATAGAGATCTCACAGGAAAATCAAAGGGTAGGAAAAATAGGAGTAAGAACAGTGTTTTCTGTGTGAAATATGTGTTTCTTGGACATTGACATGCAAAAGAAAAATATAGGAAACATAAAATATGCTGAAGTGCTCAAAATGGGTTTTTGGAGGGACATGAAAACTGATGCATGTGAAAGCAAAAGGGTTATTTTAGCTGGAACCTGAATACAGATTGCATCCTCAAAAGAGAAGGATGGCAGTGTATTTTCTTTCAAGATATGTACATCTAAAAAAACCCTATATGAGTAATGGCAACAGGATTTTGTGCTGCTGCTCTGAAGATTAAATGCATGCGGGAGTTGAAATAATTTTGTGTTACCAGGCAGGTAGAGCCTCCTGGTGCATGGCTTTTGAAAGGTGAAATTCCTGTTCTCATTGTGCTAGGGAAATAATGTTTTATATGACCTTGTTGTATGCTCAGCAACAGATCTTCACAGCAATTTTACTTTTTAACAAATTGGCTACATTTGAGGAGAAGAGAAAGAGTGACTTAAGACAAACTTGGCATGAGTGTGACAGAATAACCTTTGTACAACTTTCTGCTTGATTTCTTCATAAATACTGAGTTTCATTTGATAGAAGATACCTCAAAGTAGTAGATCAGGGAATTAAGTGTATCCACATGGAATCCTGCAGGATGATATGCAACATCCTGTTAAGGACAATATGCTTCAGTAGCTGCTTCTGAGAATGTAGGAACAAGGATTATGGATCTTAGTGAAATGAAGGAGAAATTCCTTTAACCATTACAAATCTGCTCCTGACCCTCTGTTTCCATCCTTTCTTACATCAATGCACACAGTATTTCATTGTCTTCATGCAGAAGTTTATTTTTCTATTTGGTAACTTCCAAGTCTTGTAATGATAAGAGCAATGTTAACCACCTGAATGATACACATAGATTGCAAACTTTGGCTTGCAAGCAGTTCAGGAAGCTTCCTGTTGTTCCTGCACTAGAAAGCGCTAGTACAGTTTTGTTTAAATTCTGCAATTTTGCCACACAGTGCCATAGTTACACCAATCCATTTAACTGCCATCAGATGTTGACTGGTCTTTTTAAACATTTGTTTACTACCTTTTATAATGAGACATCAGGTTGATGGTTTTCATGTGAGAGGAATTGTCCTGCTTTGAATCAATCTATACAGGAAATTCTGGCTTTTTTATTTTTATTCTTTTTTGTAATCTCTTTTGCCCACAGGACTTCTTTTTCTTCTCTATTCTTAGTTCTTCTAGTTTCAAAACTGGAGGGTTTTTTTCTTGTGGGGATTTAGAAACACGAGTTGTTTCTAGGCAACATACATTTTAGTCCCAAGGCTTTGGCACCAGAACATTTTGGAAGTTGCATCATGGTTAGATTTTTAACTTTTTTTTTAACCTGTCAGAGTTGGAGAGTGGAGCAAACTTTTATAATAAATCACATTCTTTTGTATCTAGATAACATAGAATAAATTCAGAGAACCAGGTTAGAGAAGTTTGTTTCACTTCCTCTCATCCAAAGTGCTTGAGTATGCACTGAAGTGGGCCACCTCCTAAAAGTAGTCCTAACCTTAAAATAGTGCTCATGCTGCATGCAGTTGGGAAGGCACCAGGACTGCATGTCTGTCCATACAGCTCTCAGAGTATTGTGATGGGACAGGCAGAGCTGGTGCTGGTCCTGCTCACTCAGCCCCTCTCCCTTCACCTGCAGCACTGCAGCCTGTGCTATGGCTGGCATGCATTTCCACTTTTTATATTTGAAAATGAATACTGCATAATAGTAAAGTTTTTTAATCTGGTCTTTCTTTGGAGCACTTCTTCAGGAAGGGTGTTTTCAACAGGATTCATATATTGTAAGCACATATGTGTTAATTACAAAAGTGCTGAATGATTGATATCTTAAAAGATGATTTTAATATTTTTCTGTATTTCTTATCCTGAAATGTCAAGCCATTGTGTGGATAATTGAGTCATATTTAATTGAGCCAACTCATGGCAGATATACATCATATTTTATGAGGTAATTCTGCATCATGGCATCTTTTTTCTAGAGGGACTGAGTTCTCTGCTTATATAATGGAGAGACCAACATAAATGTAGAGGAGCTTCACACACATGTACCAGTCTGCTGGCATCCTGCATAATGTGCTAGAAAAGAGAAAAAAACATGTCTTTATAGTATCATCTACATTTATTTCCATATTTATATGTTAACCTCATATTTCCTTGAATTGATTTTTTTACAGAGAAACCTTGGTTGCAGGAAGTCCTGAAAAATGTTTCTAATCCAGAAATACACAATATAGCATACAAACATAATGAATGATATCAGGATTTTAGAAGCACTGGCACAAGAAAAATGTTGTTTAATATCTCTGGCATTCAGTTTCAGTTGACATAGACAAGAAAATCTTGTTTGTAGTGCCAAAATCCTTTGTTGGAGTAGGTGATTATTTAGTAAGAGATTTAATTATTTACTATTATAAGAAAATTTAAATACAAACATTCTCTTACCTCATATAGAAACTAGCATTATAAATATCAATGTGCCTTTGTCCTTGGCCTGCTAAGCAATCACTTGTGTTTTTCCCAGTGAGCAGGAGTGTAAACAAAAATGCCTTTATTCACTCAAAGCCATGTCTGACTTTTTATTAATTTGGTAAGGTTTTTTAAAGGAGCAGATATGTAAAATAAAATCACTTGTCAAGCTGGTATTTTTAGTTGCTAACATGTGAAGTGACTTTAACTGGAAGTTTTGGATGTATTTTGTCCTTGGAAAAGATGAGGTCTGAACACTGAAATATTAAATTTTAATTGTAGCTGTGATGCTTTACCCTCAAAATGCTGGAATTTTGTTTTTGTTTTCAACTCCTTATGTGTGGGGGAGATAACTCTGTTCTTTTTTGTAAGTCATTACAGCTTATCAAATGGGTTTTTTTTACAATAAAACTGTCTTGTCTGGTATTTTCTACATAGTGTTGACAATTTTGGACTTGGTCTTCTGCTTCAGACAAAGCAGATAAAACGCATGGTGTCATCGTATGTTGGAGAGAACGCTGAATTTGAGCGCCAATATTTATCTGGTGAGCTTGAAGTTGAGCTTACACCACAGGTAAGGAGTATCTCTAAGAGGGTGATTTCTTTTCATCTAAAATATTGAGTAGGATAATGCTTAAGTGCTCTTACAAAATTATTTTGCAATCCAAATGTTTTGCTTGTGTGCAGAAGACACTTGCCATCTGTGGTGGGCTGACCCTGACTGGATTCCAGGTGCTCACCAAAGCCTCACTCTCAACTCCCCTCAGCTGGACAGGGAAGAGAAAATATAACAAAAGACTCATGGGTTGAGATAAGTAAAGAGAGAGATCACTCACCAGTTATGATCTTGGGCACCATAGACTCATCTTGGGGAACTTAATTTTGTTTATATCAATCAAATCAGAGTGGGCTAAGAGAAGTAAAACCAAATTTTAACACTCCCTTCCCCTACACATACTTTACCCCAACCCTACCTTCTTCCTGCTTCCTGTGGATTCCCTGCAGGGTCACAAGTCCTGCCAGCAAACCTGTTCCAGCATGAGCTCCTCTTTCCTTGTGGTCCCAGGTCCTGCCAGGAGCCTGTTCCAGCACGGGCTTCTCATGGGGTCACAGCCTTCTTTCAGGCATTTTCCTTCTAGAGTGTGGGATCCTCCAGGGGCTGCAGGTGGATTTGTGCTCCCACGTGGCCCGCCATGGATTGCAGGGGCACAGCTGCCTCACTGTGGTCTTGCCAAGGGCAGCAGGGGAGTCTCTGCTCTGGCACATCGTGCACCTCCTGACCCTCCTCCTTCACTCACCTTGATGCCTGTTCCTCTCACATACTCTCACTCCTCTCTACTCTCAATGCACTTGGATCTGTGCAAGAGGTTCTCCTTCTTCAGTACGCTGTCCCAGAGGTGCTACCACTGTTGCTGATGGGCACAGCCTTGGAACCAGCTGGCACTGGTTCTGTGGACACTGGGGGAAGGTTCTGGCATATTCTCACCCTTCTAGCTACCAAAACCTTGCAAAGCCAATACACCATCTTAGGGTCATGCATCTGTTAAGCACTGACTGTCTTGTTATTTGTGTGAATTCCTTTAGTTGAATTAGTTAATTAATAATAGATTATATTCATCTGAAGTATATATACACACACACACACATACGTAAATTGTAGAAAAAGGCATAAAGTATGCTCAATACTGTGGCCCCATATAAAGGGAAGGAAGTCAACGAGCTGCTCTGTTCCCATTTTGGTGGCAGGTTTTGGGGATGTTGCATGTGCAATGCCTGCCACCTAGGGGGTAGGAATCAAATTTGGAGATTTCATTCATTGTGCGACAAACTCCTTTTTGGCTCGTTCATTAACTTAGCGAAATTAATCTGTGTATACTGTTATGAGCAAATTTAAAACTTTACTTTTTAGCACCTTATTTTTAATTATTTTAGCACTGCCAAGCTACTCAAATAGCATGAATGCAATGACATCTCAAAATCATCAATATCAGTCATGTTCTATTGAGATCAACTTCTGTGAAGTTGTTGTTCTAACTTTAAAGACTACGGCATGTTAGTGTCTGGCATTTTCAGAGGTGACACATAAAATTTAGGCTTTAAACAACTATGTGTCTGGGAAAAACAACTGTGTTAAGTTTTTATTAAGAATAGTACCTTGAGCTCCCTCTCTTGTGAATCACAGAATTGGTCAGGTCGGAAGGACCCACAGTGGATCATCTGGTCCAACCTCTTTGCTCAGTCAGAGTCATCCCAGAGCACATGGCACAGGACTGTGTCCAGACGGTGCTTGAATATCTCCAGTGAAGGAGACTACACGACCTCTCTGGGCAACCTGTTCAGTGTGTGGTCAATGTCATAGTAAAGAATTTCTTCCTCATGTTCAGGTGGAACTTCCTGTGCATCAGTTTCTGCCCCTTGCCTCTTGTCCTGTTGCTCAGGACCCCTGAAAAGAGCCTGGTCTCTCCTCTTGACACCCCTTCTTCAGATACTTACAGGCATTGATAAGGTCCTAAGGCCCTAAGCAGTCACCTCTGCTCAAGGCTGAACAGGCCTAACTCCTTCAGCCTTTCCTCATAACTGAGATGCTCCATTCCCTAAAGCATCTTTGTTACCCTTGAAGATGCTTTTCCTGATGCACCCCAGGACACCACTGGCCTTTTCCTGATGCACCACAAGGACACACTACTGGCTCATGCACATCAGGAGCCCCAGGTCCTTCTCCACCAAGCTGCTTCCCAGCAGGTCAGCCCCTGGCCTGTACAGGTGCATGGGATCATTCCTTCTCAAGTGCAGGAACCTGGATTTTCCTGTGCTGAATTTTGGAGTGTTTTTCTCTGCCCATCTCTCCAGCCTGCCAAGGTCCCTCTGAAGGGCTGCAGAGCTCTCTGGGGTATTGGCCACTCCTCCCAGCTTTGTGTCATCAGTGAATCTGCTGAGGAGGCATCTGTCCTTCCTCCAAGCCATTACTCAAAAGTTAAACTGGACCCTGTATTGACCCCTGGGGACACTACTAGTGACAGGCCTCCAACTAGATCCTGTGCCACTGATTGTAATGCTCTGGGATTGCCATTGAGACAGTTCTCTATTAATCTCACTGCCCTCTCATCCAGTCCACTCTTCCTGAGCTTGCCTATGAGGATACTGTGAGAGAATGTTTCCTAGAATTACAGACATTAGTGGAAAAGTTCCTTTTATATCCAGTCAGCAGACGTGAAGATAGCCAGACACTTGTCATGTCTGATGTTTCAAATATCGCAAATCTCACAATGCATTTTTTTCCTTCCTATTTAATGTTCAGTACTTTCACCTAGGGGACCACGAACTCCTTAGACACATAGTTGGCTCTGTGGACTACCGATAAGCTATGTAGATCCAGCATGGAAATAATGTGTCTACAGTATATAAAGGGAAACAGTAAGGTGAATTAATTACCTGCTAGGAGATGTGGGGATTTAAAATACTTGTGTCAAGAAAAACAATCTTTCTAAAATAATGTGGTGTAACCTTAGGCAAAATGGGAAACTTTTATATTATTGCACAGTAAGGAAGACATCATGGTGAGATCTTGAAATGATAAGGCTTCTTAGAACATAGGATTCTGTATCATTGCATGGTTTGCATATGCCTCTAGCCACGATTTTGAAAACCAAGCAGAAGCCATGGTATACGGCTTCTTTCATATGGTATATGGTAGAAGGCAGGATAACTGGGGAAAGTAAAATCTGTGTTGTAGAGGCTGTTAAACTGGTAATTGACCATGATGTTTTTGTCTTGCTTTGAATCCAGGAGAATATAAAAAAAAAATCTGGGAAATGACACTAATGAAAAAGAAACACACATCTTTGGCCATACATACATAATTAAGGCGAATGAGGAATTTTTGCTGTTAGTGTCCTGTACTATGGCTGGACAGGGGTTCTCCAAAAAGGAGAAGCGTGCAGATGGGGTGGTCAAAGAGAGTATAAAAGCTGCTCTGTTAGCTTTTTGGTATTCTTGGCATGGGCAACCCAAACTACTGGACTCCCTCTTGCTTTCTCAATCTGCCATGCTTGGCTGTTTCAACTAGGAGTGGGTTCTGAAGTTTTTCTTAGAATATTGAAGAATGAACATCAATGTTTAGGACTGTTAGAGAAGAAAAACCTTCTAGGATATGTAGCCAGGTAGGAAAGAGAAAAATAACACTGTACTCTTCTCAAGAATAATTGGTTGGGAAACAAACCGAAGGAGAGGAGACATAGCCAAGTGCTGGCATATGGTAGGTAGTTGTATGACTGTGTCATCTTGAGCAGTTCATGACTGTGTGTCAAACATTTCTTGCCATATCCAGTACTAGTCCCACATGGGAAAGCTAAAATGTGAGGAAGAAATAGATGATCACATATGTCTACTATGTGCAGAAGGAAAACCTACAAATGGCAGGATATAAAATAAAGTTAATGCAAGCCATTCATCAAAGTTTGATTTGCTGTTCCCAAATGATGATTTCTTAAATGTGTTTTCCCATAGGGTACACTTGCTGAACGTATTAGAGCAGGAGGAGCAGGAATCCCAGCATTTTACACCAGTACTGGCTATGGGACGCTGGTGCAGGAAGGGGGTGCACCCATCAAGTATAACACAGATGGCACCATTGCCATTGCCAGCCAGCCAAGAGAGGTAAGAGGTGTGATTGCCATTAAGAATCCTTCAGCATTGAAAAATTAATTTCTAACATATTTACAAGATAAAC
Source organism: Vidua macroura (assembly GCF_024509145.1). Classification (NCBI taxonomy): domain Eukaryota; kingdom Metazoa; phylum Chordata; class Aves; order Passeriformes; family Viduidae; genus Vidua; species Vidua macroura. Next base: position 36,866,839 of record NC_071611.1, read on the forward strand.
AAGTGTTTAAGAAGGAGTTAAATTTAGCTTTACTAAATTCAGTTGACTGGATGTCTATGATACCAGACAGATTAGCTTTGCTTCCATTGCTTACTGCTGTCCTCTGTGATGTGTTAAAGAAGTTCTTACAGTTCTAGAGTGATTTAGCATAAAGACCTGGTCCAAGTGAAAGCCTGCCTTGCTGAGTTACTTTTCACTTGACCATTCTTTGACCATGTTTGCTGTGTATTCAAACTAAATTCAAACTAAAACCTGTTAGTGGGGCAGGTGCTCCTTAAATACTGCACTTAAATATGCAGTAAGCAGCCCTGCAGCTGCACATGGAGCTCAGCCTTGGAAGAAATGGGGCATTCTCATATTAGAATGGCAAGAGCTCAGCTGACACAAATTTCAGAATATGCATTTCCCAACATTTGAAATGAAATTCAGTATCAGTTTTTAAAACTGCAAAGAAATAAAAAGACTGTGGCTTTCAAGGGAGAAGCAAGGGTTTCATTTTGAAATTGGATATAGAATTTGGAGAAGGGAAGAGACGTCTCAATGCCATAATTTTTCTTGAAGAAATGGGTGGGGCTAATATTGTGTGCTCCAATTTGGCTGCATACAACATTAAATTTCACCTCAAGCGCATTTCTGGGGTAAAGGTAATTACACCCTAAACCATGGTTTTCATGTATTTTATACATGACTATTTGCGGTATCTATACTGCAAAATAGTATATTGCAAATATATTATAGTATATGCAAATATATGCATATAGTATATGCATATAGTATATGCATATACTATATATATATACACATATATATATATGCATATAGTATATGCAAATATATTCCCTTAATTTTTTTACTGCATACATCATTATGATGTTTTACCATTTGGAAGAATGTTTTGTTCGTTAAATAGCTTATAATTTTAATAAAATTTTTCTTAATTTGTTTTTCTTTTGACACTTGTGGGAAAATCTCACTTCCTCTCCTCAGTCTAATAACTATGGCTAGCATAATTTGTTCAATTCCATTCTCCACATCCATTTTGCACAGAAGTGTCATTTTGTAAAGGCTCAGATCTCCTTTTATGGTACTGGCACACTGATGTCTGATACACTTTTCTCATACTTCCCCTTTCATCAATTTTAAGTTCTCAAGTAATATTTGTGTATACTCTTACCTTCTACATTGTTAAGAGAGGTGGTCTTTAATCTCTCTGTATAGGATTGAAAGACTAGCTCTGTCTCTCTTCCATATTTTGATTTCAGGCACAGTGTCATTCATTCAAAATATTGATCATAAATCAGGGGAAACCAAATGAAACTCAGCCTGTTAGATGAAATGATTTGAGTAGTCTGTCTCGAATTGACTTAATTTTGGATTTGGTGTTGGGCAGTGCTTATGACCTTTTCCAGTAATTCTGCTTTAGCACTTCAGTATTTGGTTAGCTGGTAGATGTGCAGGACAAAGCATGTCTAATTCCAGTAGATGGAGCAGGAGGAATATGGATTCTCATGATTTCACTAGAGACACTATGATAAAACTGGGGTTTATAGCCTTTCCATGCCTCTCTTATCATACAGCTTTTCAGTAAAAACTTTACAGAGTACAAAAAGAAGTTGAAATATAACTGTCTGCAAAATTAACCCCTAAAATAAGTATTCCATGTGAAATCTGTTGGAAGAAACCTGTATCTCAATTTTGGACTTTTCTCTGTAGGTGAGGGAGTTTGATGGCCGTCACTTTATTCTAGAGAAATCTATTACAGGAGATTTTGCTCTTGTGAAGGCATGGAAGGCTGATCGTGCAGGAAACATAATTTTCAGGTATGACTTGTTTACTGGTGGGAAAAGATTATTTTACAGTTTAGGTAGTGAATGGGAAGGAGAATCCGGTCTCCTGTGTTATGGCAAAATAATGTTTTACGTATTTCACATTCTTTCATATTGCCTTTCCCTACTGTCAAATTACACTGCTATAAAACACCAAAATGTAATTGCTTTTTCTAATGAATTTTGAGAATTCAAACATAGCTATGAAACAAAGCATTCATAGTTAAAAATGAGACACAGCAGACCGAAGTCATGATGATTTTTGAGAAACTTAGTGACATTCTCTTTCTTTCAATATTCTTGTTAGTTTGGGTGTGTTTCTTGAGCAATTAAAGGCTAACCCAAGAAGTACAGGTTCATGTACAACAGAAGAGAAGGAAACTGAGTCAGTCTTTGGCCAGTCAGTGATGGGAAAACTGATTCTGTCTAAAGAAAACTGTTTAAAGTTTTTTTTCATCTCAGAGGTGTAGGGAAAGGCATCATATGAATTTAAACATCTTTGCAATGAAAAGTTTGATGTTGTACTACTGAGAAAATCTTTTCTATGAGTTGCTCTGTTTGTGTTCTGGTTTGTCCTGAGCTGAAGCAGGAGAGTGGTTTGCTTATGATAATGCTTGGTTTTTATTTGTTTGTCTTATGGCTATCAGATGAAAAGGTGAGTGTTGTAGTTATCATGTGCAGTTTATTACAAGTGCATGCTGATTGAGAGTCTGTCTTTGTATAGAATAAACAAGGAGTTGGAAAAGCAACTGAAAAATATGTGTCTAAAATAATACCCATAAAGTAATGCTTTTCTTTATATGTTTATATGTGTGTGTGTATATATTTTTTATATACCACATAATTAATACTAAATTAAAATACTTGAAAATTAATTGATTTATATATCCACATAATTAATACTAAATTAAAATACTTGAAAATTTATAAATAAGTTTTTATTTTGCCCAACTCTCGACGTCCTGACTTGCCCACTTACAAGACAATATGGTTTCTGATTGAAAGCTGAACTTTCTTGTATGTGTGCAGATGAATTTGATGGCTGCTAAACTGCTCTCCTTAGGCTCTGGTACATTGAATACAGGAAGCACTCTTCCCCCCTGGCCTTGTCTTTGATCCTGAGCCACTACTCTCTGTGCTTTTATCCTGTATCTTTCTGCTGATGCATAGTAGATACCTCTCAAAAGTTCTTTCATTCTCCACAGAAAGACTGGTTGTGTTCTCCTTTTACCCTCTTCCTTTATGTCCTGTTGTTCTCTATGCCTTTCCTTCTTCCTGTTCTTTTCAGAAGTCTTTGTTATGTCTCCCATATTCACACAATACAGCTGATAATAGACACTTCCATCTGGAGTGAAGACCTAAAAATCTTGACTCCTCCCTTCAACTGTAACAAATTGAAGATGGAAACTAATCATCCTTTGGTGTCCTATTCCATATAAAATATTGCTAGCTCAAAGGAATGTGCTTATGATAAACAGTGATCTGTTCTGTTTCTGGATGAGATACAATTATCTCATAACATAAAGAAACATAGGGTCATCTTATAACTTGATGTCTGCTACCACTTTCACAGCAGTGTGGTACTATTCATAGTGTGTTTCCTGTGACTGTATGAAGCCAGTAGCAATGGTGTGTCTGCCAAACTGTTAATCTCCCTCAAGCTAAGAGCTTTTAAAAATTTAGAGGTTGTAAGTGTAGATTAAGTACACTTTCTTAGACCACAGGCTGGCATTGATTTTTTTCCTATTCTCATACATCAAGGTATACTGTTTTCTTGGAATTCAAAATGGCATCAACTTCTTTAGAATGCTGGGGTCCTCCTTTATATAATTTTTAAAGATGGGAACCATCTTTCCCTCTTTCCAGTCACCTGGTACTTGACCGGACTGCCATGACTTTTCAAGTATCATGGAGTGAGATTTCTCTGCCTCCTTTGGCTCCCCTCCCTTTTCACCTGGTTCCATTCTTCTAGGTGTTCTAGCCCAATCTACTTCAACTTTACAAGCAAATATGTGGCTTGTTGGTGATGAAAATAGAGTATTGACAAAGAAGCAGAAATGTTGAATGGATAGCCTGAGTCGGAGCCTCTTCTATGACAGTCATGTCAGGTCATCTCTTCATGCTTCAACTGGTTCTGCAATACATAAATTCAGCTCATACCTGAGGTGTCTCTGCATCTTCATATCACTAGATATGTAGTGGATGTAGTTTGTTGTGTTTGTGTTTGTGGATGTAGTGTTGTAGTTTGCTATCTTTTGCCTCTGGGAGAAAAGATGTCATGCCTTTGGGTCATAGAAATTGGAACATTGTTCCAATGGAACTTTATAGATGTTGCTGAATCTAGATGTCCAGAAATTTTTCTTAAAATAAAAAGACAACGTCGTCTAGCTAGTTTTTAAATTTCCTACTGCTAACTCCTTAACATTATTCTGTGTTGGAAAATAAGTGTAGTGCTTCTGTTTTGTTTTTTTCTTCTGGATGATGTGCTTTTTAGAAATAAGGCCTGTGATCCCATAAAACTTCTGCATGGTCTAGTCTTTAGAAATAAAGCCTTTGATCCTGTAAAAGACTGTGGCTTCTGAAACAACTTTACTAACTCAAGAACAGTTTAAATGGCAGAAGCTTTTATAAATTACATCAGATTAGAGACCATTAGCTCTTCTTAATGTCAAATTAACATTGAAAAGTTTTCTTGTAGTTTTTTTCTCTATGTAAAAATAATTTTATATCAGTTTATTTTACTGATAGAGTAGCCACTACAATCTTGAGAAAGTCTTTGGCTCAGAAAAGTAGTTACATGGGATGAAATAATGAATTGTTAGTTTTGTCATCTTCATTTCCCCCATCTGTATCCATTTCTCAGCTATTTTAATTCAGGTTTTTATAGCTCCATTTTTTTTCTCATTTGCTACTCTGCCTAGCTAGGGGAGTTTTCCCTGAATCATTACTAACTAGTATTGTTTTTGCCTCTCAGAGGAGAGTATAAATTCATGTTGTGGGTTTTTTCCCCTTTTTTTTTTTTATTGTTACATCCTTCCTTTGGGTCTGTATAGCCACCAAAAAGACCCATGGGCAGAAGATACTCATAGCATCATAGAAAGGACCCACAAGGATCATCAAAGTCCAACCCCTGGCCCTGCACAGCACCATCCCCAGGAGTCACACCCTGTGCCTGAGAGCATTGTCCAAACACTTCTTGAGCTCTGTCAGGCTGGTACTGTGACCACTGCCATGGGGAGCTGTTCCAGTGCCCAGCCATCCTCTGTGTGAAAATCTTTTATCAGATGTCCAACTCAAACCTTCCCTGATTCAGCTTCAGGCTGTTCCCTCAGGTCCTGTCACTGATTACCACAGAGCAGAGATCAGTGCCTGCCCCTCCTCTAGCCGTCACAGGGAAGTAGTAAGTGCAGTGAGTTGTCCCCTCAGTCTCCTCCGGGCTGAACAGACCCAAGTGACCTCAGCCACTCGTGATTTGGCTTCTTGTTAAGGCCCTTCATCATCCTTGTGACCCTCCTTTGGACAATCTCTAATAGTTTAGTATCTTCTTTATGTTGTGGCACCCACAAGTGCCCCCAGCACTCGAGGTTGCCCCAGTGCAGAGCAGAGCAGGACAATCCCCTCCCTTGCCCGGCTGGCGATGCTGTGCCTGACGCCCTCAGGACAGGGTTGACCCTTTGTTAGAGGCTTCACAGCTGCTGTATATTGCCAATAAAACGGCGTTTCCCCAAGATAGTGTCTTTGGGTATGCTTTGATTGTGTCGCTATGTGCGCTGGAATCCCGTCCGAGCTGCCAGTTGGTGCCGGGCCTTGGCCGCGTCCCTGCCTCTCTGCGCCCGGAGCCACGCGGTGGCAGCAGCGCCCCGAGGCTCGGAGCGGCTGCGGCGCCGGGCACGAGGGAGGGAGGGAGGGAGGGAGCACCTTGTAGGCCAGCTGTTGGACTTCATCGTCTTAAGGGCTTTTTCGCAGCTTAAATGATTCTGTGAGTCTGTGAACTAAGGATGGTCAGGGGGAAAAAGTGCTTCTGTGGAAAAACGATGTGGCAAAGGAGGTTTTATCTTGTTTTGAAACCTGGTTTCATGGATTTTGATGAAACATTTCCAAGAATTCTGCTTTTTAACAGAGAAAAATGCTGAGAAGCTAGCAATGGAACACCACTAAAACCTTCATAGTACTTCTTAATTTTGAAATGTGCTGCGCAGCTTTGTTTTGTTTCTGAAAAACACATGGAGTGGCTGACACAGGTCACTTGTTTCCCCTGTGCTCCTAGGATCTTGGTGCAGTTGCCAACACAGGTATACATGTTAAGTATTGCTTTTATTCTCTAGAGGTCTTTTTCCTTGGTACAAAAATGCTTTGTGGGAATACTTAGGATAAATGCCAGAGTCTTACAGTGAGTGCCAAAACGGACACAGCTTTGGTTTTTTTTGGTATTTGGTTTGTTTTTTTTTTTTTTTTTTTTTTGGTTGGTTGGTTGGTTGGTTGGTTTGTTGGTTTGTTTTTTTTTTTGTTTGTTTGTTTTTAACTAAGAGAATTGGATTACATTTACTACCGGGAAAAGTGCTATCCCAAGTCCTAGTCCAAGTTAGGAAAGCATACTTGAGAGATTCTTAGGCCTGGTGCTTGTCCCCTGTGCAAGTGTGCATTCTTTGTGCAGTGAAATAATGGCATTGTACAAAGTCCAGCTTGCCGCTGCTGCTTTTAGATCCAATAAATGAAGATATCAGTAACATACCCAATTTCAATTAAACAGTGTGCTGATTTAAAGTCAAAAGAGCTGTAATAAATACTTTCTAATGTAGCAAAATATTATTTAATTTCAGATGCATCTTACACAATTCCATAATACTTTCTTCTCCCTTATACTTTTTTTTAATTAGTTCTTCAGCTATTTGCATTTCACAAAAAGCTTTGTGATGCTTAAAATACAGACATTCCTCTAGTAGCTTATCTCTGAAAAGTCTTCCATTGTACTATTATGGCCTTTAATATTTATTAATCTTCTTTTTTTTTGTATTTATTTTTGTTTTTCAGGAAAACTGCAAGAAATTTCAACCAACCTATGTGCAAAGCTGCAAAGACAACTGTAGTAGAGGTAGGGAATTGAAACATAGTAAGCCCTATACTGGTATAGTCAACATACCCCTTTATCTTACATGGTATTCTGGAGACAGGCTGCGGGGATTTCAGATCATTTCAGGATTTCAAATCAGGGTCAGTGGTCTAACCTCTCTCCTTGGATTGCCTTCTCCTGACACTATGCTCTGCTTTGATGAGTAATTCCTTTGTTGCTGTACATCTGATGCTGACCAGGACTTTGTGTTTACTGTGATCAGCCTTTGAAAGGGAAACAAAGCAAGAGCCTTCAGATTTGTTAAATAAAGTAATATGTGGATGAAAGAGGAAAAGATTAGGCTTAAGCTATGCTTGAGAAGATTCACTTAAGACTTTATGCAAAACTTCTTGAAAATAAAATCAAGTACATAACATCATAGATTAGGCAAACCACAGAGCTATCACAGTTGTGGTCTCTAAAATTTAATAAATTACATAAATATCAGTTCACAATGAGATACAGATATTTGGCTGTGTCTTGAGAAAGAGGATGGACTAGCTGATCTAGAAGTTTCTTCCAATCTTTTTGCCCTTTTTCTTTATCTGAAATGATAATATTTAAAAATATGAAGCAGCCTACACTGGAAAAATATTAGTGCCTGGAGAGTTGCTAAGGCATAGCAATATGTAAAAGATAGACTGCTCTCTTAGCTTTTTCTTCACTCTCTGGTAAGTTTTTTTATATGCCTAATAAAAGCTAAATGCAGTTAGGCAGTAAGATCAAGACAAACTCTTCTGGACTATTTCTAGTAAATGGTATATAGAAGAGGTTTTATTTCTTCAGGGCTTTTTTGTTTGTTTTGTTTGGGGCTTGTCTTGGGTTTTTGTTTGTTTGTTTGTAAGATGTTATTTGGAAAATATATTTAAGCATCTCTGGATAATACATTTGGGAACTTCTGTTATTTCTTTGTGCCTTACAGAATTATCACAAAAAAATACCATGATATTTACCACATGACTTACACTGACAATACAGCAAGACATTCTCATGTTTTGTTTTTAAGAAAAGTTTCAAGTATTTTTCTATTTAAAAATTAAATAAAGAATCCTTTCTTATATACACTTGTCCTTTATACCTTGTTCAGTCTGGCATTTAAAGAATTTAAGTAGATCGAAGCCTTCCACCTACATTCCATATCAGCCTCTCTTTCTGCTCTTCTATCCATGTATGATAGGGTAGAATTTTCCTGTCAGTGAGCAGCTAATGTGACATCATGTTTGCTGTAATTCCATTTATTAATTGTTAGTAGATCTGCTGTGAACTGTGTCCACTCTGAGTTTTATTGCATTTTCAATACCATTTAAAAAAACGTCAATCTTTTTGCAAGATGCATTATTAGTATCACTTTGCAATTCGGTTTTTATGGACAAATTAGATGAAGATGCAAAACCACAGATATAGGACAAATATTTTGAACCATCCTTGACTTAACTTCTAAATATCATTCTTTCAAAGTGGAATTCAGAATGTTTTGTTTTGGTGTAGGAGTTAAAATCCAGGAATCCGAAGGAAATATCTCTATATGGTGTCTAGTACATCCTCAGTACTGAGCACTATAAGCTGTCTCGGCTTATCAATAGGGAACTGAGGCAGCTAAAAATTTGAGTTTTGCCTAACTCCTTACTTAGCTCAAGGCTGAAGATTGAAATTCTCAATCCCATTTACAGGGAGAAGAAAAAGGTTTGTATAGGGTAGTAATTCAGATACTGTCTTGGCAGGAGGGATTTCTAAATTCTGGTGGTTCTTCCCAGCTCTGTTTCTGTTTTTCACTGGCTGAACATTTAACTGAATTTAAGCGGACAGTTCTAGTCTCTAGGAGTAGAGACTTGAAGCCGACCCTGCTCCTTTTCATCAAAATAGCTACAGGTCAGGCTTGTCTTCAAAGATAAAGTGATTGACTGGGAGTTTCAGGGTTGTTTCCACTTTGCTGAGATGTACTTTAGTTTCTGATCATTGATACAAATATGGAATAGTATTTGGCATAGTAAGATACTAATGAAATATAAACTACTGGAAATCCAATCTCAGTGTATCTGTGAACTTGCTGAAAATAGGAACTTAACCGGAAATTATTTACATTTGTTAACATGTTCTGCTAAATTAACCTGATGACATGTGAAATCTGACATGCATACACAGTGAAAGACTTTTTTTTCTTTACTTAATGCTGTTGTTCTCTAGTTTTAGTCTGTGTGGTGTTTTACACACTCTTATCTGAAGTACAGATAAGACACTTAATAATTGGAACAATTCAGAGGCGGACGAATTTTGTCGATGTGAAGGATAAGAGAAAAGAAAAAAAGATAAGGGATAGAACTGCCTCACTTCTCAAACTCACAGACGGATAGCTATTGTTTGCTTAAAAATTCTCTATTGTGAGAAGAGAGATTGGCTGTGCACAGAGGCATCTGAAGAAGGAGGAAGTCAGGCTGTACTATTACCTATTATGTTTGGGATACACAGTGAAGAATTAGTGATTTTTAAAATGTCAGATTAAACTTTCAGCCTTGTTTATTTTGAATAGGGAAATGGTCAGAAGTAGCCATTCAGTACTCATTTTGGGATCAGAAATGTATTGATTTTAAGCTTCTAATTAAATGCAATAAGTGCTTGCTGATCTGCACAATTTTTTTGAACTGTTGCATGCATCTCTTTTGTTTATCTAAGTGAGAGGGAGTAGAACCTGCTGTCAAGATAATAAGGATGGGTTATCTGAGATAGGGTTATCTGTCTATAAAAATCAAACTGTGCCAAATCCAATGGAATTTCTATTTTAATTTGAAGGTGACCCATTATTAAATGTCAAAAAATTTTTTCAACTAAATTGCATGATTCCTGTTATTTGTAAGTTAACCTTTGCAGACAGAAATGCTAAATAATGTTGGTAACATCAGTTATTTTGTCTTTATATAAAAGTGAAATGATGCAGGGAGTTCATCTGCTTCTTGCTTCAGCTTGCAGAACTTTGCAGAAATTAAGCATGCTGTCAGTCCTGTCAGTCCTGTAGCTTTGTTTGAATCTAAGCTCTCACCCACTCAGCCTGAAGCTTTTAGGTTGTTTTTTCAGAGGTATAAACACTTTTCTGCTCCTATAGCAAAGATGGCAGAGTTGAGAAATTGGCTGATACAAAAGAAACTCAATGGTCAGAAGTTACATACAAGCCACCAGTGCTCGTAAAGACTCAAAGGAAGAGCATGCCTGTGAAGAAACTTGAGAGGTTGTGTGGTGTTATAGATGTGGTAACACTTCCAACACTGTTGAATGAAGGTGAAACTGAATTGAGGAAGTGTCACTGCTGTCAGGACCCTTAACAGAGCTGTTGAATTTTGTGATGGGAAATGAACTGCGAGGCAGCTTGGAGTTGCAGAGAGGCCTCTTGGATATGTGCCTAGGCTAAGGGCTGTGATAACAGGGTGCTTCTTAACATGTGCATCTCCCTGTAGAGACACCTCTGAGCAGATCCCCACTGGGGCTTTTGGTCATGACACTTCTTTTTTGTAGGGAATTTAGGCTACCCAAAGCTACGGGAGAAAATATGGTGTGACCTTGCCAGATGTAGTGTCATGACAGCACGGGAAAGGGTATTAAAGGCTTGGGCTCTTGCTTTCTACCACAGAGGAGTACATAAATGTGTGTAACTGGCCCAAATGACCCTGAGCTCTTATCTGTTTTCTTTTCATTCTCTGCTGTGAGACCTACTGAATATTTTATCCTGGTGAAGTGGTTTGAGATACCAGCCACGGCCACTGTGAAAATGTTTGGTAGTGGTAATGGTCAATATGTTTAGAAATATTTATTGACTTGCTGTTTGAATATCCAGTTTGAATAAATTTCTTGTTCAGATCACAGATCTCCTTGGGTAAATAGCATTTACACATCAAATAATATCGGGGGAGGGAAAAAAAGAGAGTATACTTTCTCATAAAAATGCATTAAATAAAAATCATTAAGCCCTGCATTTTATCTCTGGTTGCCTAGTAACAACACAGCCACATCAGTGAGACCATTTTCTCAGGTACAATGAACTGCGTGGCACTAAGGGACAGAATCAGACTGAAATAAGCAATTTGTATCCTGTTATCTGTGCTAAATCATGGCATTTGGTTTTATTGAAGAAACTCAAAATGAACCTTTTTTTGTGTGTATGTCTATACCTCCAAATGCTTTAACAATGGCAAAACTTACCTTACATGCATAGCTCTGTTCTGAGGAATTCTTCAAGATTTTTAGACAGCGATGGTTTAGTGTAAAAAACCTGTAAGTACCACTTTAAAGTGGAACAATCATCTAATAGAAACTTTTTGTTACCTGGGTGGTCCAGCCGTGGAACTCAAAAATGAGCCCTGGTAGAGGATGGGTTTGGGAAGGGCACAGACTTTACATCAGTGTGTGTTTCTGTGAAACCACAGATCAGGACGAAAGGCATAGAATTAAAGTCCTCTGCAAATGCTGTAACCACTGAGCTTTTGTGTTGCTGTAGCTTTTGTTGATATTATTTAACTGCTCAATGATGAGTCTGTGTGTACTTAGGCAATGGTTGTAAGGGAGTGTCCCATGGATCTGCAGTGGCAGAAGGCCTTTTTATGAGAATCCCATTTGTCACAGGATGGACGCTGAACTTCTTAGTCCTGCCACATTACCAGCTGCTTTTGGCACAAATGACAGTAGAATTCTACTTGCTGTTATATGCTCCTATAATACATTATGTATATATGTGTATATACATATATATACAATAAATATATAAAACTTTGTATCTTGAATATTTAGGTAGTTAGTCAGGGCTTTTGACTGCATAAGTGTATTTACATACCTAGGCCTTAGCTAAATCCTGAGTCAGGGCTGCCCGTGGATCTGAATTTAGATAACCCAAGTATAAGGTATAGACATTACAATAACCTTTCCCAGAGGAATCTTAGTTGAAAGATTTGAGTGAATACTTGTGGGAGAGCAACTTTGAAATACAAGCTCATGATCCTTAGAATATATAGAAGGGAAAATAGCAAAATATCGGGAATGTCTCTTAGGAGGACTGATTTCATCAACTCAAAGACTTGGATTGATGAAGACTTTTGGGAGGCATAGCAAAGAAGAAATGAAGTTAGGGAAAGACTGCATTAAATGCTTGAGAATAAAATTTCCCAACATGGAGGAAGTAATGGAAGAGCAGTAGGAGTTTGACCTTGATCACAATCACTGTAATTTCAAACACAGAAAAGAAGCATGATAGAAAGTGAGATCCAAGCTCAGATGTCTGAAGCTAAGCATTACAAAGCCAAACCAAACCGAAAAGCTTAAGTTTCTGAAAAATATCCAGCCCAGTACAAAATAAATTCTACTTGAAAGTAGCAAAAAATCTTTTTAAAAATACATACATAGCTGACTGGGAGACCAAGAATACTTCACCGCTCCATGAAGTGACTAAAAGTATCAGTGCAGATTACAACAAAGGCTGAAGAGTTTAATGCCTTTTCTCCTACAGTACTGAGGAACGTTAATTATAGCCACCAGTTTTGTGGCTATAATGATGACAGTCATATAAAGTTAAAGAGAAATTAGAGAAGGATTGGAGTTGAAATTAAAGGACTACTAATACTGTTTTGGAAAAGCAGCTCCTAGAAACATTTGCACACCACTGCCACAACAATTTTAGTTTCCCAAAAAGAATCCCACCCCTAGACTTGAATATTCTTTTATTGGTTTTATTTCTCTTCATTGTATTTGATTCCTTGCTTCTGTGCGTGCATGTGCTTATTAAAAACAGAATAAAAAACAAAACATTTGTACAGCTGTGGTGCAGACCCTCTTAGAATGATTAGAAAAGTTCAGGAATATAGGTAGTACTGGGCTAGAAGGGACTTCATATGGTAGTTCTTGTCACATTTAGTTAACATGCTTCTAATTCATGGTATGATTATTGGGCTGTCCTCTGCTGGGCCAGGAGTTGGACTTGATGATCCTAATGGGTGCTTTCCAACACAGCATACTGTATTCTGTGACTCTATTCTATTCTATGATTTTCAGGGGAATAAACTTCTTTGATAGTTAATTTGGCAATATGGGATTTGTTGATGTTTTTTGTTTGGATGGGCTTTTGTGTTGGTTTTTTAACTGTTTTTTTATTTCCTGGTTGTTGGTTTTCTTCCTACAATTGCTTTTCTTTTATATGTAATGTCTAATTAAATGGCTTCAGATTTGGCACTTTGTTGCTCAAGTAGTGAATATTAAGTAGTTAAAATTCGTAGCAGATCAAATTGTTGCTGACTGCTGTTCAGGTAATTTTACTTACTCATAATATACTGCTGGAAGATTTGAATTTGTTTTTCTTTTATCTGTCTCTTATATTTCATTCCTTTCTAAATTGTATTTTCTTGTATCATGAATTTTCTCAACATTCAGCTTCATAAGTTCATTGCAGATGAGAATATATTCTTCAATGAAAAAAATTCCTTTTATCCTTGTCACATATGTTAAGAACAAATATGGCATTCAAAAAGAACAAGAAAAAGCAAGCTCGCAGTTGATCAGTAGATACTGTAGATTGCCAGGAAGTAACTGTGCTGGAGAAACTGATGGAAATCCTCTGCTTCTAAAGCTAAATTTAGAGAGTTTTTCATAACATGTTCTAGAAATCCTCGCAGAGTGTGCATTTGAAGTATATTTCACTAGCAGTACTCATGTCTTCTATCATGAGAATTTGAAAACTAAATTTAAAATACTCCAAATTTTCAGCTCCGCTCTGTGTATAAGATGTGTAAATCAACCAATGACTTACCTGCCATTGCATTTAAAATCATGCATTATTATAGGACTGAAAAAATGGGAGAGTTTTAGGCATTATTCAAGGAATTTACAAGCATATATCCTGGTGTCTTAAAGCATTAATTTGTTTTCTGTGCTATTAACAACACTGATGAAGATTTCTAGTATAGAATGAGAAAGATTTAATATCCAAACTGAAAGTCTTCCAAAAAAATGCGTTCTGACACAAAGCAAATGTATCTTTCAGTTGATCAGCATAGGAGATTTGAAAAGCTGCAGCCTCATAACTGTTGCTGGAGTGAAAAATTTTGAGTAATTGAATCAGTAGCTCAGATGTTAGCAGCATCCTTTTAGCTCTTGCAGCATCCCTCCCCTGCAAATTATATTGAATTACTCAGTAAAAAAGTGAATATTTAAAGAGAACTAATGGGTTGAGATACCAAGACTGACTTGACTTAAATCATACTGATCTTTCAGGCTGCAGACAATGGTAAAAGAATGAACAAGGACAACAGAGTAGTTTTCCTTTTCTGTGTCCCAGACAATTTCCTAGTCTTCCTCTTCTTCTTTTTTTTTTTTTTTTTTTTTTGTTTCCTCCCCAAAACGTTATTAAATTCTGTTATAAAGAACTTTGAAGAACTTGCACTCAGGGTGTCCAGTGTTTAGAAACGCACTCTGGACACCCTGTCATTCATCATTCATCCTGAGTGAATTTATATTCCCACGAATATAAACAAAGATCCTTAGTTTGCAACTTCTAATTCATCTAGACAAAGCAGTAAGTAAACAAATCTTAAAGCAACTTCATGTTTGAACAGGTGTTCCTGGATGTTCCTTTGTTACAGAGAAATAAGCACACTCCTCCTTTTTGTTAACCTTTGGAAAAAGTCAAATGTATTTTATCAGTTTTCTTCTTGTTGCTGAAAGAAGTGAAGAAAGGCAAAGAGTTGTGGGTTTGATCCCCGTATGGACCATTCACTTAAGAGTTTCATTCCATGATTCTTGTGGGTCCCTTCTGACTCAGATGATTCTGTGAAATAATCCCAATCTGAATGGAGAAGGTATGTAGCCAATTGGCTCTGTAAGCAATGGGATAAGGAGCACTTGTGCTCAGGACAATTTTTCACCATTTTTAGTGAAATCAGTTTTCTTGTAAGGCTATGATAATCAAAAAATTCCATTTTTATAGTTTGAAGGACTGATTTAAATGTTTCTGCCAGCTTCAAATAGTAATAAAATGCTTTTATAAAGTACTTTATACTTGAGGTTTTAAAAATTTCCATATGTGTCTATTGCTCTATTTTCCAGGCACCTTTTAGGAAGCATAATGATTAAGTGCAAGAAAACTTTAATTCTTCTTAGAATATGTTACTGACAATCTTTTTATATACACATTTCTGTGGTCTGTTGAAAGTGTCTAAGCCACATCAGTTGTTTTGTTTCTTTCAGACTTTTCCTTGAAAGGTCCTCTGGCTACCTTCTTCCTCAAAAGTGTGGAGAAGTTTATTTATCTTGAATATTTTGGGAGGTTGGGATATCTGCTATGATTCTGAAGGTGAACTGGACCACACTAATTCCTTGTTGAGAAACAAAGCGATGGCATGTCAAGTAGTTTCCAGAACTCTTTGTAAATTACCACTGTCTCTAATGAACGTTGAAATAAGGAGAATGGATGTATGCATAGAACATGCCATTTTTGGATGAAGCTACCTTTTTGTTACCTTTACTGAAATACCTGCAAGGCTTCTTTTTCTTACCAGAGAGAACCAGCAACATAATTAGCTACAAATCAGCTGCTAATACATTGTTTTATGTTGCTATTACATTGCTATGTATCTCTTGCTGAGCATGCTCTGGTCTGATCCTTAGTTAGATTCCTTGAATCTGAGGGGGATTTAGTTGCACTTAAATAGATTTTAAAGTACAAAACCCACCTTCTTGGATAGTGCAATTAAATCTCTGATTTATTTTTTTATTTTTGTTTTACTTTTCTATTTCTCACTTCAGTATTTAAATTCCACTTAGTTAATTTTTGAAAGTAAAGCTTAAATTTCTCTCCTGACCTTTAAGTTACATTTCTTGGAATGTGTAGAATATGAGACCTTTTCTAGTCTCTTTTAATTTGTCATTTCTCTGATATGAGTAAGAAGATAGAGTCTTTTGTTGTGGTTATGGTTGGGGTTTTTGGGGAGTTCAATTATTGCAGGTAAAATGTGAATAATTTTAATAAAAATTAAAAAATAAAAATAAAAAAGTCAGTTATTTATTTTTACCTTTTAATAAGTTCAAAGGTTGTCAATCTAAAGCAATTTGAAAATAAGTAACAAAGTATGGCAATAACAAATTTAAAGCAACATATGTTTTGTTTGCAAAAATGTTATATTATATTCCAGTACAGTTAATATTGTTAGCAGCTATTCTGTTCTGGAGTGGAAGTATTTGGGATGTGGTCATTTCTCTTATTCAGCTGAGTAAGGATTAAACAGGTTCTGCTATTAACTGGCCCTTAGCAAATGAAGACCATGTTCACAGATTGCAGGAGTTCTGTATGTTGTCTTCCGGCTCTTCTTCCATTATTTAATTCTATGAATGAAAAATAATTACATCATGTAATCAAAGAAACTATTTTCCAAAGTTTCTATCTCCAGATGTGAGATGATTTTGTATATATTCCACATGGATGGTTATGTTTTAGTTTGTGTTAAGAACCTAGATATTGAATATAAATTGGGTGCTTTTTCACCTCATTTCATCAAGAAAGCAGAAGTCACAAAATATGATCACAGCCAGCAGGAGTTCACTGATGACTTATATCAGAGCAACCGCAGGGTTTTGGAAAGAATCACTCCTTAGGTGTGCCTGCTGTAGGAGCCTGGGTTGATTGGTAATGCTGGGGCTGCTGGACTGCTGGATCTTAAAGTAATCTCTCATGCTTTCAATTCAGGTAATTTTACCATAAAATAATGGAGTAAAATCCAAATGAGTGAATTTAAGGAGGTAAGAAAGCAGCTACTTCATTTTCACTTTTTAGTGGATACAGAATTATATAGACATATTAGTGCAAGTCATCAAACAAGCAAGCCCATCAATTTAATGGAAGAACTTCTTTGAGAAATGTCAGTATCTTCAAACTTTGAACATGTTCTTGAAAGTTAAGACTGTTGTGTATCCTCACTGTGCTATATGTGACTAGCTCAAAAATTTCTGAAGTGTAGTTCTATGTGAATGGGAGAACCTCTTTAGAGACTGGTGGTTAAATTTTTCCTATTCTTCCATGCATGCACACAGCTTTACATATACATAACCTTTGCAGATAATCAAGTATACTTCCTCTTTTCTTTGTGGTATTTATACTGGAGCTGCTGTGTGTGAGTACCTAGAGCTGGTAATCTACTGCTGTCTGTTTTCTTCTCTGCTGTCAGCAGTACAGCATGGAGGAAGATGTCAAATGTGTGGAATGGAATGGGGCTGTTGAAGGAAACAGGGACCAGGTGCAGAAAAGTGTGAGAGGAGATTAAGCCTGAGGCAACTACAAGTGGAGGTAGTCATTGAGGAGATTTAGAGCAGAGAAAACATACGTGAATTGAGTATATTCTAGCAGGGGCTCCTGATTTAGGAGGATCTGTAGCTACATGACGAAAAACCTGGAGACAAATATAGGAGATTTATGTCAGTTTTGCTTTCCTAATCATCAGATACAACATACTGGCAACAGATCTCACTGTTTTTCTCTGTGGTGTTTACAGAGGATAACAGTCTACTAGAAAGAAGGAAAAAGGTACATAAGATCTTCAACAGCATGAAACAGACAAATAAACAACTGCTGTGTGCTATTTCTGTATGGCACAGAGAAGGGATTACAGTGGAATTACAAGAGGTAATAAGAAATGTTTTTCATAATAGTTAAATTTAAAAAATACATCAGTAGAGTCTCTTGGGTTCTAAGAAAACAATTAGTTCTTGGCTCATCAGAAGCTATGAAGAAGGTGATGTATGTCTAGCCTCCGACTGAGGACATCCTGCAACTGACACATTGGTGGCAGCTGGGAGACTATAACCAGAAGTACCACACTGCCTTTTAAGATCCTATTGCTTTGAGGAAGGGCTATTTGTCTAAGTGGACGTCCAGTGTGACCCAGACAAGGCTCATTGTATGAAAGGTTCTCTAACAAATATGAACTTTACAGGTTTTTACTGTTCCCTGCCCCTCATTAAGCTTACGAAAATATCTATTTGAAGTCTAATATGACCATAATGCAGTAATTGTTGATCAAGATATGCCTTTATAAGGCTATTTGGTAGTTGCTTGATTTCAAAGTTATAAAAGTCTCTTTTTTAGGATGGATATTGACTCACTGTCATTCCATTACTGTACAATTTTGGCAGGGGTAGAAATTTCATGGTCTGTCTGATCTTACAAAAGAAGAGAATTGAACTCAGAAGATCCTCTGTTTCATCTCCCTGCTTGCAGAACTCAGTAACCTGCTTTGCTTTTTTCTGTAGTTAAGAAAGTTTGTATAATATGTTCTTAATTTCTAGTGAACTGTTTTCAGAGTATATTTCGCAGTTTTAAAATACCAAAGCTGCTTGTGAAATTCAGTCTAAACAATTAATATTAACTTTTTCCCCTCTTATTTGTCATTAACCATCGTGAATGGTTGATCACAGTTTCTGTGATCCTGAATGCAGACACATAAAATTTACTATTATAGCCCTTCTCATGTATTTTAAGTTTTTTTAATTTTAAGATTTTATAAATGTTACAATGGATTTTGCAGTGACATCCTGACACTTCCAGTAGTGAACTGAAGATGTGTACTGATGAGTTTGTCTTGAGCATCTAAGTGGCTAAATTTTATTTCATTCCTCTTGTTATTTTGGACATTTAAGCAACTAATGTTTTATTTTACTAATGTTCTGCTAGGAATAATCATTATTTTAGTTTGAAGAACTGAACTAAGATAATTAAGGTAGTGATAGAGAGATGTAATAGTTAGTATAAAAATAAGCTACTTAAAAATGCTTAGGTTTTGTTGGGCTCTGATTCTCCCCGATCTCTTTTTTTTTTCTTTCATACTCACATGTTTTTTTGTTTTTTTTTTTTTTTTTTTTTTTTTTTTTTTTTTTTTTTTCTGTAATAAGGAATTAAATTGCAATTTCCAGTTATAGCTTAGTTTTAGGAAAACTGAAATTTAAAACCAAACCAGTTGAAAAAATTTAACATATTATAAAGTACATAATTAGGCTGCAGAAATAGAGAAAAGGAACACATTAGAAGCAAAGGCTTTTTTATTTTTGAGTGTTTTGGCATGAAGTTTGTCATTGTTATTTCCTTACCAATTTTTGGTAAGGAACCATAGTTTTTTATTTTTCTTACTTCTTATTTTTCTTACTTTACATACTTTTCTTACTTCTATATCTATCCCTTTTTCTCTCTATAAGCCTCCAGAAATTCTGGAGTAAAACTAGAAGAATAGCTGAATTTCTGTAAGGAAAAGGAATTCAAATTGTTTTACAAAGGAAAAGTAGATGCAAATTACAGAACAAAATGATATTGTGAAGCAAAGGACCATTTCCTCTGTGAGTGCTGATACAAAACGGAATGGCAGAAGGCTCTTGTGAATCATAGTGGAGAACAGCTTTTGTATTCTGGGTGTACTTACAGATAAACCAGTGTTTAGGAAGGACTGAATTCATTCATTCTCCTTCCACTGTCAGCAATCAGAGAAGATTTGCAAGAACACTGTCCCCAGGAAGAAACCTCCAATACTGTGCAACTCTTAAAACAATGAAAGGATTTTTGAGTCAGGCATCAAAGCCTTCCCAGAAGAGGGAAGTCAGACTTTGTGGTCTCCTGTATTTACTTTTTACAAAGATGTAAACATTTTCTGTCCTTTTACACATTGATGAAATGAAGATTTAAGATGAATGCATGTGATCAAGGCCATCTAAAAGGTACTAGAGGATTTTGATTTTCTTACTACAAAGAGTACAGGAGGTGGTTTGCCCTGATTAGTTCCCTCTCTATGCTTTGGCAGACTTGGTGTCTCTCGTGTGAAATGACACATAATGATTTTTGATGTTTACAAAGATTCTTCTGTATGTTACAAGTTAATGCCTGAGGCAGGGTGAGTACAGAAAAGAAAGAACAGAAGCATAGGTAAGATGAGAGCAGAGCAGGAGAAAAACTCACACGCATCCTTTGAATCATTAATATGGATGTGCTCCTGCCCTTCTCCTTGAGGCTTCATCTACAGAGG
Organism: Vidua macroura; assembly: GCF_024509145.1. Lineage (NCBI taxonomy): Eukaryota > Metazoa > Chordata > Aves > Passeriformes > Viduidae > Vidua > Vidua macroura. The sequence continues at coordinate 36,886,800 of NC_071611.1, forward strand.
TGTTACAGGGCTGACTCTTAAAAAAATAAGAAATCCGAAAGGGAAGTAAATACACCCAGTGATGGTACTATTAAATTTGCAGTATCATTCTTGTCTAGAAAGATACTTGGGCAATGCCTTGCAGTGGCCAGAGGCACTAGGGTGCTGATTCCCATAGCCATCAGATTTCCTGGTGTCACTTCAGCTGGCTCAGCTTGATCTCTGGCAGTGCTGATGGCAGGCAGCCCATGTATAGTGCCTCATCATCCAATTCCCTGGGAGACAGAGATGGAACACTCAGATGGCGTTTGTACTTCCCCTGCTTGAATTCTCCCTTTTCCATGTAAACGGGCTGATTATTTCACTTGCAGACCTGGAAGACAGTTAATTTTTCATACATCACATGCAAATTCTTAAACCCTTTTCAAAATTCCTCTTTACTGCTGTGGAGGTATTTGAACATATTTAATTTTAATTACATTTGATGCTTATTCCACATAATGGTAGAACATGGAAAGGTGTTCCAGTTGTCAGGGATCCTTACGCTTATCTGAAATCCCTAGGACAAAATACAGTTTGCAGTGTTATGTTCATTTAGGATAATGTTTGGAAATAATAGAGGAAAAGCTATCAGGCTGACTGCTGTGTCCCAAGAGACAAAATACAAACCAATTAGCAGAATGGCGTGACTGATAACGAAATCCAACAATTTATTGTTGGATGAATAATTTATTTGGTGTATTCTATGGGGGGAGAAACTCAGTGTGTCAAGTTTTCTGACAGCATAATTCTGTTTGAGTTTGTTGAATTGTGCCAAGATTTTGGTTTTTTAATCTCAGCTGCTGCAGCAAATAAATGTAGTTATTCTTTGAGAAAGTTCAAATCAGGAGCAATTAGTATTCCTCAGGCCTAGTTTTCCATCTAATAAGTGAAGACAAATTTAATTAGAAAGGGTGAATTTGGGAATTCTGCTGGTAGCAGATCATCTGCTTGCATATTGCTTCATTGCAAAGTCTTGTCTCCTGCTTCTCCTCCCTTTTGAGGATGTTCTGACAGTAGTCACTATACCAAAAGTGCAGTGTGCTTCCGCTGTGTGCTTCGGGGTTCTTTAATTTTACCCGCTGTTTGACTTGGTCTCCATGTTAATCTTAAAGTGAGTGTATCAAATTAGAAACTTCAAGTGAGATGGATGAAACTGCAGCATTTTTCATGCATACCCAAATCAGAATTTTCAAGATACTGATTTGATTGTATCTCCTTATCTTGTAGGTAAGGGCTATCTGGATGTGGGGCTCTGTTCTCCATGAGCCCTGAGGCTGGTGTTGCTGTAGCTGTTATCGCCTTTTGCTTAGGATGTTTGCCTTGCAGATTTCACAGCACATCCTTTCTGTCTCATTAACCCAGGGCTTTTTTCAGGGATCATCTGAACCTGATTCTGTGATCTTTAGTTTTTAATTTTTCTTTTCCCTCTCCTGCTTTTCGGGTGGATTGGTTTGTTTCTTTGTTTATTGTCACATTTCAAAGCACAGTAGGAAGGTAATTGTCTATCAGATGTACTATAGATTTTGGTATTGATCATATTGTCCAGCAGGTTGTCAAACTGAGTTTTAAACTCTTTAATGTTGCTTCACGGTGACAGCTATTCAGAGATTTACCCTTACTATACCCCAGGTCTTGTTTTGGGGTTATTAGGATTTGGGCACTCCTAAGAGTTTAATGAATCCCTGGCGATACAGCAGTTTGGAAATTGTCTTTTGATCTTTGAGTATGTTGTGATGTCCTGTATAGTAGATTATTGTATGTTATCTTTGACTGTTGCTCTAACATTACATGTTTTCCCTGTGGTTGGATGCAACTGCAAACAGCACTAACATTAGGGTCTGTTCTGTGGCAGAGTGAGATGTGCTCTGTGTACCTGAGGCTTGTTAAGGAAATAACCAGCCATGGCTAAGAATCTTTGCTGCAGGTATCTGTCCATAGCAGCGTCTCTAACTAGATCACCCCAACTCAGGCCTAGAAAGAAGGAAACCCCTATTGTCTGGGATGCTCCGGATAGGTGACATTTCAAATCTACTACAGATGGATGAGTGTAATTTTGTGCTGAATCTGTCTTTCACTGACTGTAAAGACTTCTAGATCTTCATCTTTTGTCTTCTTTCTTGCAACCCATTATTACAGTTCAAATGTTTTCTATTTTAGTTTTGAGTACACTATGGAAAACTTTTTATTCAGCTTCTGTGTTTGTATCCTCTAAATTAAAACTTCTGCCTTATTTTTTTTATATCTTGTTACTAGCATATTGTTTTCCTCTGTTTGGGCAAAAATTTTTTGTAGTTACAAATAACTCTGATTTAACTGTACATGGTATATTTCTTCAAGTTGGCCATACAAATGGGCCTGTTAAAACATAAATTACCTTCAATTTTTCATGAAGAAATATACTTTGAAAGAAGAGAACAGATAAGCATCTAAGTTAACCTGTTTTAAAGACTATATCTATTTTGTCCCATTTGTTAATTTTCTTGACATGATCTGCTGTATATTTAATGTTTCATTTCAAAACTTCATTGGTATTAAAACCTCTCATTGAATAATTTTTTCTAAATATTTTTCCTTTTCCTTTTCACTTTGTAGGTAGAAGAAATTGTTGATATAGGAGCATTTGCCCCAGAAGACATTCATGTTCCCAAAATCTATGTTGATCGTCTGTTACAAGGAGAGAAGTTTGAGAAGAGAATTGAAGTAAGTCGCTGAGCTTCTCAGTCACAACATATTTCAGCTTGGGGTGTATTTAAAATTTGCGTGGTGTTTAGTCTAGCCACCAAGTCTTAGCACTGAGAAAATAGTGTGAGAAAGACCGATCAAGTTTTGCTAAAAAGTGGAGCTTAGATAGGTACTTACGTAGTTGGGTGGGGGCCTGAGGCTTGAGGAGTAGGAAATTCTTTCTTACACCTGAGACTCTATGGTTCAGTTCCTGAATAATTTAGGGCAACTGCCTGTAGCCCTGCATGACTTTACTGCAGTTGAAAATTTAGTGGAAAATGCTACTAAATTCTCCTTCCCTCTCTCGTTCACCTGCTGTAGATATAACAAAGGGAACACCTAAACAAGGATCTGACTTCCTTTTCCGCTGGACAGCTTTTAATGAGGGCATGTAGGGCTAGCCTCAGTCCCTTTTGTGCCTTACATTGAATTATGTTATGTTGCAAAGGTCCTGCAAACCTTTGTTCCCTTTTCTTTAATCAGGAACTTTCCTAACTGGTGGCTTTTCTGGTCTGAATAAAAGATGTCAATAGCTATTAAAATTGCTGCAGTAATACTCCACCACTGAAAACACCCAAGAAAATTATGATTATGTAATTCTTCTTTGTTGTTTCTGTGACTTTGCCACAGTCAGGCTATGTCCCTATAATCATTTTGGTGATGTGACAATGCTTTTAATGTGCAGTTGAAAATTTTGTATTTCTTCTGTGTCCCCATAGTCTGGAGGTGGGAATTGTTCATCAGAAAAGCTGGTAGAAGGGAAGATATTGACACAAGGAGAAAAAATCTGTGAGAAAAAAAGTGCAGAAAGGAACAGTAATAATTAAACTTCTGTTATTAAAATCAAATCACAAAGTCCTAAGAAGTTGTACAAGGCCTTTTCTCTGAGCATTCTCTTTTGTGAATACTAAGGTTAAGAAGTTATTTTTTTAATTCCGTCTGTTAATTCTGCAATAGCATATTGCATGTTGTTGAGTAATTGACTGCAAACAGATGTGTCAAATTTTCCCCCTCTACGCCGGCCCCGGTTGTGTTGGGTCAGGTTGCAATTAATGGCCTATTTTCTTCTTCTGAATGGCTGCATTATCTCCCGGAAAAACTTTTTACCTTTTATGGCAAATAATTTTTCATTTATTAAACTATTGCTTCTGCTGCATCGTGGCTGCATAAGGGAATACCTCTTTAGTCAATACCTACTGAATACCTGGTGAATACCTACCTAGTCATCTGCCCCCTTCCGTATATGTTTCAGAAAAAAAGGTGGCATGGTTGAGGGGGTGAAAACTACTATAAACTGCCAAGCAAAATTGTAACAGAGACTAATTTTGATTATGCAATTTCGTGATTCTGGCAGTGGCACCTCTCACTAGGTATAAGTATAGGAAGGAAATGGCGGATTTATTTACTCTTCTGTTAAATTTTATAAATCAACTGGCTGTACACAGAAAAGCAGTGGGAATGGTAAGTGGTGAGAGAAGATGAAGAATATAAAAAATAAAGAGAAGCTAGTCTGTCATAATTCTTACTGGCTTTAAATAGCAGTTCTTGCCTAATACAGCTTAGAAGTGGTCTCTGTAGCACCATCTATAATTTCTATCCAGCCTTCTCTTTGCTGTATAGAAACCCTCTGTAATTGTTCCTACTTTATCCATAATCCACAAGTGAAGCAATTTTAGGGAAAATAGCCAAGGCATAAAAAGGAAGGTGATGGGAAATTCAAGAGGATTGATATTAACTGTTGCTGATTGCTTAAGGAGAAAGTGACTGCAAAAATTCTTTTGTGGTGATGAAAAGTAACAGGATAATTTTTTCTGATGTGTTAATTGTAGCCTGAAGTAGGAGAAAATATGAAGACATATGGGGGTGCAGGACATGATGTTTCCCAAAGGAATTTTATATGCATAGGAGAGATGTGCAAAGAACATAATCTATGTAGACAATAATTTAAAAGAAAGATGTTACGAACTTCTTGTATGTCATGGCATTTTCACCTACATGTGATTTACAAAACATGAACTTAAGATGAGAAAATACCAGGAAACAAATTCATGGAGTGTGCAACATTATAGAAAGTTATGTTTGAAAATTTTGATTCTTAGCTCCCCAGTATCTTTAGATGAATGGCATTTGTCTGTTTCATCCTTATAAATCTAGAGTAGTACATTGAATTGAATGAATGCAGAAAGAGAGCAGTATTTGTATTTTCAGCTGACATTTTACGAATCTATTTAGGTATCTCAGACTTGCTAGTATTTGCACTAGTGCTTAGTGCCTTCTTCACCACTTCTCTATATATCAGGCTTGGCAATACAGACAAAGAAATAATATTTTGCTCTAAGGCTGTCACTGACAATATTTGATGACTCCATTGGCTTTGCTAAGCTTGAATGCATAAAATAAAAGGTCGGTTTTTTTGTAGAAGATGAATAAATAGCTTTATTCTTAGACCCAGTATCTCAGTGCAATCACAAATCAAGCTTTTGTGTCTTGAGAAGCAAGAATCTGGATTCTAATCTTATGATTACTTCTTATTTTACAGCGCTTATCAATCCGAAAGCCTGAAGACTCAACATCCAAACAAAAAAAAGGAGACAATGTGAGGGAGAGGATCATCAAACGGGCTGCATTAGAGTTTGAGGATGGCATGTATGGTATCCTTCAGCTGCTGTAGGTTAAAGTGATTGCTGACTAGAATAAGAAACCCATCTGGCTTGTTTAGAACAGGATGATTAATGTGCTCATTGTCTTTACCAGACCGTGTGATTCTCTCATTTTATTAATACCCAATTGAAATAGAAGGGATACTAGGACATAAAATACAGAGTTTTTATGTCTGGTGGCTTTGTTAGAATTTGAATGTATTACAAGAATTTCTCAGAAAAGTTGGAAAAGAAGCTTTTTTTCTACTGTCAATATTTTTATCCTATGTAGGATTTGACAGAATGCAATTAGACAGTCCAAATGGGAAAATAATTCATCACAAATATGAGGTATTTAAGTAAAAACAAAAGTGCTTGTGAAAGGAACAGTTTTAATCTACTCATAGTATAGCAGTAATTTTAAAAAAAATTACTAGTTTGCAATAAGTGTTTCTGCCTTAACCACCTTTTTTCAGCTAATCTGGGTATTGGAATCCCACTGTTGGCCAGTAACTTCATCAGTCCAGACATAACTGTTCACTTACAGAGTGAAAATGGAGTCCTGGGTTTGGTAAGAATATATCTTCGTCAGTTATTATAGTGTTTTTATTTTGCTGTGGCTGGGTTTTATTTCCTGCCTGCCTCCAACTTGATTATTATATTATTAAAAATATATATACTATCTTTTGTCATCATAAAATTCTCACTCTGCTGCAGAGAAGTTTTCTAGGAAATGCTCATTTTATGATTATGGTTCTACTTTGCTAAGGATGTCCTTTAGTTTCTGGACTCAAAACCATCAGGAATTTGCAAGACTAAGCATTGTAAGTCTTAGAAAACATAATTTTAAATAAAGCTTAAAGTGAATATTATTTTTACTGTCATATGGCTTTATAAAGTTTCAGTTATGACCTTTTTCTGAAAAACATCTGTCACTTTGATTAAGAACAAAAAGAAACCCAAATCAAACAAACCTTTCGCTTCATGATTGTTTAGTAATTCTAATGTCCTCGAACAATATGTCCGACAGACCTGATATGTTACTTGATAGAAACTGTGGCTTGTAATGTCAGGATTTTTTTCTGATAAAAAATAGAATTCTGATTAAAGAAGATAAAAAATCCATGTCTGCCATGATCTGGTTTTGGTAATAAGCATTAGAAATAATATAGCAATTACTAATTGTATTTTAAAGGTATTTTATTATAAAACTTGACATACATCTGTATTGTTGTCAGGGTCCTTACCCACTTGAAAATGAAGTAGATCCAGATCTGATTAATGCAGGTAAATACTTTAATTAATGGAAAATTAATAACCATGTTAATTTAAAATTTTTCTTTTGATACAGTATTTGAGCCTAGAGACCTGTTTTATTTGATAATAAATATTAATGTATTTGTCTTTTTTTAAGTGACAGTCTTCTTTGGGGAGAGACTCTCTTCCAGGCCTCAGTAAATGGTCAAATATCCTTTTCAGAAGTGAGATTGTTTTGAGCAGCTTGTAAGGGAATATGGGTTTGTTTTCTTGCTGCTTTTCCTTGAGTCTTCTAGAAAATGGTTTTCAATGATTTATGCTTGGGACATGTTTTAAAACATCCTGTGTATAATGGCTTGGTTTATTCCCAGCCAGGGATATAACTCATTTGCATTCAGAGAGGGAGTGGTAGCCAAGGCAGGGGGAATGAGCTGGGACCTGGCACACTAAGGGCACTGCTGTGGGTGGCTGCTTTTGCCACTTTCAGCAGGGAATGGCAATTCTCACATACTGTTGTTGCCCTGCTGTTTTAGGGCATTTCACCTCAGGAGGTGCTATTCAGTGTAAAAATGTAAGTTTCTCATGATTTAGTGCACTGTCTGATTTCTATTTTTTTAATGGAAAAGTTGTGCCTGTGTACATTCTCTGTCTCCATGTAAAAATACACTTAAATATTGCATTGTGACAAACAGAAGTAGGCCTTGTGACTTTGTTATTGATGTTAATGGTTTGGGTTATACACCTGACATTTTAGACTTGTTTTTTCATACGGAAAATGTACACATTTCACATTTTTATTCAAATATACACATGCATACATACAAATGCATGTATGGGTGTCTACATATGTAATTATACAGAGAGTACCTTTCGCAATGGCTGTTAGCAAGTACGATTAAACTCTGAAAAGTCAAAGGAGATAAATCACTGACATAAAATAATTTTAATTTAATATCAGTCCAGCAATTGTTCACTGACTTGAAACATTTGCTGCTTGGCTCAGCTAAAGGATACCTATCATAGTGCTATGTAATTGCCTCTGTTACTATATTTTAAATGTGGAGTTTTTTGGGGCCATTTTCTGGTTTGAAATAAAAAATTATTTAAGAAATTGAGTCCAGCATTTCACCAGCGTATATGTAATTGTTTCAAGCACTGCATGAAGGAATATGTCAGAGGACTCACTGGAAGAAAAAAAATTTAGAAGAAAAAAATACTATGAGTGAATTATACGCATACACATTAGAACTTAAGTTTTAAAATGGATGCGTATGAAAAATGAACATATTAACAGAGTGACAGTGAAAAAAAACCCAAGAACCTCTGAAAAAAATGTGCTTAAACATGGAAATTGAGATGGTCTGGAATTGTTATTTATAGTTGATAAATATTTTTAAGGGTTAATCTGGAAGACATGAAGCTAACATAACAGGTTAGAATGCAACAAGAAAATTAGATTATTGTACTATTGTTAATTCAATATTAAGCAGCTTCATATGTCCCCCTGAAGCTGCAATAAACAGGACATGACAGATAATAAACAGACAATAAACAGACAAACATCAGACCTACCACCAAAATAATTATTTCTATAATTGCTGAAACATTCACATGGTTGGATTAGGACCATTCTAGGTGCTTCCAATCAAATTTATAAAACCATGTGAAGAAAACAGAAGCTGAATGGCAGAGGAATAGAAATTAATCTTATTCTCATTCATTAACTGGAATGATCCAGCTCCAAGATCCAGTTTCAAGTTTTTAAAACATATACATGTTTTGTATATGTTTTACCAAATATCTCTCTGCAAAGGTAATTGTATTGCTCTGAAATATGTATGGGTTTTTCTGTTTGTCCCATTTTCTTAATGTCTCACATGAAGTATATCTTAACTGCAACTGAACGGTAGGCTACTTTATTACAGCAGAAATATTTTAAAGTACTGACCTCCTGAGAGCATTTTAAGAAGTGGGTAATGTGGTGCTCTTTTTACATTATTCTGTGGTCCTAAGCCTGTGTGTCTTTCTTCTCATTATTACTTTGTTACTTTATCCCGGGCTTCTCTCTCCATGCTGCTGCCTGCAAACCCTGTTTTCTCGTTCACTGCCTTGGGTGGGTGCCCTGTAGGGAAAGATAATTCAGGCTGTCTCAGCAAGTCTAGGTGTTAGCATGATGATTTCTTGAAAAGTGTACAAAACCACTTGTATGACCTTAATTCTATACTATTCTAGTTAATTTCCATACAAATGGCATAAAATATACCTCAGATAAGTTCAATAATTAAAACACATATCTTAGATCTCTAATTTAAGTTTTATGCACTGTTTCTTTTCCCATTCTCTTAGTTAATCTCATTGTCTTTTTTCCTCTGTTTTCTGGAAACTGTTTATTGATGCATCATTCCGCTTCCCCTTTGTTGTTGCACTATGTCACATGTTGCTAAAATATTTCAGTTTGTGTTTTTTCTCTCAGGTTTACCATGCTTCTTTTATAATTTTACCTTCATCTGTGTTTTTTCTGCCTTATCAGAGGCACCCTGTGTAAATGTTTGTTGCTTAAGACTCATTCAAAGAGCAGGCAGAAGAGGAAGAAAAAGGCCCTGAACAGAGTCAAAATAAGACACATCCAGGTGTGCTCCATTGCTTGACTCAAGCATTGTTCAGAGCACAGTACAGAACACAGAAGCACATTTTCTTGTGCACTTTAAAAAAGCAAGAATAGACAAGACCTGTCTTTTTTTTTATATATATTTTTCATCATTAGCAATATAAACTGTTCATTCTGATCTGCTGGCTTTTCTTTTCAGACTCTCTGTGTCCTGAAGGCTTTATATTTCTCTGTTTCAAAAGACAGTTATTTCTCACTTTTTCTGTGAATGGAGAAGAAAGCTAAAGTCCATAGATATTTCGTACACTCTGGTGCTCATGATGCTTGCCTGGAACTGCTGGTGGTCAAACAGCAGGCAATCCTATCATTAGAAGCTCTAACAAGCTGCTTCACAATTCAATAGGATTGATTAGGTTTACATGTGACGTTGTAAGTGTAATCAGGTCTGTAGTTGTACTGAATCCAAAGGAATTTAATAAAATCCTCTTATTTCTTGGTAAATAGCTGCGACTTCGTTTGTCAAAGAAACAAAATGCATACTGTAACTTGTTTCTTTTACAGGTAAGGAGACAGTCACTGTTCTTCCAGGTTCTTCCTACTTCTCTAGTGATGAATCATTTGCAATGATAAGAGGGTATGTAACAACACAAACTCTGATTATTTTTGAAACAGGGAAAGAATAAACTGCATCAGTGGCAGAACTCAGTAGTATTTCTTCCAAATGTGGTTAGCATTTAACAACCTGTAAAATTATCATGGACTTAATCAGTGATGGTTTACAGAGGGTTAAATCTAGCTATTGGAAATAAAAAAACAATGAACTAATAGATACCATGGTGATGTTTGTGCCTACCACCACCTGGCCATCTATAAACACATTTATAATGACATTTTAACAACTATTTTTTGGTCATTTCCAAGTATCTAATCTATACCTGCACTCAGTATATTTTCTTTGCTCAGCTTGCAACTGTGATCCTCATTCCACCTCGTTAATGAAAATTCAACATCTGCACCTGTTTTTTGTTTGTTTTTTGGAAAGGAGTTTGGATGCAAACAAACACTAAATCCTAATGGCACTGAAAAGATAATGGGTGCATGTAAATATGTTAAGGAGTGCATTAAAAAGTACGAGTTCAGAGGTGATTGACTGCACATGCAATTAACCAAACCAGACAGAAGTAGGAACATTTTTGATGCTCAGTAGGCATAAAGAGACATTTGCATCAGTGATACATCTAGGGGGAAAAAAAACCCAACTACGTATGTGACAAACAGTTGCTACCTTTGTCATATGCCACCATTTAAAAATTGGTGTAATGAGCATGACCAAAAGCTTGTTAAGATTTGTGGGCTGTTACTTGAACATGATATGCTAATTACACACTTTCTGTTACCAGAGGCCATGTTGATTTGACAATGCTTGGAGCTATGCAGGTGTCTAAGTACGGTGACCTGGCCAACTGGATGATTCCTGTAAGTAGGTTTTTGAACTACTGGCAGTGTACTGTGTTTAGTATAACACAAATGTAGCTGAGGACCAGGAAAAGGAGAAAAGGGCAGAAGTAGAATGGGGGTTGTGAAGCTAAAAGTAGTAAAGCAGAAGATATGTGTATTTTTCCTGCATACTGCTGGCACCAAGCAATCCATTATCAGAAGTCAGCCTTCTAAAATAATGCTTGTGCATTGTGAAAAGCAAAATATTCTTTATGCAAGCCCTTTTCCTGCCTTTTATGTCCATGCCTTTTAAATATCTCTTTTTTTTTTGGCTGAGGACTGATGCTTTTTCTTGATAGTGATGACTCTTATATGGTTGTACATGAAGCAGTGAGTTGGAGGAAAGTGTAAGCCAGCATGTAGTTCATTATAAAATCATAAAAAGAGCCTGCATTATTTTTATGTATTTCTGTCAAAAGATTGTAGCATTGCCCTTTCAAATGCATTAAGAAAAATGCAATAATACTGTATTTAGCCAAACAGACCTTCAGGTTTCAATGATAAAAATATAAGCTAATTACAGCATTATTTAAGCAGCTGATAACATTAAGCCATTCTTTGAACTTTATGTTCTAACATTGAACATTAGTGACTTTCATATTGTTGACAAGTTTGATATTTTCAGTGGCTTTCAATATGGTACTTTCAGATATGGTTTGTATCAGAGATGTCTAGAAGCAAACTTTCTTATTAGCCTTGTTAAAAGTAATGAGATATATTTCTATCTGTCTGAGCAGTGTTAAAGGCCTTGGGAAACTGAATGATTAGAGGAGGACAAAAACCCAAATTAATGCCCTTGTCTCTTGGAGAAGCATTAGTTGGACCCAGAAATCTGTGACTTCTATAGCAGACCTTTGAGCATGGAAGTCATGGAGCAGTGATGGTAGCATAAGGTGTTTTTATTGAGAGGGAACGGTGTCTGACATGGGGGCCATACAGGCAGATGTTGGAGAAAGGGTTATGTGAAGGGCTAGTCCTGGTGTCTGTGTGAGTAATTGTGGAGAGTGAGAAGGATTATGGCTAGGTTGAAATGCACCTTTCAAGATATGAACTATCAAAAGATGAAGACAGCATTTTGTACTAATAAAAATATTTATTTACACATGCATTTCTTGAAACATTGAAGCTAAGATTGATTGTCTTTCTCAAAATGGTGCAGATTTACATGTTCTTCCCTCAGTGATTTATATTCTCTAAAATATAGTGATTTTAGTTTTGCATTCATACATATCAAGAAGATTATTTTTTATATCTGGTACTGCTTATTTTATCTTTGAAGTTGCCTCTCAGTTCTGTTCAACCCCAAATTTATGAATAACAGGCATGTTTTCAGAACAGGAAAGTATAAAATGCAACTTTCAATAACGTTTGGCTTTTTGTTACCTTTGAGATGTACCTTGTTATTACATTCTACAGCATACATCAGACCTCATGACTTTTTGCTGTTGTCATTTCTACTCTTACTGATCTTTGGCTGTTTGGAAATTTGCTGTGCAGTGAGCTGTATTTACTTGTGAGTAAATATGCCAGTGACACTTCATAAATCCAGCCAGAAGTCTTTCCAGCAGCAATAATTAATCTTTGGTTCTTCTATGGAGATCTGTTGGATGGATGATTCTTAATCTACTTTATTGATGTGTTACTACTATTCTACAGTACAGATTTTAAAAATGGGATTAACCAGCCCATAGGTATATAGATCTCGCTGCTTTTCCTGTAAATAAGATGATATATTATTGTCAGTTAAATTTAATTATGGGCAAGATGTGTTTCTTTTTTAGTCACAATATTTGTGTGTGGATGATAAAAAGATTGACTTTGCTGAAAACTCATAGTGTAAGGAAACTTCAAGCTGTATTTTGTTCTAACATTTTTCACTTTTCATTTAGTTTTGGTTAAATATTTCTTATACATTGTAGCTTTTGGATTATTGTATTGATGGTATTTGCCATTTTTTCAGAGGCAAGAAAGGGCTCTATATGTTTTGAACAAGTACCATTATGAAGCAGTCCTTTCTGTCCCATAAGAGCTTGGTAACACTTGAGGCCTAGTGTGTGCATGTGTGTGTGTTTACATTCACTTACTTTTAGGAACTGAGCTGAGGAAGTCTCATTGCAGTAATTACAGTCTTTTCTTTGCTCTTATCTGCTGACGTTGAATAGAGAGAAAAATCCCGTGAGTAAAAGAAGAAGAGGGTGTAAATATTTTAAGCACATGCAGTAAACAATATGGTTTGCTTAGGCAGAAGTTGCTTCCTAAATACTGGCATTTATTGGTAATTTTATTCCATTAAGCACTGCTACTTAATGGCTTTTTGTCTTCCTCACTTTGGTATTTCTCCAACTAACAAGAGGGTTTCTGAGGAGGGAAAGGAGAAGGAGGCAAATTTCTGTGAATTCCCTGGGAACAAAATGCGATTGTGAGAAGTTGGCCAAGAGAGTTTGAAAAGAAACACGGAGGTCGTGATCATGGAATAGGTCAGATAGGCCAGAACAAGTAACCCATGGCTGCTGGTTGATACTGAATGGAGCCACATTTCATTTCATGAGTGCAGGACACTTGTAACCTATCTGTGTGTCTCAAGTTAATATTGGAAATTGCTGCCAGCAGGGCAGCTTCCCGACATTTTCAGAGCGGCAGCATTAGTGGTCTCACATGTGGTTTTAAAAGCTGTGGGATTGACTGCATATATCCCTGCATGTACTTGCTTCATTTCAGTTCCTTTCAGCTAGTCTTCTAGCCTTTCAGCTAGTCTTCAGCTAGGGTCTTCTTGAAACCCTGAGAACAGAAGCATTTATGAAACAGCTTCTGCTGCTCTTCTGCAAGGGCCGAGTTTACTACAAAGTACTACAGTTGCAAAATAGTGCTTTATTTTCCCCATCCTTCCTAAGAGAACACAAGTAACTATGATTATTGTTGTGACATGTATCAGAGGCTGGGAATAGGTCAAAACAAAACACCAGAACCCCTGTGACACCAAGGCCTCTGTCTTTTTAATATGCATTTCTGAACAACCCATAACATTAAACAACCCTAATATGACTACTCATACAGCTGACACACTGTAGCAGCAGAAAAGGTATTGAAACAATAGTGGAGGGTCCCTGCAGCTGGAAGTTGATGAATCTGAAAGCACAAAATGGATGAAATGTCCATGACATCAGATTTCACTAGGCAGAAACTTCTTGCAGGGGAAAAATATTAACTATGCAGTAAATCATTAATGAGAAGGTAGCTTACTCAGGACAACTACAAGGATTTCATGAGGTTATGTAGGGAGAGTATCAGAAGAGCCAAAGTCCGACTTAATTTAGCTAATGCCATAGAAGACAGTAAAAGGTGCTTCTATAAATACATCAATAACAAAAGAAGGACTAAGGAAGTTGTCCATCCTTCATTGGAGGCAGGGAGAAACATAGTGACAAAAGACATGGAAAAGGCTGAAGTACCTCATACCTTCTTTTCTTTAGTCTTTTATGGTAAGACGAATTGTTCCCCAGGTACTGAGCCCTCTGAGCTGGAAAACAAAGGACAGGGAGCAGAATAAAGCCTCCACACTTTGAGGGAACTGGTCACCGACCTGCCACACTACTTGGACGCACACACTTCTATGGGACCAGATGGGAGCCACCCCAAGGTACTGAGGGAACTGGTGAATGTGCTCACTGAGACTTTCCATTGTTCTCAAGCAGTCCTGGTTAACCTGGGAGGTACGAGATGACTGGAGATTTGTAGGTATGATGGCTGTCTACAGAAGGGCCAGAAGGAGGATCCAGAGAATTAATTGCAGGTCTGTCAGCCTGACCTCGGTGTTAGGGAAGGTCATGGAATAGATCATCCTGAGTGCCATCGTGCTGAGCATACAGGACAACCAGGGGATCAGGCAGATGGATTTAGGAAAGGCAGTTCCTGCTTAAGAACCTGATCTTCTTTCATGACAGGATGTCTAGCTTAGTGAATGCTGGAAAGACTGTGTATGTGGTCTTCCTGAACTTCAGTAAAGCTTTTGACATTATTTCCCACAATGTTCTTCTGGACAAACTAGCTGCTCATGGCTTGGATGGGGGGACACTTGGTTGGGTAAAGAACTGTGGGTGGCCAAGTCCAGGGAGTGGTGCTGAATGGATTTACATCCATCTGTGCCTGGTCACTGTAGAGTTCCTCAAGGCTCAGTATTGGGGCCAGCCCTGATTAATGTCTTTATTGATGATCTGGATGAGGGCATTGAGTACACCCTCAGTCATTTTGCAGGTGACACCAAGTTGGGTGGGAGTGTTGATCTGCTGGAGGGCAGGAAGGCTCTGCAGAGGATCTGGACAGGCTGCATCACTGGGCTGAGGCCAATGGTTTGAGGTTCGACTGGGCCAAGTGCTGAGTCCTGCCCTTGGGTCACAACAGCCCCAGGCAGTGCCACAGGCTGGGGCAGAGTGGCTGGAAAGCTGTGCAGTTCTGGAAAGACTGTGATGCTGGAGCGTGTCCACAAAAGAGCAACAAAACTGGTGTAGGGTCTGGAGCACAAGGCTTGTGATGAGCAGCTGAGGGAGCGGGGGGTATTTAGCCTGAAGAAAAGGAGGTTTAGGAAACACCTTACTATTCTCTACAGTTCTCTGAACGAGGCTGTACCCAGGTGGAGTCAGCCCCTTCTCCCAGCAACTGATAGTACAAGATGAAACAGCTTAATGTTTTTTCAGGGCAGGTTTAGATTGGCTATTAGGAACACTTTCCACACCAAAAAGTTTGTCAAGCATTGGACCAGATTTCTCCAGGGAAGTGGTGGAATCAGCATCCCTGGAGGTGTTTAGAAGATGTGTAGATATAGCACTTAGTACCCACCATCAAAGAGGACTGAGGACTGCTAATAGACTGGATTTGTGTAAATTCACAAGGGCAGAGAGAATACATCCAAAGGTGCAAAAGAAGCTGGCCGTTTCCTAAGGCAGCAGGCTCAAAGCCCAGTGTCCAGAAGTTAACAAGCAGCAGCCTCAGAGATGATACAGGACCTGACACTATTTAGCGTCCCCATTCTCTACAAACAATACAAACCAGGAAAATAAACTTTAGCTTTGTATATTCTTCAACTGGAAAATTCAAAATTAATTTTTAGATTGCTAAAGTAGTGCCATTAATTAACACTAAGAGAAGAAGAGAGTGATGTAATTTGTGCAGGAGGTGAAGTTTGGATACATAAATCTGTACCATTCTTTGGAAAAAAAAAAAATCTTTAAATTTTAGATTCAGCAGCCTGAGATTTTAATGCTCTAACTTGGAGTAGCCAAACCTAAAGGATTAAAACATTAAGAATTAAATAAAATTACAAAAAAATTCTAAGCTTTATCAAAGAAGATTATCTGAAAAGAAGAAATGAGGAAATCCATTCAAATTCAATAATAAATCTTCTAATATACAGTCTGTAGAGGTTAGTATAACCTAAAGCATTAGGAATATAATTTTATATGTTATTGGTAGCTTTTCTACAGAGCTTCAAAGTACATCTTTTGCACAGTTTTGGACACTTCAACCTCTTTAGTAAAAACATTTTTAACATAAAGGTAAATTTGCAGAGACCAGCCAGCTCTGTGTCTGCATAAGGGTTTTTTGATTTTATTTTTGCCTTTAGCTATTTGTAGTGCCAAACCTGGAAACAGAGGGCTCCATACCTCTAGATACTCAAGAGTTTTTCTTATACAAAATTATCATTTTTAATGATGGAAAGGAGACGTATCCCTGATTGCGTTCCTGAATGCCTGAGAGTGCTGTAGGTCTTCTCTGAGGAGCCCTACTGCTGCCTATTTGTCACTTTGCTTGGGTAGGAATGTCTTGCATAAGGCATGTTTTCATTTTCAATTGAAACACACTGTCTAGTTACTCTCTTAGTTTTCCTAATATATCTGTGGCACTGAATGCATTAAACTCAGTGGTTTGTTTCAAGATGTGCAGCATTGCAAGAAAAGTATTTTACCTATTAACTATAAAATGTGTGAAGGACTAAAATTGGGCTAAAATATGTATAAATAGAAAATATGCAGATTAAATATGCTTAATGACTGAGTTTCTCTCAGTAATAATATCAAGTTGTCTGATGTCTAGGACATGAGTAGGGCTACATCAGTATTTCAACAGAGGAGAAGGATGGGACTTGCAGTCAGTCCCTTCCAGAGACTTCTTGGAAATCTACTTTTCAATGGGACATTGGTTCAGTATGAGGATGTATTGGGTTTTTGCAGACACACATCTCGAAATTACACCTACAGTAATATACCAGCCTACTGCTTATCTCCCAACAAATGTGTGCCTGAAAGCCCTGCAGAGCCTTTGCAATACAAAATTATCACTATTGCAAAAGTCCCGCATCCAAAGAGGAGAAAGAGAGTGTATTGTGTTGGCTCTACTTCTTCCACATTTTGATGGCTTTTTCTATCAATTTTCTTCATGCTTATTTCTCTTCAGACTGCATGGAATGAATGTAGGAGCTCCGTATTGGTATTTTATTCATATTCTTAAATTTTCAGTGTGGGAAATGGCAGTTCTGTTTTCTGTATAATGAGAGCAGCTGAAGAAATTCTGCCTGTCTCAAAAATACAATCATATGTCAAAGGACTTCTGATCTATGGGTTAGTGGTGAGAACTGTTACTATGATATGGAACCATCATTTTCAAGTGAGACTAGTAGTATGTTGGCAGTAAAATTTAATTTTTGCATGCTATGCTGTGTGTTTTGGAAATGGTATGCAAAGGTAAATGGACAGCTTAATTGTCCCATTACACTGAAATAACATTCATCACTGTAAAGCAAATCCATTTCAATGAAGCATGTCACAGACTGTTTTGCATTGCTCCTGAGATGCAGCTTTTCAGTGTATCCATTTGAATTTTACTCTGTCATTCAAATCTGTTGCCAATGGTTATTTCAATTTATGGGAGAATAAAGGAATTAAATTTCCCCAACTTTATTTGCATGTGTTTCACGCAGCCCTATTTTATGATTATGGAAAATAAAAATATAAATATAGTTAGTGCACATATTTGTGTATATTAAATTTTAGGGAAGAGTTATTATTGCATTTTGCCAAGAAAAAAAAAGTCATTCAAAAACTTATACTCCACTCTTTCAGAAATCAGACTTTTTGATTTTGCTTTTCACTATGTGTTTGTGTGTGTGTTAGGAGATACCTGGTTAACATTCTTCAAAACCAGGCTATTTCTAGTATGGCTAAACCATACAACTAGGGTTTTTTATATATATTTTTAAAAATACATTTACTCTGTTGTGCATGTAGAGTGTGCTTAGTTTTGTTGTATTCTGCCAGTATTAACTTCTTGTTGTGTTGTTGCATTACCCACTCTTCTGAATGAAAAAACCTGTTAATGACTTCCCACTATTTTTTTTTTTTCTCAGAGTAAGATCTAATCTAGCTGTCCTAGTTGACAGTATAATTACAATAATTCTGTAAGTGGAACATATGTAAGGACATAAAGTCAGTGTAAAATAGAACAAGGAAGTATAGTTCAGAATACTTAGCTTTATCCATCTTTTTTTGATACAATCTTCATCCAGTCTTTTTCACTGGAAAAATGGAAAGTGAGATCTGGAAGAGTTGTGACTTTCATTTTAGAATCAACCACAAATATACCTGTCCTTTAAATACAGGACAGGACTGTTACCAAGGGGCAAAGACATCTATGTTTTTATGAAGTTAGAGTAGATTTATGCATCTGCATTTTTTAATATTGCCTTCTGATTGTTTTTCAAAAACAAACTTTTGAGCTAATACACACTTTCCCAAACCAACCAGGTGTAACCCCACAACTGATGAGATCATTAGGTATGGATCTGATGACCTCCTTCGCTGTGCTGTGCTGTTTGATGCTGACGCATCTGTACTGGCAGACAGTTTGATGCAGGGAGGGAAAGCTGTGTGACTGATGTGTGTTAGCAGTACTGTAGAGAGGGGCAGAGCACACATCTTTGAAGGGGCCTTCAGTTTATCCTTTTGATTGCATCATTTGCACAACTGATGGTTGTGATGGCAGTACCTTGTGTCCACTGCATTACCTTAGCTTCTGCTTTTCTCTGTGAAGCTTATACTGTTCCAGTTGCTCTGAGTTGTAGTGTCTGTCCTTGGCATGACACAATAATTTCCTTTGATAAGGACACCTTCCTACCTTTTTTCCTTTCATACCTGACACCTCATCTGTGTCTGTGGCCAGGAGAGACAATGCTGACATCTTTAAATTCTTTGCTCTCTCCTCCTAGGCATCTTGTTCACAGTCTTCAGGGAGATGCCTGAAAATTGAGGTTAAATGGGAAGCTTGAAGTTTAAACTAGAAGGGCTTGTTATCTTCTGTAAGACTTTTGGAAACAGCAGGTTCACTAACTTTAAGCATAGTATGAGGCATGTGTATTTTTTTATCTAATAGAAGGAAGGAAAAATTTCAGACTGAATGTTATTTGTTTAATACAGTATTAGGGCAGTTGGGAACATGGGCAAGGACTCTTAGGAGGGAAGTGGCTTGATTCCTTTCCAAGCAAGGGTACTTTTTTATCTTGCCTGTGCTTTGATACTCAGTTTTAAATGGAATTATTCAAGATGCATTTACCACTGACAAGTTTTCATTGTTTCTTGAACTCATAATTAGCATTTGCTCTACTGTACTGTTGCTGACCTGTTTGTCTCAAAAGATCATGTTATTTTAACTTAAGCAAACAGTTCAGGTGCATTTTTTCATACGATATTGGGAGCAGTTATAAAATTCAGTTACAGAAGAAAAGTCCTTCCCCCAGGGAATATAGAGGAAGGTTTTAAGGCACCAGCATGGATTCAAGACCTTACTAGTGTTAGAAGGCTCTTGAATTTTTCTCTTTTTTCTCATCTAGCTCTTCTTTTTATGTTTGTCTGCTTGGATTTTCTTATAAACTGTTTTCTGCTCGCTGTAGCACCTTTCCAGCTTGCTTGAAATACCATTTAGGCAAAATGTCACATTCCCTTGAAAAATATCTTGACTGTCTGGCCCACATTGGAGTACTCACAAGTTTCCATGGAACGCCAGGTTGTCTTGGGTGCCACATGTGACCAAACAAATACGAAAGTTCCTGTTTAGGAATTACTATTAGGCCAAGTTAATTCCTCAGGCTCTTTCATGTTGTATTTTGACCACTCAAATAATGTTCAGATATAAATGCACTAGATGAGAAAGTACATACTTTTCTCTCATATTTTCTTAAAGATGCCCCATTACCACAATAACAAAATAATTCATTTTGCAATAAGTAGGCATTATAAGAAATTTCACTAATAATGTGTCGGTTTATTAGGTCTGCACAAAGAAGCAGGAGAGCCGATGATCTCAGTTAAGAAAACCCAAAGTATCAGGTCCAAAATTTCCATGTCTTCCACTCTAGTATTATTTGGACTGAGACTTAGAAAAAACTGGTGATGAAAACACAATGGGAAAAGGAGAATTCCCAACTTGTATTGGAACAGAGAAGCTGCAAGAAATTGTCAGCTTGTGTCTGTTCTCTACCCAAGTCTCTATATAAATAATTGCCAACACTGGACCTCTCAGAAGTGCATGGCTAATTCAAAAATCTTTTATTCTTACTTCAAGGCCTGTCCGATGAAATGGGTTTTATAACAGCACTTCAAATTACCAATGCTCTGCCATGGCACTGTCTTTCCTTCTGAAAGGTTTCTTAAGCTAGCAGCACCACTGTAATTAACAACTGCCAAAAATCATCTTAAATAAATAAATAAATGGAGGGCACAGGGTAGGGCAAAAATGAGTGAAGTGTCTTTTTAAATTACTTTTTAGTCTTGAATATTTTAATTCAAATTTAGCATGCAGCTGTCTGCTTTTCTAGTATGGTGTGGGGGAAAATGGGAGAAAATGCAAGTTGTGGTAGTTTGGTAGGTGCACTGAGAACAATATAAGTGTCATGTGCTTTGGATATTCTTCAAAATAAAAACATGTAATTACTTGGCTAGTTGCATTTAATGCTGAATTGATTTGCTTTACTAGGCACTGCCCTATAGTGATGAATATATTTTCCTAAAGAGGAGGAGTAGATGAAGCAGTTTAAAATCCCTAAGTCCTTCTCTTCAGCTTGCATTTTCCTCTTTCTTCACACACAAAGGGATGATGTCTTTTCTCTCAGTTCTGTATGACAGCTTCTTCAGCAGTACATTTGTTGTTGACCTTCATCAGCACTTAGTTTCTTAGGAATTTACTTGTCACTGTAGGTCTTTTGTAGTTAATAGAATGAAAAGGCCTAGAAAGTGAGCTAATGGCATTGTCAGGATAGATGTATTGATAGCCTGATCCTCAATGCAAACATATTCTGAGTTACTGTGGAGATAATATGTAATCCTCAGCTACTCTGCATTATCTTGTCATGGAGTTTCTGGCAGGCAGGTTAGAGGTCACTCCAGTCTCTGTGAGAGCTGTGTTTTTCCAGGCAGGATGGAGAATGATCTGAGCAGTGCCAGGAAGTTAAGGACAGAGATAAATCCTTTTCAGATTTCTATTTGCAAAGAAATACTTAGTAGTAATGATAATTTATGTGATAAATATTAAATATTAGTCTGACTGAACAGTGCCAAAGGTCTTATTTATAGATTTAGGAAGATGCAATTTGTTCTTCACTGTGCCAACTGTAGGAAAATAGGAATATTTTTTTCTGTGTGTGTGTGTGTGCGTGTGTGTGTGTGTGTGTGTGTGAAGACTGCTGTTGTAGTTTGACACTGGCCAAATGCCAGGCATCCACGAGAGTCGCTAGTTCACCCTCCCCTGCCACAGCTGGGAAGGAGGGAAAAGGGAAAAAAAAAACCAAAGGCTTCATGAGTGAGACAAGGACCAGGAGAAATATTTCAAGGGCAAATCAGGCTCATCTTTAGTTGCAAAATTTATGAAATTTATGACTAACAGAATCAGGGGAGGATAATGAGAAGTAAAGTAAGCCCTTAAAACACCATTTCCCTTCAGCCCCTCCCTCCTTCCTTAGGACATTCCAGTGACATTTCCATCAGCAGGAAGGTGTACACTTTGCTTTTCAAGGGACAAAACCATTGGAACTAACTTCATTGTTCCTCAGTGTCAGTGCTTCCACTAAGCCAATGATACTACTCAGATTTCCATTACACGCCAGGGAAAGAGCCATGGCAGTGGCTCTCCTTATTCTACTCATCACTCTTCTCCTATTTGCATCATATAGAGCCGAGAATGAGACAGCTCTTTTCCCTCTGTTTGTGTTTGAATTCTGTGATTATGGAATAGGTGGGCTTTTGATGCAGGAAAAGTTGACTATCTTGTGCTGTCACTTGCAGCCACGATATTATATTTTTAAAAATAAAAGTAATAGAAGTAATAAAATTAATAATTATAACAACAACAACAATAATAATAATAATTTCCATTAAAAATTTCATTTTAGGGTAAGATGGTGAAAGGAATGGGGGGTGCAATGGACCTAGTATCCAGTGCGCAGACCAAAGTGGTTGTCACCATGGAGCACTCAGCCAAGGTAAGGCTCTGGCACCTCTTTCTAAATCAGTATTTTGTGCTGCACAAAAGACAAAAAAATAAACAGAAAAAAGGGACATACTCATTCTGCTACTTTGTGAGGATTTGACAGTTTTGCTGTTAGTTATTATTGTGATACAACTGGAGGCTAGGTTAATATGGCTCCTTTCCTCAAATAAGTGAATCATTCACCATGGGGAAAAAATATTAACTTCATGTTTAAAAGCTGCATATATTTTTTTAGCTACTTCATGCAAATTTAATCCGGGTAGCCATTGCCAAAACTATAGTAGATACTACTCTACTCTTTGCCTCAGAATAACTTGAAAAATGAGGTTTCCCATGGTTAAATTCTTGTTACGATGGAAAGATATTTACTTTTGAAGTTGCCAGTCAAATTGGTACTGACAGCTTAATAAAATATATTTTTTTGGCATTATGAGATGCAGACTGCCTTACACTTATGTGTAAGTGGTTAATCTAGAGACTTCTTTGTGAGGTCATTGATGTAGGTATATGCTCTAGATAGAATTCCCACTCAAAAGATCATAGGAAACTTTGCATTTGAAACATCTAACACAGGAGAAAAAACATACTGAAGGAGAAAAATTTCTATCCCAAATGTTTAACAATTTACTTTTTAAAAAATTGCTGTGTTTCTGTTATTCCAAATTTATTATATGTCTGCAACAAGAATTAATTTTGTATTTTCCAAAGTAATATCTCTTGTCAGAATTTGCATGGTAAACTATAGTAAATATGTAAATATGAGAGTAAATATATTAACAGCTGTGTGTTTTTTAAATGAGATTTGAAGAATTAATTTTCACTTGAAAATAAAAGCAAATATATATTGAAAAATATTGTAGTTTCACAGTTTGTACTAAACAGTGATCTCAAGAGGCACATTTTGAGTAACAAGGCTAAGTTTAACCTAATAGTTGTCATGTTCATATGCATAAGTAAGTAAATGAAAGTATTAAATGAATTCATCTTCATGGCTTGCGTCACTATCACGCAGCCTCCCAAAAACTGTAGTAACATAGGGACTTTTCCATTTGCTCAGACACACACTTTAGGTATTCGTGTGATCTGAATAAATATTTATGCTGTTTACTTACTGTGGAATTAGTTTAAGGCTTGGAGTCCACACACAATATAATCAAACCAGTTTTTCTCCTAAAGGTACTATTGCTAAAATATTTTTTCCAAAACAGTGTTTGGAAATTGTTTGCTGGGTTGATTTTTTTTTGTCTGTAGGAGTACTGAAAAAAGAAAAGAAGGAAAACAGAGATAGGTTCACTGTTATGAGCAGGTCAGGCATAGAATTATTTATTTTGGTGTATGTATACCTACTTTGTCCACTTTTGTGCATGTTGTGCATGATGAACACTTCTGCAGTTACAGGTTTTCATAAATAATTTCTTTTGCTTTTATGCAAAGGCAGTGGCAAATTAACAACATGCAATATTTTTATTTTATTCTTATTTTAGTATGGCACTTTTTCCTCTTACCTAGCCTCTTTCTGGGGTGTTCATGTCGATGCTTCTTGTTTGCTCAAATGTGAAGATTATGTCCTATAGAAATCTAGTGTTTAGAGAGCAAAACTGCTATTAGAGTTTTCAGGTGCTCTTTTTTTTTTTTTTTTTTTTTTTTTTAATAGTCAAATAAATATAGCACCCATGAGGCCAGTTCTGAAAGTCAGAAGCCTTTTGTTGGGGGTGACTCCATCTTCCAGAGCTGATTTTCTACTCATGGCTTTTCAATTCTTTACACCCAGTATTTTATGAAAACTTAATGCATATGAATGTCTGCATCAGAGGAGCAATCCTGCATCCTGCTCGAAGCCCAGTGTGCTACTGAGTGAAAGAACAATTTGCATGTACTGAGACAGTCTCTAGTGTCTGCTGGCTCTTTAGTAAAGGGACGTTTCTCTTATCTTGTTCTCCAAATAAATAAGAACTCTACTATCAGATATGTAAAATTCCTGTAAATCAATAGCAGTCAAGATTTGATGAATGGAAATACAGTGGAAGACATGGGGTGTGGGCAGTGCCTTCAGTGGACATGTTCAAGAGGTGCTGCAAGAAGCAGTTCTTGTGCTAGTTTTGTTTGATTTATGATCCTTTTCAAGTTTGGTTGTTCGTTTTCTTTTAATAGTAGTGATGACTTTTTAAACATTCAAGTAAGTTTTTAAAGAGTTTAATAGCCCTTCTCCTTTCAGTACACATGTTACAGTTTTTAAACATAGAAATAGGCTGAGTCCTTGCAGCACAGGCAGAATATAATTTACACTAAATTATGACTGTGGAACTAGTAACTGTCTTACCACTCATATAAATACTCAAGGAATTTTACTCTTTTAGAACTCTGATATTCAGTATGTTACAAATACAAACAAATAAGCTTAGTCCCAAGTTAGTTACATTTTAAAATACTTAAGTTTTTACATATAATGAAAACCAAAAGGTACAGAAGATAGATGAGACAACATGAAATCAGCATTGTAGAAGAATCATCAGCTTAAGAACTCCTGTTGAGGAAAGGTAACAGACAAGTACACAAAATGATGAGGGAATGGAGTAGTTGGATGCAGAATTACCACTGCCTCATAAACAAAGTAGGGATAACTGACTGAAATGAGATGAAACAAGAAGAAACACTTTCCACAGCCCCCTAATAAAGTTGTGGATGACAGCAGAATGATGCAAAAATCTCAAGGAATTAAGTCTATATAGAAGGGACTAAAAGCTATTTTATGAGGTTGAGTTCATCAATGACAATTAAACACCACTGCCTGGAAACAGTCTCTGCCTCAGAAAATCTGTGCATTACAGCATTATCAGGAACCAAGAGGGCATATTTGCAGAAGGGTATTTCAATTTTTGCTCTATATACTTAGGCCACTGAGAGACACTTGGCAAATGGACCTTATGTCAAATTCATTAGTTTTTCTTAATGTATTTTTTTCTAAATTACATACATGAAGAAAAGAATAATATAATATAATATAATATAATATAATATAATATAATATAATATAATATAATATAATATAATATAATATAATATAATATAATATAATATAATATAATATAATATAATATAATATAATATAATATGATATAATATAATATAATATAATATAATACAATACAATAATATAATATATAATATAATATAATATAATATAATATAATATAATATAATATAATATAATATAATATAATATAATATAATATAATATATAATCTTGTTATTTAATGTCTAAACAGTCCCTGTGCATTTGTGTCTAATTTGCTAAATGCTGCCTGAGAGAATTAGAAGTCCTTAGCCCCATACCATCATTGACATGTTTTGCAAAACACAGTAATGTAAGGACTGGTAATTGTTCCATGTTGTGAAATGAGTTGCCTACACTGTTCAGAAAAACAGAATGGAGACTGGTTTTAAGCACTTGATTTGGGCATGACTGAAACATGGAACACTGAATTGAAAATCCTTTCTGTGAAAAGCTCTGATTGTAATGTGTTGTGGAAGATGAAGGACATTTTTGTTCTTCAACAACAGAATTTTTTATTTAACGCAGACTGGGACACCTAAGGTTTTTTGTATCTTTATGTATCTTTATGTGTCTTTTCCTTTATCTGAACAAATCCTGAATAAATCTGAGTAAATTCAATGGTAAAAATCATGCGGTTCCATTTAAATTGCTTTTCTTACAGTGCCCTGATGGATGTCTTCCAAAGGTCACAGAATCATTTAGGTTGAAAAAGGCCTCTAAGATTATTGAGTCTAACCTTTGAAAATTTCAGGAGATGCATTTCATCTTTAAAGCTAGCTGGTGATACAATAATCTTCAGCTCAAGTGTTAAGAAGCTCAAATGTATCAGTTCTCAGGGTCACAGGAGTCATTCAGGCTGTCACGTCTGTAAGTCCATGCCTTTCAACCTTCAATTAGGTAACACAAAGAGACACTTCATTTCACGTGGCTGAAAAGTGTATCTGATATGTTACTGAAAGTATTACAAATAGCACAGATTCATCTTGGCTCTTAAGCAAATTGCGCAGGGACGTTCTCAAGATGGACAGGATATAAAAGTAGATAATTGAAAGTAGATAGAATAAAGAAATAGTTCCTCACAGAGGAAGATAAATTCAAAAGCACATGGATTGATCATTGTGTTATCACTCAGGAGTCAAACTGGCTGTGAGATGGCCCTTAATTAAGCCTTAAGGTAAACTGATGATTCTAAATGGTTCAATGAGATGTGTTATACTCTGAGAGTTTTGAAATGCATAACTGAAAATTGATAATTAGACAAAACATTAAAAACATGGCATAATGAGAGAAGTGTGCACTTTATGCTACCTCTGTAAAACACTTACAAATACTGACCAAAAAAGTCACTTACAAATACTGACCAAAATGATCCATCTACCTTATATCCATTCATAGCTCTTGCAGCCTACATTGACTTAGTATGATCTAGAGACATTTTTTTAACTATTATTTTTTAAAATGAAGAAGAAGAAAGGAAAAAAAAAAAAAAAGACAAGGACTTTCCCAGCGACAATATGGATAAATAAACTGGATTTACTGTTTTGAGAGCATGATTGTGCACTTGAACTCTGAAATTCCTCTGTGTATGGCTGATCCTCCATATACCATTTGTGATAAAGGATAAGACAGGGAAACATGTTGCCCATATTGTTGTTCCCTAATTTTTGTCCTCCCATCAGTGAGGTTCCATATATCTCTTGTCTTTACATTGTAGCAGGAAGGGCACATTATTAAACAGCAGTGTGCAGGACTTCTAAACTCAGTGGTACAGTAAGATTCTTACTAGTCAGCCATTGAAGAGGATTTGAAGAGTGTTCTGAGCACAATGAATATTTAAATAACACTGAATGGCTACAGCTGTGATTTTCATTAACATATTTGAGTTTTTTAAAAACTGGTATTTGTATATTGTTAAACATAGGGAAATGTCCATAAAATCCTGGAAAAATGCAGTTTACCACTTACTGGGAAACAATGTGTTGACCGCATCATTACAGAAAAGGTAAAGTACTTTTCTTGACCCCTTGTTAATAATTTCCTCCTCTATCCCTAATAACCATAGCAAAGCTTAGCAAAAATGAAGAATATATTCAGTATCTATTGCCACTGAAGGGAAAAGATGGCCTTGGAGTTCAGGTCCAGAGGTCTTGGGGCTCATATTTTTCCTTTTAAAATTTTGACATCTAGCATATTGAACTGTGCCCTTAGATGCCTTCAGAACAAAGATGCCACATATAACAGGCATGGAAAGTGTGTATCTCCTTGTTTTCTCCAAAGTATTTCTGAAAGTTTGATGTGGCATGCCAGTTTTCTAATATGGCTGTAATTACAGCTTGGGAGGCAAAGGTGCATTATTGTTTGCTTTTGTTAGGGTTTTTTTGGTTTGTTTTTGTTTTTGTCCTTTTGTTTTTTTGGGGCTTTTTGCCCAGCAGAGTACACATAGGTTGGACAATTGGCATCTTCTTTCATGTAAACTACATACTGTTTCAGAGAAACCTGTGGCTGTAGCAGAGCTTTAGTTCTTTTGTCCTTACTTGATTCCATTTGTGAAGCAATTTATTCTCCAGTGGAAGTACATATGAGCATATCATACTGCTGCTGCTCAAAGTAGATTAGTGGATCTTTTCAGCAAAGGATAAGTGACTTAAGGTTTTTTGCTGTAATCATACTCCTTTTATTTTTGGTGTTTACATTTTTAAGGACTTAGAGTAATCCCTCTGTGAGCCATCTTATCATGCAAAGTAGAATGCCTCAAAGGTGATGATGAAGAATTTGATTTCTCATGGTGGGATATTGCTACATCTAAAGGCTTTTTCTTCACGAAGTAAGGGAAAATATATTAAAATATAGACTTTTTTTTTTTTTTTTTTAATTTAGCCTTCTACCAACTGGCCACATTCAAATGTAAGGTACAAAGAAAATGAGAGGGAACAAGGACTAATAGAAAATAAACAAATAGAAATGTCTCTAATATTTGTCAATTACCAGATCTCATGGCTCTATTAGGAAATTATACAAATGTGGAACAACATTTGGATAGTGTTGCAAATTCTGTTTCCACACTAGCATCCTGGAGTGTTCCCTATGCCCAGCTTCTCTTTTAAGACTTAAAGAAGCTGTCCTTTTCCTGTCCCATAAAAAGCAGTTTAATGTGCCAAGAGGACAACTAGGCTTCAGAACACTTCTGTGACAAGCTTAGGACTTCACTTTCATTTCAAGTTCAAGCTTTGCTGGTCTTTTGCTACTAAACTTTTATTTTTAAGCAAAATTACTTTGGACCTTATGGTTTCCCTGGCAACTAAATTGCAACCTGTGTATCTCCCTCTGGCAGGCACTATTAAAGTGCACATTATTTTACAGGTATTTTTATTTGATGCACTTGTAAGTCTCAGAGGTGGAGTGCATATCTTATGAAGACATCAGACAGAACAGCCTTTGCCTCTTCCTCTCAGGCTTTCTTTTAAAAATACTGCAGGGAATCTTGTCTTTCACTGCTAGCTTCTAAAAATTCTAGCATTTGCATTGGGTGTGCAATAGCTGTTGGAGAAACTTATAGTCAGCCAAAGATGATCTCTCTACTGGCCATGAAATGACATAAAAGAATGGAGAGACATTCTCTTCCCCTGTTTCTTTTATGGTCTCTTGGTGGCCATTGTCTTGCAGCAAAGACCATCTCAGCCCTTTCCTTTGAACCTTCAGTTCGCACCAGATTGGAGCAGCAGGTATGGTCCACATTTCCTGCAGTGATGAACAGTTGCACTTTTACCCCACAAAATTAACACATACTAGATTCTAGATATTCTAACACATTCGAGATTCTCTTTCTCAGTACAAATAAATGTAGCAGAAACCTGTATTAGTCAGTCATGAAAGTGAAAAGTGGCATCTTGTGTTACTGAAGGAATGCTATCTACTTCAGCACCACTATTTTGTAAATGTTACTGCATTTACATCCTCATTTTCTCTTTTAATAATAAAAAAATAATTATGTGCTTTTTGAACTTAATAGGCAGTGTTTGATGTGGACAAGAAGAAGGGATTGACCCTCATAGAAATCTGGGAAGGACTGACAGTAGATGATATCAAGAAAAGCACTGGCTGTGACTTCGCAGTAAGTAATTTTACAAACCTGTACAGTTTGGAGTCAGAATAAATATTCTCCACAAA
This sequence comes from Vidua macroura, assembly GCF_024509145.1. NCBI lineage: Eukaryota > Metazoa > Chordata > Aves > Passeriformes > Viduidae > Vidua > Vidua macroura. The sequence continues at coordinate 36,916,291 of NC_071611.1, forward strand.
TACTTACCGCATGAAGGCTTGTAGTTGAAGTAAGTTTCATCTTTATAGGCGAGAACTGAATAGATTATATGTGGGATTTACAATGAAAGATAATTTGGAGCTAATATAGTGTGATGATGTCGGAAGCATCAGAAGCTAGGAAAACCAGGACAGATGGAGAAATAACTTAGAGAAAAAAGACAAGTGGAAAGGAAACTTCTATGCTTTGAAGATGGGAGCTGATTCATCTCTAAGAGATGGGTAAATATTTATTTTTTCACTGGATAAGCTAGTTTACCTGCTAAATTTCCATGCTATCTTTAGGTGGAGTTGTTAGTCTTCTTGACAGGAGTGACTACATTTGTGCCCTCTGTGTTAGTAGTGCCAGTCAATGAACTGCTCTAAGACTGCCTTGTACAAATTGAACTTATGCTCTGCATTAATCCAGAAAGCCCCTGCCTTTTGACATTCACATTCATTCTGAAGTCTCACTTAATGCAAACACAAAACTGCATAATTAATGGAAAGCTGTACCCCTCTAGAGTGTAACTGGATGCATGTGTCGTTGATAATATAGTTTCTTCTTGGCCTGTCCCTACATCAACACTTCAAAATCTTTTCTTCTGTGTTGTGAAGTCTTTTGGGGTAGTTCAACCCTCCTTTGGCAAGGGCAGCAAGTATGACAGTGTAAAAATTGTGCTGTAAAAATAGTTCAGCTATATTTAGTAATGAAGTAAACTACTCCTTTTTGCAGTGTTTCATTGCATGGCTATGGCACCTAATTGACAGACTGCAGAGCATATAGTATGTGCAAGGGTTTTTTATTATGGCTTTGAGCATATTCTTGGTAGTAAGGAAACTTCCTGAGGCATGAACCTGTGAAATTTCATTTATTTTCTGTGTCTATAAGACAGTATTTCTGATAACTAAATATGATTATGTATGTTTCTCCTTAGATATTTTAAATAAAGATCTGTTAACTGCTGAAAGTACCTTTAATTATCTGAGAAAAAGATGCTGGATTAAAGACTAGTAGCCTGCAACTGCAAAGTGCAGGAAGCTGCCACAGAATCACTTCGCTGAACCTAACTTTGTTGAGTTAGTAACATTCCATGTAATATTTTAGGGAAGTCATTATTATTTTTTAATTTAAAATGGAAGCAACCTTCCATATACAGCAGTTCTGTGTGGAGATGAAATGATTCATTCAGCTTCTGACTTTGAGCTAGTGAAAAATTACCAATTTTTTTGAACTTTGATAATGTCAGGACTTCTTTTTCTTGGGCTGATCTGTCTGTCAAGCAGCTAGTATCCAGAAGTAAAACATAAAAATTATCTTTATAGGTTTGTATCTATTGCAGTCAGTCACCTTGTTTTGTTCTTTTGGATTTAATTTGGGGAGTAACTTCATGATGAATTTGAAGGTGCAATGTTTAGTAAGCATTTAAATAGATGTAAGCTACAGCAAAGGACTTCTATTTTCAGAAGACACTGAAAACACTCCTTACTTGTTCCAGAACTGCTTGTTTGAAAGGACCTGGAGTTTTTTTGGTTGAGATAACCAAGAGATACCTATTCAATTAAGTGGTGTTTCCCAAAGTAAAGGCCAACTGCCTATGCTCAAGGCAGTGAAAGCAGAAGCAAACAAAAAAACCAGAGAAGGAAGTGATAAGGTTAAAATGGTGGGCCATGAGATCAAGCTTTGCAGCAGGTATGACAGGGCAAGGCAATTAGGTCCAAAGAAAAGATTAACACTACCTACTGTTCCTTGGTGCTTTCCTGGAAATGTTACAAAGGAGTGATATAAACTTCAACTCCTTAGTGTAGCCTGAAGTTAGGAGTTGATGAGAGGTATTGGAACAATTCACTGTCTGGCTCCCTGGGATATGTGTTTCTAAGATCAGGAAGGGACCCTTCACGGCATCGTTTCCTAGTTCTCCAGAAAGCAAATTCCAGCACAGTCTGCTTTGTTTGGCTGCCACAGTCACGCATGAAATCACAAGCTGTGGGCATGAAAAATGTAGTTGCTTCTTGGTTTAGGCATTCACATGTACTTAGTTTGAAAGCAGTGGCTTGCATAAATGCTTGCAAAGCAATGCTTGTTGGCAAAGTGTGTACCTCTGCCAGAGCATGTGCAGGTGTTGGTGTTATGTACTTATGGCTCCTTACAGAAGTGCCCACAGTCCCTACAGCACTGCAGATTGAAAGCATGACATGAACCTCAATTATTTGTTTATTAAACCGCTGCCATGGAAGCTTACTAGCGCTTTCTTTCTTTTTTCCCCTGGCATCCTGTAAAAAATGTTTCCAGGCTATAGTGTCTCAGTCCTGCTGTCATTGAAATCCTTACCAAGTCTTCTGTGGAAATCTTTGACAGCAAGAGACTGGGTTGCTGTTGTGTAATATTGGACCCTTGATGGCCTGAATTACATATATAGCAAACAACTACAGGTTCTTTGCTTAGTTTTGAATTTCATAAAATAGGAATTTGAGCATAGTGGTAGACAGTTATTCAGACTGCAGCATCCTTGGTCCTTTTTTTTTCACATTTCAAAACTCTGCCTCAGGCTTTCTTGCAAGAGTAACAGTTGTGCTTGTGATTATTTATGTTCACTGAATGAGGCATCTTGAGTTTATTTATATCGGTAACAGGAGCTTTAGTGATATTGTATTACCACAGTAAAAGCAGGATCATATATTTTCCTTTTTGAAACAGAACTAATCAGGGAAAAGTGAGGAGTCACCCCTTTTTCTAGTAGCATTTTTTTTCCAGTAGATGCAGTAGATCTGAACTAAAACAAATGTCTCTCTGAGTTCACTAGAAATGAGATTTTGAGATGACTATATCTTTATATGTAACTGCCTCACCCCATGTAGACTGCTCATGTTTGGACAGGAGAACTTCATAGTCTATATGGCCATATTTGAGACACATTTGACTATACAGTTCCATTTCACAGCCTGCTTACTTACTTGGAAAAACATCTCCTAAAGAACATTTGCAAAACAAAATGTCAAAGGAAACATGATTTAGAGTCAACAATCTTCATTATAGACTGGCATAATTTAAAAAATAAACAATTCGCCCTCAATTTTTCTATGAAGACAAAATGTTGGCTTATCTTACATGCTTAAATAAGATTTGCTGTAGCCTAGCATGTAGTTCACCTTGGCAGGCAATCTGTTTGGGCTTGTACTGCCTTTTACCATTGATGAGACCATGACAAAACATACTTTTGCAGATGTATTTAATTATAAAAATAATCAGGAAAAGTCACAAATCCCCATCACAACTTTTTTTTTTTCCCCTTAAAGTTTGTTCTTTCAAAATGTTCAAAGATAACATGGTGTATAGAAAAAACATCTGCCAAGGCTAGCATGTGTTTAAAAAGGAATTGTCTGTCCAAGTTCAACCACTGAGTTCAAAATTATAGAGGATATAGATTTTATTTTCTGGAAGTACATTTACCCTTGAGGAACATTTTCTTTTGAGGCTGTTGCAAGATTGAGTTGATTATTACATGGGTGTTGCAGGGTTTTTTTTCCTTAATCAATCACCTCTGCTGCAAAAACCATTAAGAAGAGATTTTTGTATCATATATATATGCATATATATATGTGATGTTAGAATTGTGGTTTGCATTTCTCTGAAATGAAAAAATAGGTGTTAATAAGAGATAAGCAACTTTTATTAATTTAACATATACATGCTTTTTTTCTGCTTTTTTTTTCTTTTTTTTTTTTGAAGGGCTCATTTTAAATTTTTGAACACTAACTTGCTGTTGCTTCCTTGTTAGGGCCAATGGAACTTAACAGGATTCAGCCTTATTCAGAATCAGAACCTGAAGGAATGCTCACTTCATAGAAATTCAATGAAATAAGCACAGGGCTGTTTGTGTAGCTGAATAGGGAGGGTACTTTGGGGTTGGAAATCAGAGATTCAACAGGCTTGGACTGCAACAAGCCGCAGAGCCCATGTGTCTTCTTACCAGTTGAGAGGCCATGTATTGGACTGCACAGGCAAGCTCCTCCCAGAACACCTACCTGTCCAACATTAGCAAAGTATTTGAAGCTTCCAAGATCAGGTGTTCTTCCTGTGAGTGAAATAATACTAAGACTGTGTTGCTTAGGAGGTACCGTAGAAAGTAGCAATTCTGAAGTTGTGCAGTGTGAATACGGTCTGTATTAAGCCCCTTCAGCCTTTACTAAATGCCTTGCTCTTAGCACAGAGTGATACTGGATTGACTGTCTCTAGTGGACTCAGAGTCCTGAAATGCTTTCTACATTTCAGACTTGACTGCTCCTTGTTTCCAAGCACAAACCATCCATTTTGTCACACTGGCATTTTTCTGCTTATTTAATCACATTTTAGTTACAGCAAAAGTTGCATTTGGGTCCAGTTCTGAGTGGTGCTATCTCTCACCACCTTCCTTATCCTGAGAAGACATTGTGGCACATCAGACTCACAGGCATCAGACCCATCTGAAGTGGATAGCAGTACACACAAATGACAGCTGTTAGCGTCAGATGTGCAGACACCACATTTAATGTAATATCCCCATCAAATGTAAAACACTTGATGTTTTGATGGTTCAGAAATCAACATCAGAAAAAATAGAAATCTCTCCAGTAACTGCCTTTGTTGTTGCTTGCAGAATACAGATTTTAGTGCTTCTATCTTCATCCTCCAGTGTTTAGCTTTATTTCAATGGAACCATCCCTGTCTGTGGCACAAATAGGCCCAAATAAAGTAAGGCACATAGTAACTTGGACTCTGAAATGTTGAAACATTTCTGGAACTAATCCAGGAATGCTGATGCATTTTACCTATTACATCTATTTATTATCCTACTTCACACACAACTTTGAAAAAATCAATGAATTGTTGCTACCCACTGAAAACGTTTCATTAGCATTTGATACAGTAAACACATTCTTCATGAACTAAGTTTTCTTCAGTGGCTAGTCTCATAAGTTTATAAATGATGATACATAGTGGCTGGAGGAAAGATCACATAGAAACCTAAGTAGTACAGAAAATACAGCCCTGTACCTCTAAAAGAAAGAGGCATTAATGCTTGAAAAGGCACTTATATATTATTCTTTCATTTGTTAGTTTCTTGAATACTGTTAACTGAAAAAGATGGGTTAAGGAGGCAGGAGGATGCAGTAGGTGATGCTTCCATGGGGCACATTAATCAGCTAAGAGACAGATTATCCACAGAACTGTTTTTCATCCTGAAAAAGTAAGATCACATGAGTTATTTCTGATCTTCATCCTGGGGCATCATGTTGGGAAGAGGAGAAAATTAAAGAGGCTTGGATCTTCTGTGGAGACCTATTCCTCCGGGATTTTGTGTAGACCTGAGTGAGAGTTCAAGCAAATGTTAACCACTGCTGCTATACAAAGTCTTCTCTGTATTGTTCCTATTTACACCTTCTTTCCTCATCTACCTTCCTATTTAGGCTTACTGTGTTTTGTTTTCGGTCTGCTGTACATCTTATAATATCACTAATTGAATTTTGTGAGTAAACAAATTAAAATAATAGAATACATAGATGTGTCCTTACACAAAAATTAATGTGAATGGGAAAATGCAAGGTTTTTTAAAAAAAAACAAAATTGGAATTAATGATTATAATCATTAAATAAATAAAATTGAATGTGAATGGAAGAAAGACATTTAAAAATAAGAAATAAAAATTTGATATTTTATTCTATAATCATCAAACAAATAATCCTGTCACATATATCCATATACAATAGTTGCAGAGTGTTTATTGTATATGTATACATTTGATTGCATATCCCCTGCTCACATGCATCTTCCAAAATTCAGTTGACTGTTACTGCACAGAAGACTGTTTAGGGGACAAGTACAGGTTCATCTGCCCAAGTTTAGTATGCTTGCATTCTTACACCAATAACCTATCTCAAAATAAATGAAACTGAGGGTCTGGATACTAGCACCACACGTATCTTGTTTTCTTGCATCAGAAAATTTAGTTGTCATTTAGTAGTGTTTATCTCTGACATACTGTAAATATGGCAGGTTAAATAAGTACAGTGTCTCTAGTCTTCAGTGGTACATAGTAGATACAGGTGGAAGTGAATGGTGGGTTGTACTGCTAGATCTTATCTGTATGACAACTCTTGTGGGGTTTTTTTCCCTTCTTTTTGCTAGGTTTCACCGAAGCTAATACCAATGAGGCAGATTTAACTGCGAATTACAGACTGGGCTTAATTTGCAAGAAGGCTTGTTTCCAAATGGAAGAAATTGATGACTGTCTTGCAATGTTACTTTTTTTTTCATTTTCTTTTTTTTTTTTTTTAAGGGCTCTCTAAGTAGTTTCTAGATAGTTAAACTCAGACTGTAACTATAAGCCTAATTATATTCTGCTTTCATAACATTACCAACTTTAATGGAATGGTGAATATATTCTCTAAGTTTTGAATCATGTTATAGTAAAATGTTAATGATCAGTGTAAAAAAGAAAAAAAAATGCCTTGTAGTCTCTCTGCCAAATACTAGGGTTTTTTTTTTTTACACAGAATTAGAAAAAAATCATGCAAAACTTATGATTGCCTCTGTGTTTGCTGATATCTGTTGCTCTGGAACTATAGCACTTACCATGTCCATTCTCCTGTAAAGGTGTGGGTCTTTCATTTCTGGGGTGGTCTATAACAAATATATGTATCTGTAGACAGATATTGGGAGTATGGACATTCCTTTTCCTGAACCCTTTCATCAGTCTGTAACAAAATTGTTTAAACCAGTGGAAATAATTGGGACCCAAATATATCTGCTATTTCCATAGTATGTGTCTGTTTGTATTGAGAGGCATACACCTCCCAAAGTCCAGTCCAGCTGTGACCCTTCATATTTTAGTCATACAAACTAGAATAAGGCTAGTGTGAAGGAGGAAGATGAAAAAGTGTCCATCCTCATGCAGACAACTGGTAGCTGCACAATTTCCCATGTGAACTGCTCTTATTCTCCAGATATAATGCTTCTCGTCAGCTCCCAGTCAAAGGCAAATGAATATAATTTCAGGAGTCAGGTCTGTCCTTCCAGTGTCTCATAGAGAAACAGGGGAAGAGAAGGTTGTGGACACTACTGAAGGGAATACAGATGGTTAAGGGTAAAAGCAATATGACCATTTGTCAATCAAGGCACCAGCAAAATCTAAAGAGTTTGGAACCCAATTTCATCATAATTTGAGACAATCAAAATGAAAAGACACTATCTCAGAGTAATTTTGATGAAGGCCTTATTTTCCTGGTAATTACAAAATAATTTCTATATTTTGTTACTTTTGCAAACAGATAATATGACAGCTTTGGATCTCACATACCAAATCGGTACAATATGTCTTTATAATACGGAGCATGAATTGACTGGAATTCAACATTTACTAAAATACAATATTCTTTCCAATATAATGGTTTCTGTAATCTCTGCCATTTGTATAAATTCGAACATGCAAACCACTTCATTTAAAATGTAAATGCACAAGAAGAAGTTTACATAATGCCTATCATACATGTAATAAGCATGCTTAGCACATGACATAGAAAGGCATTCTAATACTGAGTAAGGGATTCACCATAATCAATGTGTGTTGTGCAAGAAATGTAACACATTTCTCAGGCAACCAGACAGAAAAATTGTGCAATACTTAGCTCTCATACTAGCCTTTGTACAGCATTTTTACATTCTAAAATATGAAATGCTTCTCTTTCATGGAAACAGCTACACATTTTTTCTCGATCCACACATGCGTTTTACAGCAGTGAAACTGCTTCAATTGGAGGTATTATATTGTATAGTTGCACTTATCCTAAACAGTTCTTTGATAATCTCTGTCAATACCATAACAAGATACCCTTCATCCCAGAAAGAAATAAACAAAATGCCTTTGTAAACACCGTTATGCCAGTACAAAAGTATTCCCATAATACTAAACTGTGACTTGAACTCGTGGCTGCTAGTGGGTGGTAGGCCATTGTGTAGCCTGAATCTATAGGCAAGACCTGATGCTGAGCCTGTGGGAAAGAAATGTGTTGTACCAAGACCAGGGCTAATTTAATGATTAATGTATCCAAGTGACTTGGTTCATAGGTAATTTTCATCAAAGACTTGAAATTACATTTACCGTAGTGCTCCAGGATATCTTAACACAGCATGTTAATTTTCACGTTTTCTCAATTTAGGCTATTTATATGCATTCCCTGTGTTACTCATTCCACACAAGTTAAGTTTGACCATTTTTTTTTTCTGTGAAGGTAGATTCAAATTGAGCTCACAGAGGTTTTGAAGATTAAAAATCTGTATATAATAAAGCCTGACTATTTTAGCTCACTGTAAACAGTTTCACTTTTGAATAGAGCAGCCCAGAGGCCTCTACCCTAATCAATGAAGACACTTCAGTGACAATTCTGACCCTTGTTAAACACAGCAAAAGGTGCCTGTCTTTACCTTCTGAAAAGCTACTCTGAGGAAATGGGTGTAATCCCTGAAAGCATTTTGTTCATCTTCACTCAAAGCTCTTGTATAGATTACCCAAAATGGGTGATGGGTTTAGGGGAGAATTATAAAAACTATTGTACAGGGGAAGGCAGTTACTGTTAACTTATCCAGAGGAAAATAACCCCACAAAACCAAAAAGACCAAAGAACACAAACATTTAAATAGATGGGCAAGTCTTAAAGAAATCTATAAATGAAAATGTTGATCTATTGCAATTACCTACGATACATTAGTTGTAGGACTGATTAGTTAATTACAGTGAATATTTACACATCTGTGAGGTACAGGAGAAGTGTCTGATGGCAGGATCAGATGTACACTGCTTCTGCCATAGGACTTCACTTTGCTGCTACACGTACAGAAGCCATTGCTGTCATTAATACATGGCTATAAAAAGACTAATAACCTGTTAATATCTAGGAGTTTAGCACCTTGGTTTCTGAATCAAAGAATTAGGACCCAAGAATTCCTGTTTTCCAGCTTTTCTGGTTCTCCACTTACTGCCTTGTGGAATGACAGATGTGTTCTCTGCCTTGTCTCCTGTTGCTGGAAAAGGGGATGTTTTTCTTCCTACCTCACAGGGATGTTGTGAGGAATAAGAAGCTAAAGTCTGTGCAAGAGGTTATTTGTTTCTCTTCAACTTGGGGATCACACTTGATCAAGAGTGTGGAAGAGTACTTGAAGACTGTCATACATGCTGTACATTTGAGTTCTGTGTCTTATTTGTGTCAGTGTTAATGCAAGAGAGCAAAAGTACATGGTGCTGAAAATTGGGGATAAAAGGAGAATAGGCTCTCTCCATATACAGCAATGATGCTGTAGCAAAAGGAGACAAGATATGTATGTCACACATGAATTTTTGTATCTTGAGGACAAAAGATTGTGGTAAAATATTGGTATTGTTATGAAAATGTCACGAGTTCGCACAAGATAATTGCAACAAGCTTTGAATCCACTTTTTAAATTCATTTGTTAAGCAAAATAAAAATTAAAGCACTCCTAAGTATTCCCCTCTCTGTGGGCACAAGTGTGGTTCACAGGTAAGGTATACTCTGAGCAGTAGTTGCAATAGTCAGTATTGCAGGGATTAAGGTTTATTAGGACTGAAGTAATTCCCTGCTTGACAGCACTTCACACACAAGGACAGTTGATACTCTGTCCTAAAGAATATGATGATTCTACTATATTATCACGTTGGACTTCATTTTATATTTTATTGATTTTTTGTCCCTGAAAAAAGAAAAAAAAAAAAAAACATAGAAAACATAGCTGTGCTGTAAACACTGCAAACTAAACATCAAAGTCCTTCCTATGTATCTGCAAAACAATCAATAAAGTAAAGGTTAAAATCGCAGGTTTTGTCTATTAATTTGTCTGTTACCATTTTTTTGTGGTGTTCTGTTCTGCTTTTGGGAGAAGTAAAAGTTTAGCTTGTGTTCACACCAGCATATCACACCTCACCACATGGCAAAACATCAAGGTCTTGTCTGAATGTGGATGCATTTGATAAACAGAAATAATGAAGCTCACAAATCAGGTAACAGCTGGATTCTACATGTTCTCTCTTCTCACTGATGTCTCTGTTGGGTCAATCTTAAACATAATTATCACATTCATTTTCAAAATTACTTGTCTTTCAATCAAGTTAAATAATGGACTGCATATGTAGTCCTTAGAGAAGAGATTTTTTACCTTTTGATTAAAACTGCTGTAGAACTGATCACATTTGAGACGTTAATCATCGATGTTAGCGTGTGGCTGTACTCTGAAAATTGTACTAAATGACACATGAAGACAAATTCTATTAACCACCTACTGAATGATAAAGTAGATGATTGCAAAGGGATGAAAATGTCTGTGTGTAGTGGGGTCATCCTTCCATACCTGTCATAAGGTCATGCATAAATGTGTCATAGAATCGTTTTCTCTTCAAAGTCATCAGAAAGCAGGTTGATAAATGTGAAGGAAAATGTTTATAGAGTCATTTTAAAAAACCCTGATGTTTTTCTCTGAAATGAAGCTCTTCAGTAATTTATTTTTGTGGTCAAAATCCAACATCCCTGTGTAGGGGACTACAAGGTAAGTGCCAAACCCTGGAGATAGTACAGCGATCTTGCAGCTCTGAAATCCACTCATACAAATGTGGAAGGTTATGTTTTCCTCTGACGAGGAGAAAGTTAATTACAGGCATATCTGAAAAGTTTTGTGGTACCTTGTATGTTTTTCGTTTTACCTATTGTGCTGGTTTGGGTTTGGGTAGAGTTAATTTTCTTCACAGTAGCTGGTATGGGGCTGTGTTTTGCATTTATGCTAAACACAGGGTTGGTAACTCAGGGATGTCTCCCTTATCCTGAGCAGTGCTTGCTCAGAGCCAAGGCCTTTTCTGCTTCTCATCCCACCCCACCAGTGAGGAGTCTGGGGATCACAGGAGCTGGAAGGGGATTCAGCAAGGACATAATTTCTTTGCTGCACAGCAGTAGTCTTCTGAGAGCAGAACCCCTCTTCTGCACATAGCCATCTGCTCCTGGAGACCAGGGATCTTGACATGCCCATTCCACACTATGTTTGGCAGCTTTAAATGAAGGAATTTCACAGAACAACAGGATGGGGAAGGAATTCCTTTTCTGAATGTATTTACATAACATCAGGTGTTGAGGTTCCAGCAAAAGTAAAAGTAGCTATTGTGTTTGTATTATGAAAACTTGCTGTGTCTGGTTCACATGTTTATGTACACATTTAGAAGAAGTAAGGGCATGGGAGAAATCCTTGCCTTCAAGGTCATCGGGTTCTCCATGTGCCTCCCATGATACTTTTTATAGATTGTATTTTACTGCTGTAATGGCTTGCAGAAACAAGCAGAACATGACTTATTTGTGGGAGCAGTAGAGTCTAAAACTAGAATTTTTATTTCCATGTTCTTAAACCTTTCCCCTGAGCATGTAATCCAGACAAAAACTGTTTAATTTGTGTAAATCTTGGATAGCTTATTAGACTGCAGCTACTGTAGTGCTTTTGGGCATTGCCCCTGGGGCTATTGCACAGGTGAGAAATGCTGCCCTTGGTGCAGTGCAGATCATCATGCTTCTCTCAAACCTGTGCCTGTATGAGATTCACAAGCCAGTGTCCACCCACCTGGCTGCTAAAGAGTCTCGCCTTGTACGTAGGTTTGTGCTGTTTTCAACATAGAATTGGCACAGCCCCAGCTCCTTTGAAAAAATGTGATGATGTTTCTTTCCCTCTACTAACTCAGTAGGGAGAGTTTTTGCAAAGGTTCAGCTCCTAACCCTGACCAGTAGGATTCAAACTACATCTTTCTTATCCCAGGAAAACACCTAACCAGCCATGTTGCTCAGGGAGCTGGGTGAGAGAGCTGCTCCAGGGAATGATGTCTTCTTTAGCAGAAAGGATGGCAGAAGCCACAAGGCTGTGAATGAAGTCAAGAAGGAGCTGGAAATGTTCATGTAGTGTGCATTTGCCCAGCAGTGACAAGACTTGAACTGTCCTTCAGAGGATGGCTCTTCTTTTAATAACATGTGCTTTCAAATGGGTAAGCAACTGACTTCCCCTCCTTTCTGTCTGTCCCATGTGTAGGCAAGGTGTTTCAGGGCAAGCAACAAAACTGGGAAGTTTCTTAAAGAACTGGCAGGTCAAGCAATATACTGCTATGTCACCTCAGCACAGTACAGAGAGGGATTTTCCCTTTTAAGATTGGTTTGTCATAATGAATGAAATTTGTTTGTAGATGCCCATGCTAATTACTTTTATCATTTGAATAAATTCCTAAATATTCCCTTTGGTTCTGTAGCTGGAAACTACATACTACACAGGTAGAAAAGTGAACTGAAAACTTCTCTAATGCAGGGAAAACCTGTTTGAAGAAGAGCAAAAACTGCAGCCAGGAGGAGAATTAGTTTGCAGAAACTGAACAAAAACAAACTTATATGAAAAGCAAACTTATATGTTACCACCCAAAAAGCAAAGGCAAGCCACAGAAGCAACACATTCATGCCACTTAAGAAAGTATACATTAATGTAATAAAAATTCAATCTCATCTGTTTAAGCAATGAGTGAATAAAGACTGTGAATTGGATCTGATGCCTATATCCTGGAAAATCATGTTTCCCCCACCCGTTTCAAAAATTTGGCTGTATGAGCAATTAACACTATCACTCAGACTTGTCCAAAAACCAAGGCAAGCTATGTGATGCTATAGCAGGCAAGGCTGTCATGTCCAATAATATCCCTAAAATTACAAACTTTAATCAGTCACTCTGACTTTCCATTCATTTTTGTTCAATTCCATCTTGCATTTGCTCCAATAAAACCCTATCACCCATGCTTTCCTCTTTCTGGCACCTTACTAATCCTAAAGAAGTAGCTCCCTCTGCTTAAGGAAGACTGCTCAAATTTCATCAGTTTTCCTGCTTGCATGGACTTGTTCTTAGGGGGAGGAGAGGAAGTAGTAGTGTGTGTGCCGTGTTCTTCTGAGCCATGCCAGCAGGGGAACTGAGACCGTGGACATCACGGGCAGAGATGGTGCTGGGGAATGGTGTTAGAGAGCCACTGCTGAGCATCAGCACCTCTGGTGTTCTGGCCAGTTTCTAATGCACTGCCCCTCACACATCTCCTGTCAGAAAAAACCCCAGATGCATGGTAAGTTCTTCTCTCTGTTGTTAATTTTATTTCAACTTGGAGATCACATGGCTGCTCTTTTGAAAAATTAAAATAATGAACTCCAATGAAGAGGATGAATCTAAGCGAAGAGCCAGGGGCTTGGCCACCCAAGCCCTGGGCATCTTCGTGACTGCAGTGCCCACTGGGACAAGAAGGAAGACATCAGGCTTGAACATGGCTTTTCTCAGATCATAGATGCTTGTCGTTATACATGGTGGAGGACAGGGCTGAGAAAGGCTCAGGACTTCTTTGGAACAGAAGGCAGGAGCTGAAATCTGGGACTGAAATGGCACAAACCCATTTTTCTGTCCTGCATGGTGGAACCACTGCTGGAACTCTCAGTTCCACCAGGGGATGCTTCTCATCATAGTGCTCATACTTCTTCAGGATTACAGGCTGGTATTGCTGATTTTCTGCTACCGTATTGATTAATACCAACATTTTCAGATTCCTGTCTTCTTCAGGCAACCTTCGGCCTGGAAAAGGAGAAAAATAAAAAAAGCCAACTGCATAAATCTGCTAGCTATAAAACTGAAGGATGGTGAAATTATTCTGCAACAGTATATCCATATTCTCATTAGAGTAATTCAGCATTTTTAGGACATGTTAACTGCTGCAGCAAGAAGAAGCTTGCAAGCAGATCAATATAAAATAAACCACAGCTTCACAAAAGCCAATTTATCATTTCCAAAGTACTTTTCATCCATTGTGCAGGAAAGTCATCACTGGTACACCAGTGGGACAAAGTTACAGAGAAAGCCTCGGACGACTTTAGATGTGGAGTTGCAAAACTCATCCAATCTGAAAAAAAACATTGCCATATTGTAATGACAAAAACCAGGACATAACCTGTCACAGAGAAACTGAGAAAGGGGTATGATCACTGATAACTTCACTTCAAAAGTAGAGAGGTCACAGCTGGTAATTAATTATCCAAATCACCCCTGAGTATAACTCTTCTAAACAAGCTATCTGACCTATTGCAAAACAATCCCTCTGAGAAAACGACCACATAAGACCTTTTTTCCATGGGGACTTTAACTTTGCAACAGACTTATTTTCACAGTGGAGCTGAAAGGGGTAGAGAGACCAGGGAGCAGCACCATCACATCATGGCACTGCTGGTCCTGGGGCAGCAAACCCACCCACCAAGGTCATGATTCCTGGGATCCTCTTTGGGGTGATCTCTACGAGTACACGTGTTGTTTAAACATATCTTCAAATTTAATCAGATTTAAGTATGCACTTGTGGGCCTCCAGGAGCACCTCAAGGAGCGTGAGCTTAGAGGTGAAGGTCAGAGGAGGTCAGACAACTGGCATTGTGACCTGAGAGGGCTTTTTGGCTCCAGCAGGGCATGGCCAGGCAGGACCCACCAGCAGATGGGGAATCTGCAGTGTGTGCAGGACACACTGCTCTCCCAGGGAAGGTGGGAGGGGAAAGCTGGGAAGTGCTGTGCAATGCAGGTCTTTCCATGCTGCCAATTCCCATCTCTGAGTCTCTGAGTGTTCCCATCTCTGAGTCTCCCAGTCTGGGCGAGGCCATGCAAAGCTGCATGATGTGGGCAGACCCTTCACCTGCTTTGCAGAGATTTCACGTCTTTTCCCAGAGATGCTGAGTGTTGAGCCCTGGCTTAGATGGACACATCTGAAGGCTTTCTGTATACAGAATGGTGCTTCTGACATGACAAATTTTGGCAGTACCTGACAATTTTAGCCCAAGGAGAGCCCAGTTCTTAGTACAAGACAATATGCACAGGACGATGCTTTAGCTGGGGCAGGTGCATGGGGAAAGTGTGGTGAAGTAGAGGTTGCCCAGAACAATTTTAGCTACTTAAACATTAACTACTAAATGTGTATTAATTTAGTGAGATTGTGGCCTAAGGATCCAAGGATTACTGATCCACAGTGTGGGCTTTAATCTTTGAGTACACAGTAAATATTTAAAGTACTTGGCTTTCAAGTATTAGGAAGGGTTGCACTAAAATCTAGATATAATCTAATAATAATATAATCTGAAATAATCTAATAATAACAATACCATATTCAACTAGATTTAATGTAACAGGTTCTGTAAAAATCTAGTAAATGAAGACGGTAGGAAGAGAATGGCTTTCCTGTGAATTTCTTGCCACTCATCCCTCCAAATTTTGTATATTCACACCGTGCTTTGTAGTTTAAGGGAACTTTGTCAAATCAAACCCAGCAGTGGACATTCATCTTCATAATTACTGGGGCCAGAGAAGAGGAAGCAAGCTCTAATTTTACCACCACTATCCGCAGGTGAAGCCTTCAGTAATAAAAATGAATACAGCTGGAGTCCCACTAGTTACACAGAATGTTTAAGGTGGGAAATGAAAAAAGATAACTGGGTTTGCTGAATAAATCAGCACTGCCATCCCTGCTGAGGAATGTGGTTATGTGTGTCACAGCAGGAGGAGGTCAGTGTCCTGAGCTCAGGCTCTGTGCAATTACCCAGGGGAGTGGTGGTGGTGCAGCTAGAAATGGTGCACTCAGCACATCCTCATCCACAGAAGGATAATACCCAAATGCACTGAAATGACAGGAGGAAAGGTCAATTCTTAACTGGTTTCTGGCACTAAATTGCAGAGGACTACAGAGAAGGAAAGTTGCTATATTCTCTTAGGTGAGTTAAGCTGGTGCTCTAACATGAGCATTAATTCCTCCCCAAAGCATGATTTGCTGGGGTGGTGTGAGCCCCAGGGTTTGATTGCTGCCTCAGCTGTGAGGCTCTGGATGGCAGGATGCCAGCCAGCCCCCACTAGCACCTTCTGCCAGCTTTGTTGCTGTTACTAATTTTTAAGGCATCACAAAACATTAGAGGTCCTTAAGCATAACATGGAACTGTGGCTGAGATTATTCAAATAAGTGATATCATTATTCACTCTTACTGCTATTTGAGTGTTCACAGTACGATTGCAGAGGTATTTGCTAACCTTAGTAAACAAAAAATCCCTGCAGCTAAGAACCATCTCCAGAAAGCACAGGCAGGGTTGTCTCTCCCACATTGTTCCTCCACTGCTTTTCTTTCCCCCCAGTCATGTACAAACACAGTATTTTTTCACCCTTTTCCCTGTGTGGGGAAAAAAAAAATGAAATATTTTTCTTATAACAAGAGTTTTTTTAAATACCTCTTCTTCCACATGATCCTAACAGGATCCTCAGCATGTGCACATCTGTATGAGTGTAAGATAAAGGGGGAGAAGATGGTAGGCAAACATGTTACTGTGATATTAAGTGGCATGGGACTAGAAATACCACAGGATCATTTAAGGATCATTTTAAAACTCTTTGGCCGAGTCACCCTCTTGTTGCTTGTCCTGGAAAAGCCACTATGCATCTTATTAAAAGCTGTAGTGCATGAAAATCATGTGGCCACTTAAAACGAGGGGAGAGTGAGACAGCAAGAAGGTGAAGGTTTAGCTTTCAGAATCTGACAGCTTTTTAGGTCACTGAAGAACATAAAGTTTACCAATTTGTATTTGGACAGTGTTAGAACTGACAAAACTCATGATGTGCTGGCAGGGCAAGATCTGACCTCAGTAGTGGAGCTGTGTATTGCTTTCCATGGATTATTCTTGGACAGGTGGAAATAAATATCTCTGATTACTAAATGGGAAATGTCTGTGATGTCAGAGGCAGGGTACCAATGTGAGCCTGAGGCCACTGCTGTCATTGGGGCAGCTGAGCCTCCAGGCAAGGACCTGCTGGGGGCCAGGGCTTGGGATAAAGGTGCTCTTTTTGTGCTCAGTTTGGACTCTGGCTTTTAATCAGGCCCTGGAATAGTCCCCAGAGGATCTTGGAAAGACAAAGGAAAAGATAAGATTATCTAGAAGAACCAGCTAGTTTTAAAGTTAACAAGTTTTGGAGAGGAGCAGTTGCTGTTCTCCCAAGCACAGGAGAAGAATTTGTTCCTTGTCTATGCCCATGGCTGGGAAAAGTCTTGTAAAACTTGTTTTAAATAGAAACTTTTGGCCAATAGTAGTACTTTTCCTCTTACCAGAAAAGTTATTATTTTTCCTGCCATCTGACAGCATCATTAGAAGCTTATCCTTTCCCTTAACCTTCATGTCAGCTGTTACTGAGTATAAAGCAGGTTTGACTGTCTGCACGTTCCCCCTATTAAATGCCCTTTTCATAATTAATTATATAGTAACTCTCCCAGGGTGGAAAGTCTGGCAAATAATGGTGTATTCCAATGCATATATTCTTTTGATGAGGGTGAACCTGCTCCAAGTGAGCAGGCACAAGGGACAGTGCAACCTCCACCCACGCCCCTACAACGAGGTCGTTTCCGTGACGTTTGTGGCTAAAGGGACTTACAGGATACTGTTGTTCAAGGTGGTTTCCCAGGTTGCTCACAATGGAAGTCCTCGAGTAACCCTAGAAAAAGATGAGGATATTGCATGACTATTTATTGGGATTTATTTATATTGCGGGGCCAGAGGGAAGTGCTGCATGGAGAGGCGCATGTTCCTGAATTATCAGCAGGGCAGGTTTCCTGCTCTGTCACAAGATAACAGAGAGGAAAGTGCTTTAGTCTGGCAAACGAGACTGTTCTCAGCAGGAAATGCAAAAAAATCATGATTTTTTCCTTTTATCAAAGCTGAAAGCTTTACTGCTGAAGCTGTGTTGCCTGGTTTTGGGTATCCACACAGCTCAGCATGCCTGGGGCCCCTCCACCCTGGCATCTCATGCCACTCCAGCCAACACTTAAGCAAAAGAAATGTTCCCCCTCAGGGAAACTGCAACACTGGCAAAAGCCTTGGAACAAGAACTGAAGGAAAACAAATGGGATTTCAGACTGGTTTTTTTCCCTTTAAGTAAGGGTCGCTGGAGTGGCTGAGCATCCTCCCACCAGCTTTCAGAGCAGCTGGTCCAGGACTCTCCTCCATCACCCTCAGTAGGGCTTCACCCCTGTTCACTTCCACCATCATGCCACAATGATGCTGGTTTCAATTTTTTCTCCTGGCAGCCTTTCATGGAATAATATTATTTATAGTCCTATGTCCATTCACATCATCATTACTCTCTAACAATAAACTTAATAATGCCTTTGCAAGCCTTTGTTATTTGCTGAATGCTGTGGGGTGCTGTGTTTTGGAGCTATCATGCACTTTACAGAGCCTATGATTTGTCTCTCGGGTATGTTATCTTGCTATTAGCTGTAAATAGGGATCTAGATAATGTTTTACATCTGTACCATTAAGAAGCAACAAATTAGAGTCTTCCCTAGCCTCTTCTGCTAGCTCACTAATCTTTGTTAACTTCAGGAAAAATGTGGGGGGAGGGGGGGAAATCACTGTTTGTAAAGATACTGAGAAAACTCCACAATTTGTATGCTTGAGACCATAACAATTGAGATTTTTTAACCAAATCTGGTTGAAATTCAATACTCCTTTTCCTGGGAAAGCCACAGATTGTTGCTATTTGTTTTAACAGCAAAATGAAAAGGAAGCCCAAAGCGTGAAATTTCCTTTACAAAATGAGATAAATATTAATTTAAAATCTACTATTTAGAACATTTTGTTTCAATGAAATGCAAAATAAAACAGTTCAGAATAAAAATCCACTTAAAAGAGAAAACTATAAAAATATTCCTTCTTAGTGCAACAGAAGCATTTGTTTTCAATGTATTTGCAAAATAAACAAGCAGCTTCTAGATGTTCTCTGGGAAGTTGTTTTCAAGGCTGACCAGACAGCAGCTTTCAAGATGTAGATAACAAAAAATGCTGAAGTTGTCCATCCCCAGTGCTGGCAAGGTTTTGAGCAACTCCTACAAGGCAGGGGAACAAATGTTTTTTCAAAGTTTCTTTTCACATTAGCAAAGAACAAGCCTTTTGGGTTTTTGAAAGTAATGATTCTGTAGCTGAGGTTTTGAAGCTTAAAAAGCAGCTTAGTTTTGGACAAATGAGCTTTCAAGAAGGAGAGCCTGTGCTGGACAGTGGAGGAGATGGCAGGACAGACAAACTGCTTGGGTGCCTGCTGGCCCCTTGCCCTCCTGCCTGCTTTGCCTGGACTCTCCCTCAAGGGTGCATCCCACTCAGTACAACATTTCCAAAAGTGATGTGTTCAGAGGTTTGCGGTCTTGGCTGAACACTCTGAAACAGTTTAAACACCTTGGAAAGTGTTTAGACCCCCAAAAGGGTCAACATCACATCATTGCCTGGATACCAGGAAACACCCCACTGGCAGGTGTTTGCCTTTTTCTTACACACTTGATATGTCATCTTGAGTTTTTCCTTCCTGGGAGCACTGTCAGCACCTGACACTAATGGAACAGAGCTAGGGAATTCACTGCCAACTCAAATGCGTGAGGAGACCACTGGAGTACACAAGTGTTGGTTTCTTAACCAAACTCATGTTTTTCCGCCTCTTAACATATTAACCAGCCTCACGAGCCAGCATCTTTGCCCACAGAAACAGAGTGATTTGTTTTGTTGGAAACTAACCAGGATGGAGAGCGGACCTGTCCGCAGCTGAGCAGACAATGACACCTATGAATATCTCATTTGTGGATGGTGTTTTGAGTAAAGGGGAACCTTTTTATCACAGGATCAGTGAAGTAATATGAGCAGGGCCATGATTGCCTGATGAAGCGTAGTGCACTTTCACAAGATCAAAGTAGCACAGCTTAAGACTTTGGGTTTGGGAGGAATGTAGCTGCTGATGGGCACCATAGGATGTAAAACTCTGCAAAACACTGTTCTCCTGATTAATTCATGTGAAGGTACATGGGGTTCAGCGCAGCTTATCAGCACCTCACAGTGGTAGGCACTGTCCTGCAGTAATGCATGCTTCAGAGAGAGCACAAAAAACATCACCTGGTGACATGTAGGATGGCATCCACTGTAACAATGACTGATGGAAGCAAATAGAAGTTTTATGGAATATTCATGGCTTTCTTAGCTGCTCCCCTTCTACCTTGAAGTGATCTCCTGATGCACAGGGCTAATTTTGCAGTGTTGGTTTCACTCCCTTCCAGTACTCACTGCTGAATTTCACCTGCTTTTCTCTCTCTGACTCCACAGCTGGGCAGTGATCCTGGCCCCAGGGTACAACATCCCAGGCACCCAGTGAAGGTAATTGGCTGCTTCTCCCTGAATACTTGCTAAGGGAGACTCACCCCCTCTTCTTTAAATTCTCAATCTTCATTTATCTCTGGGGTGATGGGTGATTTTTACTACTTGGTTTTCAGTTCATATAACCCAGCAGCTGGAAGGGTTATCTGTGATTTCACTCCCTTCATGTGCTCAGAAATGTTTCTAAGAGAAGCAATCTAATGTTGTGGTGTTACGTATATGCAGCAATAAGAAAAATAAATGTTTCTTATTTTTCTTCACAGAAATATGGGCTCATAAAGGTGAGTTACTGCACAGTAAGAGACTTGTGGAACCAGATTTGCAAATGTGGAAACCGAAACCATAAGTTTTAGATCCTAGATAAATTCAAGCCCAGCTCTGGATGTCAGCCTATAATTGCTGGATGTGTCAGAGAAGGAGGGATTGTGCAAAAAGTTCCTTTATTTTAGTATATCCAAATAGCCTTCTCCAAAGGGGTGCCGTGGAACATCCCTGAGGGAAACAGGACAGGTACATTAATAACTTGAGGGTCAGATACCAGGCCTTGTCCTGGTATATTCAGATTAAGAGACATAAATTATTTCTGCCCTTTGTCTCTTTGTGTGTCACTCCCTGCCACTTTTACTCTTCATGCCACCTGGTAAGGAATTAAAACATCCCTGGAACATCAGGGAGCAAGTAAAACCACAGCAAAGGTTAAAGCATCAGCTGGAGGCTGAACTGGGATCTAATGGAGGTGCTGGGCCTGCCTCAGCCTCAGTGGCCTGTGAAGAGAGAGGCAAACTGTCCCAGATTTTACTGCTCCCAACCAGCCTCTACCCCCCAGTCCCTGGAAGGGACTTCTTGGCAAGCCAAAACAGCAGGAGCTGCCCCAGGGAAACTGATATTTCCAGGTCTTGCAGGGGTGCCTTGCAGAAGACATCTGCTGTCCTCTGTGTCAGGCAGAAAAAAGATCCTTCTTTAAACTTAGCCCTAAACCTCATCAACTTTATTATTCAAATCAGGAGTTGCATAGCCCTGCACCCTCCAGGAGTGGTGATACAGCAAGGAGATTGTGCTGTTCCCTGGTGTACTCCTAAAGGGGCTTACAGGTGCACCCAGGCAGTTAGACAGTGTTATTAGTGAAATAAATGAAGCCCAAAGGGGATTTCAAGCAGAGCAGCTGTATAACATGAGGGTAGTGACGACACTGAGTGGGTGCAGTAGGGCTGATTTGGAATGGCCCCGGGGGAGGTGAAAGATGAAAGGGTCAAGCCCTGCTGTACTTCCTGCAAGCATTCCTTCCTCTGCAGGTGAAAAAGCCAAGGAAAGGGAAGCAAAGACTAACCCAAACTCACCATCTGAGGGGCTTGCCTTTACTGCACAGCACACATTGCCAGGGCCATGCCCAGACTGTGCAGTGACATGCAGGATACAAACTTCCCAGACTGCACCATCCAAGCAGCTGCTCCCAAGGGCTGAGCTGACTGGTAGGAATGGGGCACAATGGCAGGCACGTGCTGGGAACAGTGTTAGATGCCCTTCCCAGTGTTTGGGAGAATGCTGCTGCAGCAAACTCTGAAATCTCAGCCAGTGGTTCCCCATGGGGCTGCTCTGTGTGTCACCAGGGACAGTGGGGTGCTGTGGGGAAGCTCACAGGCTTTGTTCTACCGCTGGCACAGGTTTACTGGGGAGGACAATGCAGCTGCAGCCATCAAGCACACTGCCAGCAATGGCAATGGAATGGAACAGTGCTTGTGTTCCTGCTAGCCCCTGGTGTGGAAAGACACTCAACAGTGGAGGTCAGCTGGTTAGCTGGTTCCCCATGCTTGGGATCATGACAAATGTTTGCTGGTATTGAAGTCTCATTGTAAGATAATTCACAGAGGCAGTAATATTTGGACAGGGCAAGCTTGAGCAAAAGACAAGGTGTTGTGTCCACTAATAAACCTACAACCAGAAGCTCAGCTGGTCAGGATTACGTGCTCAGGCACTGCAGAGCCTGCCAGACAAAGGCAGCCTTCCCTTCTTGCTCTGGGGCCCAGCACAGGTGTCAAATGCTGCTGAAAGTACATTCATACCAGAGGAATTGTGGATTGCTCACAGCAATAGGCACTTTCTAGTCCTTTGTAGTCTTTCATCCATGCCTCTTACAGTTGGACTCGATGATCTTATTTTCCAAGCTAGACGTTTCTCTGATTCACTAGTTTAGTGGGATAAATATTTGACTGGACACATCTGAAGTTGGTGGAAACTGACTTTTATAGTTGTGCTAAGCATGAGCTGAGAGAGAGAAACTACTTTTTATATTGCCACATGATAGAAAAGCTGAAACTGAAATACTTATGATGGTGATATCATGCCTATCAGCTCCTTCGTCATGCCTTAGGCAGCCCAGAGAAGGTTTGCAGTCTCCATCCCTGAGGAGGTTCAAAACTTGAGTGGATACTGCTCTGAGCAACCTGCCCTGGGTGACCTGCTTGAGCAGGGGGTTTAGACAAGATGACCTCCAAAGATGCCTTTCCAAGTCACACAGCCTGTAATATTACAAATAATGAAACTTTAGAACCTTTTGCATTCTTTCTATTTCTTATGCTCATTCATTTTGCCTTTGAATGAAAATGGAATGATCTATGGAGAGATCCCCCTTTCTTGATGGGCCTCCAGCCAGTGCCAGCTCTGAGGGCAGCTGCAGCACCACTCCCTTGCCACAGTTGCCAAGGACATCAAAAGGCTTTGAACCCTAGGGCCTGAGCAGCAAACTGAAAGATTGATGAAAAATCTCAAAATGAGACAGAATAGAAATGAGGGTTTAAAAGAAAGAACAACCAAACAAAACCTCCAACAAAATCCCTTTAGTCCCTGCTGCACCCTGCAGTCTGGTCCTTCCTGCCAAGGCTCTGCTCACTCTGTAGTGGCTTTACTGGTTTTCCACAACCTCCCATGCTCCTGAGTGATGGCCATGTCCCCCAAATGTGGCCTGCCTTCCCCTTCAATGGGATGTGATCAGCTCGACAAGAACTTTTTTACTGAGGACAGGACTGTCTGCAGATAAACTCAGTTTTTGGAAGTGGGCAAAACTGGAGCAGTATTTCTGTCTGGGAGGCAGTCTGCCTTTGCACATGGACTACAGGGAAGCTGTTTCCATTAATCACTTTTCTGTCTCTCACCCACAGCTTGCAGGCATGTTCATGAGCAGTTGCTGCAGGAGGGTGCTCATGACAGGAAACCTACAAAAACAGGGGAAAGGGGCAAAGGAGACCTGCCTTCTGGAGCAGCATTAGCTGCAAAAATCAGGCTATCCTATCTAAGGGTATTTATCTGATTTAAAAAGAAAACAAAAATCTTAAGAAAATAGATGAATTAAAGACTAAAATATTGACAGTAGGGCAGATTGACCTTCAGTCCATCAGAGGAAAGAAATGTAACAATTTGGCTCTGTCCTGTTTTAATATTGTTTTAAGTCACCTACTTGGAAAATAAATTAATGTATTGCAATTTCCCTACAATGTGGGGCACTGCTGGAAAAAATAATTGTTGAAGGAAAGGATGTCATTAATGTGTAGAGAGAAAACAGTTTGATTGTTTTTTTTCTAGAGACATGTTTTTTAACATGTCTAAATTACAGTGTTTTCTGGTCGTTTCTGGCATTTCTTAGATGATGACCATCACCTGACATTTTTAATCATTGATTTTTTTTGCCTAAGCTGCCTGCTTATGAAAACCCTGCTTTTAACAGGAATTCACTTTGAATAACATGGAGCTTTAGCCTGTTTTGTCTAAATAATATATCAAAATTTTTCTTGGCATCATCACATGAGGGAATTCCTCTGTTGTAGCACCTCCCTTAGATAAATCCCTTTGTGGCTGAATAAAAAGACAAATAATCTTTTTGCTACTCCAGGATATTTCCTCAGGGATTCAGGAGCTGCATAAAATTACAAGCTCCTCCAACTGCAAGGTCTTGGCTGGCGTTTCCTACTGCTGTTTGGTTCTTTTTCAGCAGGAGCGAAGGGGATGACAATCATCCTTAGCCACACAGTAAATGGTGCATATGAAACTCCTGCACATGTTCTTGCGCTGTGTCTAGCAGACTTGGGCTGCTCCTGTTGTGATGAGGTGATGAGGTGCTGGGAGGCTGCACAGAGCTGTGATCATGACCTGGGGACCTGGTAGTGTTCAGTGGTTGTAGCTACATATGCTGATGAAAACTGGATCTGCATTTGAAAATCCTGAAATGGAAAATATCATTCCATGCCAACAGTAAAAATGAGGTAAAAGGAAGAAAGAGGTTGTTCCCTTTTAGAAAACAATTTCTTTTTTTCATTTATTAGCTTATTCCAGAGTTGCCATTTGATTTTCTAATGCATTAATTGTGCTGTGTATATTGTTGGAGACTTTTGAAAATGTGTGTGAAATTAGATTATGATTTGAACAGAACATAAAGGCTAATTTAATTTAAAGTCATATCATCTTCAAACGGAAATCTTGTGTGCAGGTTATATCCTGTTACTACTATTGCTTATCCTGTCAAGGTGCCTTGGAGCCCAAATCCTCACTGTGTGAAGGACTTTGGGAAAAGGGTCCTCTCTGCCTCTCTCTCCCTATCTCTTCCTCAAGGAGCTGTGTTTTCTTTTGCCTACGCATGATTTATGGGCAAGAGAGATATCACATCAGATGGAGGCAGGATTAATCCACTGAGGAAAGAGCTGCAGGCATGTATCCCACAACATATAGGCCAAAGAGGCTGAAAGAGTTGTGGATTTTCAGCCTGGAGAAGAAAAGGCTCTGGGGAGACTGTAGAGCATCTTCCAGTATCTATGGCAGTCATCTACAAGAAAGATGAAGAAGGCCTTTTTACAAGGGCATGTAGTGATAGGACTCAAGGGAGTGGCTTTAAACTCAAAGGAGCTAAGTTTAGATTAGATATTAGGAAGAAACGCTTCAGTGTGAGGTGGATGAGTCACTGAAACAGGTTGCCCAGAGGAACTATGGGTGCTCCATCCCTCAAAATGTCCAAATCAGACTGGATGGAGCTCTGAGAAACCTGGTCATGTGGAAGGTTCCCTTCCCATGGCAAGAGAGTTGGAAGTAGATAATCTTTAAGGCCCCCTACCAACCAAACTATTCAGTGAGTGTGTGATGAATGACCAAAGCCTGATCCTGGCATGTCCTCCTGGGCAGCTCTAGTACAAATTGCTTGGGTTGTCCGCTTCCCAGGAGTGATGGTGCACATCAGCTTGAGCAGTATGCTACAGTGAGCCACCTCCACTTATCTGCACAGCACCCTTCAGCCATGTGGTGACATTTGCATCTTCATCTATCACTCAGTAAATGAAAATACTGCATTTGTTTTGCTGCAACACTTCTCTTTCATGATTGTCTTGACATTTATATATCACCAAGAGACATTACATTATGTCAGGATTTTATGCTTGTGGCATTATCTACACTAATTAAAGCTGTCACTACATGGCTGAAGCAGGTAGGAAAGTAATGAAGTTTCTTGAATTTCTGATTCTATTGCAGTTGCAACGAAGGAGGCAGCTGATGCCATGGGGATGGGCACCACATCCCTGCAGTCTGCCTCGAACCCTGCACAATGCCTTGGCATGCAGCAAAGTGCTCCTTCATGTGTTCAGAGCAAACCCGTGTCCTCAGCTCTGGCTGGCGTCAAGGCTGTGTCCAGAAGCTCCAACACTGGAAGAGGCACTATTCCTGAGCATATAGATCAGCTTTCATAGATCAGCTACTCTAAATCAAAAGAATCATGCTTTCTGGAAAGCTAGGAAAGACCAAGCTTAAATCATCCTGAGCAACAAGAGAAGCACTTGCCATATAGATGGAATGCAGGTAGTATCCATGAGTACACACGCCTTTTTTTTTTTTTTTTTTTTCCCCTATCTCCCTTTTCTGGAGTGCAGCCTGGGCAGGCAGTGGGGCAGGTAATCAATGAGGCAGCTCTGTGGTGATGCCCTAGACAGCCTAATCGTCATCTGGAGCCATTTACTCATATCCAGCTTCTGCCAGGAACTTTAACCTGTGTCCTCTGTTGTAACCTCTGTGAGATGTACCAGGACTGGGCCAAAGGCTCATAAGGCCATGTGCAGGATGTAAACTGTGGTTTGCCATCAAATAGCTGTAGTATTCCATTAGCATGCTTTTGCTCATGGATGAAAATGTAACAGTTTGGGAAAAACTAACTACAAATAAGGAAGAGAAGTAATCTCCTACAGCTTTTACAAGCTTTATCAGATTGCAGGGCAAAGATATTTTTCTTCCTCTATGCAAATGGAAGCAACTTCTCTAGCATTTATAGAAGAAACTTTGTCCTGGCTTTGATGAGGATAATTTTTCTTTATAGTTGGTACAGTGCTGTGTTTTGGATTCAGTATGAGAATCATGTTGGAGGCACACTGCTGTTTTGATTGTTGTTAACTAATGCTTACCCTGTGTCAAGGACATTTCAGCGTCCCGTGCTCTGCAGCAGTCAGGTGCCCAAGAGGCTGGGGGAGCATGGCCAGGAGAGCTGACCCAACCTGGTCAAAGGAATATTCCATAGACAGACCTACATGGCCAGCACACAAATACTAGGAATTGCCTGAAAAGGGGTCAATCAGGTATTGGGGACAGGGTTTGTCATCGGTCAGCAGGTGGTGAGCAATTTATTGTGCATCACTTGTTTTCTCCTTGAGTTTTATCTAATTTTATTATTATTGTTATATTTTGCTCCTTTTCAGTTATCTCAACTTACAAGTTTTACTTTTGATTCTCCTTACCCTTCCACCAGGGAGGGGCTGGGGTGTGGAGGGTAAGTGAGTGGTTATGTGGTGCTTTGTTGCCAGGTAGGCTTAACCCACCACAGGGTTTCACACAGACCCATATTATCTATCTACATATAATACATTTCTTGGACACATAGAGATGTGCTAAGACTCACCATGATTTAAGCATGGTAAGACAGAGAAGGCAGAGGGTTCAGCAGCTGTTTAATTCCTCTTGCTGGAGTAGGTTTATATTAGTGATATGCCCATCACCTCTGCAGGACTCTAATCTGAACAAGGAGGCAAATGCCTTCAGGGTGCCCTTCCAGGGCGCCTCCTCCCATGTGTTGGTGACCAGTGCCATGTCCCGGGCATAGCTTCATGTCCAGTTAGTTCAGCTACTCACTTCTTGGAGAAGACTGTCATTTAAATCAAGAACTTTTTTCTACTGTTCTTCCTTGGAAATTGAGTGTTTGGCATATGGACTCCTGCTGGTTTAACCACTGGCCCTTTCCCCAGGGTGGGGTCAGATTTCCCAGTTAATTTTTAGCTGCCGTACAACCTCTGACACATCAAAGTAAAAACTTAAGTGTCTTAAAATCACAACTTGGATAAAGAAAAGAAATTGGGGGTTGTTTTTTCTTTCAAAAAAAACTGAAAAGAGACTCAATTGGACATAAAGCCAAGTGGGTCTAATGGTCTATATCAATGGAAAACAAATTCACTAATAACCTGTGGAACAGTGCTCCTTGGCACAGCCAGTATTCTACCTCTTGCTACAGCTCATGCATGCACTGCCTGACCATGACTGGAGGCGCCTCCTGAGATCCACACTGGCAAAGACCAGAAGATGTGCAAAGAATTGTTCCAGCTGGAGGCTGGCTGGATGCTGGACACGTTTCATATTGTGGAGTGTAAAGTGAATTATCCTTATCCTTAGTAGAAGACACATTAATTTCTGTGTCTCATGGGGAAACACATATTTGGGAAATTAATGATTGTCTCCAGCTAAAACCTCTAAGGCACCTTCCCATTTTAATTGCTACTACTGAAGTCCCCTGACTTTGTAGTCTCTCTATGCTCTCTTGTTAGCAGAACTGGTAATTGTGTTTTAAAATAATCACAATATTTTCTCTGATGAGCTTAGCTCCTTTAGCCAGGTCAAACAAAGGTCAGGGGGGATATAATATCTTGTAATAAATACACTGGATAGTAAATGCTGAGGGAAGGAAAAAAGCTTTTTGAGCTGAAACATTAGCTCAGGATCAAATGTGCTGGTTATGGATAAATTTATACTTTCATATGGAAGACAATTTATGGGTATCTGAAGAGGCAAGTTGTGAAGAGCTCTTTTGGTCACAGAAGTGGAGGGTTTGGGTTTATTTTAAGGTGGAGCATCACAACCCTGTGTGAGGGGCGGAACAAGTGAAGGCAGGAATTCTCAGAGAAAAGGGATGAGGTTTGTGCCTCTGCTGACACAGTTTTTGTACTGTCATTACTCGTGTTTGAGCTCTCTGGGATTCTGAGAAGGGTCGTTTCTCTTTGGCTTTACCCAAGACAGAGACTGGTGAACCAGGGTAGTGGTAACATGCACTACTGCTGCTGGGGCATTCAAAGGAGTCTCAGTGCATGTTTCCTTATTTTGTTCTGCTTAAACCTTTGTGGTGGTTTAGACAACAGCAGGAAATTGTAACTAATTTGACACTTGCTGCCTGGCACTTGGTCATCATGACAGTCCCCCTGGCTTGGCATTCCTGTCTGAACTGAGTACCACTGTCCATTGCCCTGCCAATACCCCTGAAAAGCAGGAGATTCTCTTTGTAAGGTTTTTATTCCAGGCTGAATCTTCACAAAATTATCATCACTAAAATTACCCTCCTGTATCCATCTGCTGTGCACTTTTTTCCAACCTTCCTTCATGAAACCACAAAGTCCTATTTAAGTGAATTTTTTTTGCTTAGAAAAAACTTTCTCTTCAAACATGCTAACTCTTACCAACCATGCCATACCATAGCTCAAAATATAGCATCCACCAAGTGAGATTTTTTTTTGCAAAAAAGCTTTATGTTTAACTATCTCTCTGATATCCAGCAGTGTGTTGTTTTTGCCTGGGACAGAATTCTGGATTTTAGACTTCTCCCACAGTAAGTCATGGGACCTGCTGGGTGCTGTGTGTGCAGCATTAACTGTGGAAGCTCAGTCCTTGGGAACAGAAAAACTAGTTTTAACTATCTTCTTCTGTTATATTCTTCAAGGGTAGGCAAATGACACCGAATAAACAATTTTACCAAAAAACAACAAAAAAAACATTTGTAATTTTGACAGGATGGTGTACACACTGAAATAATGCTGAATTTTTTGAGAATTAAGGGTTTCTGGAAGAATGTTATACAGCATTGCCTAAGAATATGGTCTGTTCTAAAAAAGCATGTTCTTTTTGTTTGCTTCTGCACTAAATGTTTGAATGTCTTCTGAAAACTTCATAAATAACCCACTACAGACCGAGAGTAAAATCTCAACTGGGTTGCAGCACCTACAACTTCTAGGACTATGAAGGAAGGTAAATGAGACAGCACGTCCATTCCTACTACTCATGCTGCTGCTGTGTATGCTTTACTTGCTCTGCATGAAAAGCAGGCACAGGAAAGCTGTGAAGCTTCCCATGTGGCATCAGTAGCATGCAACCCTGCTTTTTTCCTGTGGTTTGGTTTGGTTTGGTTTGGTTTGGTTTGGTTTGGTTTGGTTTGGGGTTTTTTTCGTCCATGGTAGGAGGATTAAAAGAAAAACTTAACTGTGAGGAAAAATATTGCAAAAGCTTTGATTCAGTATCTGAGTCTCAGGTCAGTCAGTAGGTCTCCAGCTCCTAACTGCCTAGCTCTTTCCTCCTCTGTTACAGCAGGGTATTCTAGTGATGAGTTTTGGTTAATAGAAGATGAAAAACCAAACTAGTTCATCTGTCAGGGAGATTTCTTTTGGAAATGCCAGCAGGGTCAGACAGAAAGTGAGAGCAATGGCCCAGCAAGGAGACAAGTCTCTGGGTAATTGCAAAGCCTGGAGCTGAATAGACATGTCTGTGTACGTGCAGGCAGGTAGATGTTATGTGTCAGGGGCAGCAGTTGTCCTTTTTTCAGAACACTACTTCCTACTGACATTTTTATCTTTCAGTAGGGTGTTTTCGGTATTGGTTTTGTTTTTGTTTGAAAAACACAGTTCGGAAATAAATGTTTTTACTTTACATTATATTTTTGGTTTTAAGCACTTTACCATGGGTAAGCTAATAAAATAATCATGGCTAACTTAATACAGAAATCCAAAAGGTCAATAAATTGTTCATAACTATGGCAAATAATTGTCTATAATCACAGATGTCCATAGGACCATCGCTAATGGTAGCCACGGGCGCCTGGCACATTGTTTAGGTATCCTTTAAAAGAGTCTGCATAGAAACTGTGACCAAGGATTATTAAAAGCTGCCCATTTCACAACCTGCCACCTCCCTAAATAAGAAGCATGTGGATCTGTAATGTCAGCATCTTCTGCAGCGGTGCACCACACTTCCATGTGTGTGTGGGACTCGTGTCTTGAAACAGCAGGAGTTGGTGTGTTAAATAAGGTTTTCTGGACAGCTTTGTCATCGTCCATGAGCAAAATCAAACCAGTCTGAATTGTTAGGAACATTTTTGTCACTCTTCCCAGTTTGCAGAAATCCTGTACATTCACTCCCTGCAAGAGGAATAATTGCCTTGTCCTTTGAGGGCAGCCTTTCAATACACAGGACCTAAGGTATGTATGTAATTCCTAAAATGTAATTCCCTCTTTCTAAAATATTATTCCCTAAAATGTAATTCCCTCTTTCTGCTCAGAATGTGCAGCAGTCATGATGGTGGTGAGGAACACAATGAGTGCCATCACTCAAAGTGAAAAACAAAGACTTCTCTGGACTATCCAGGCAGTGAATGCACCCAGTGTTACTTGTTTATTCAAAATCATGCAGCGTTCACGGATGTTTAGTCTCCCACACACTAGTCATGCATGAATGCACATACTCTCTGCTGCTGATGCTTTTAAGCCCTAGAGACCATGGCTGAGCAACAGCCTTCTGCCTTGTTATAAAGACCCAGGTTTTTCTGGTCCCGTTGAACACCCCGACTCTTTGTGGATGTCAACGCAGCAAAATCCACATAATGCCCAGTGCTAGGCCAAAGCAGGCTGTGGGGACAGTGCTATGATACACCAGCAGGCTCTTCCAGTGATCTGTCTGCGAGGATATTTCTAAAAGCCCTTGAGTCTACAGAATTGGACTGCTTTGTACAAGAAACAGTGGGCTTGTGAGTAATTCTTTTATAATATTAATGAGACTAAACAATATTTTTCCATATGATCTGAACAGAGATTGTTTTTTCTTTCACCAAATTTAGACTTACACCAAAGAATAAACTTCAGAAGGCACTACATAAAGCAATTCACAATGTGCCCCTGCAGAAGCTTTAATGCATAGTATTAACATCTCACTTCTCACTTGTGTATGCATTTCTAATCAGGATGGTACAGATTTTATACAGGCTTGTACAGAACCCCCATCAGTGTAGTATCTGAAGGGTTTTCATGGTCCTTCAGCTAGGTATGGATCATTCTGTAGTATGTCATCAGAGACAAAAATGTAGTTGCAGAAGAGCATTTTACTACATTTAGACTCGAACCATTTTGAGTTTTGGGTTCTATTAATGGCTACAGTTCTGGTGACCTTAATAAAAAGCTATGAAACTGCGGCTGAGTCACATATGATGATGGGAATGAACCTCTTGGAGAGACAACAAGGATAAAAACACCATTCTTTCATGCCACCCAGCATAAGCACCATAAAAAACTGCAAACTTCAATGGAACTTTGTCTGCCTGCAGATGCGCAAATAGAAATCAAGCCTTCCTGAGCTATCAAATACAATCTCCCACTATCCCTGTCTGTCACTTCTTGTTTTCCTATTCACATGTCTACCAAGCCCACTTCTGCATGTGGTCTTGCCTGTTGTCCAGGCTGAGGGACTTCTCCAGAGATTCTTGTGGTTTACCACTGCCCTCCCACTTCCAGCCTGGCACTATTATTGGCAGTTTGCACCTTTGCTGTAGTGCCAAACACATACCTCCTAGCCTTAAAAATTCTTCTTTCTGTTGTTTAGTTTATCCATACTCTATTTCAAGAGAAAAATTCCACTGCTGTTTGCCAATAGTTTCCAATGGCTAAATGCTCCAGGATGTTTCATGCTCTCACAGGGATCAGCCTTCCATTTGGATGTGTGCTTATTGTAATCCACATTAATTACACATTAATTTGTACTGTGGAGAAATTGCTTTCATTGTAATCAAAACAAAACAAAGCAAACAAAAACAAAAAAAGAAAAAAAAGAAAAGAAAAAAAGAAAAAAAGAAAAAGTTAAATCCAGATTATGTTTTTCTATTTTGTAATAATATTGTTTAATGTTAGCCCCTGGATGAGGTAAGACCATAACCCAAAGGATGTGAGCTCCAACCACACTTCTAAGCATGGCTGTACTCACCTTCTCCCCATCCTTGGGAGTATTCATTATCCTTTACAAAGTGGTGCTCCAGGGGAGCCCATAGCTGGAGGCTTGGGCACTCAGGCAGCTGCTGTGTGCTCACACCCTTCTAGGTGACGTTTCCTAGTGCTATGGGCATCTGGGCAGACCCTTGGAGTCCATGGGGTCTTTACAGCTGACAGCAGGGACACAAAGTGCTGTTGACCAAGTATGGCAGGTGAGGAGGGAATCTGCATCCTGGAGCGGCAACTGGGAAATTTTAGAGCTCCAGTGATGTAGTGACGGCTTGAGCCATTCCTGGGGCTTGTGGATACCAGACAAGCCATAGTGACCTGGGCACCATCACCCATCTCTTCTGCAAAATGGCAGAGTGCAAGGAGCTCAACCTGTGGCTCCCTGACATGGAATGGACAATCTCCAGTTGAAAGGCATGAATGCTAGGGCAAGGGTTTTTGTTGCACCATCGCCATCAGGAGAGGGAATATCACTGAAATAGAATGAGCAAGTGGTTTGATGTTACCTGGAATATTTTTGTAGAAACCATGGAAACAGACTTTCTCAAAATTAACAGCAGTTTTGCTGTCTGGGAGCTCATTCTGCACCTGTCTAAGATGTTACTGGTTTCTAATCCCTTCCTGAGGTAAGGCTGCCTGAGCAGGTGAAGCCAAGCATCTGAGTACTTGTCTGAGTTTGGTGATTCCACCACTATGGCTTCAGAGGAACAGCAATTTTGTCAGTGAAATCTCTGTGTATACTATGAGTGCGTGTGTAATTTCCAACCAGATAATTTTAATTTATTCATGTATAAAAGCTCTCACAGTTTGCTGTTTGTCCTGCATTGTTCTTGTACATGGACAAATCACTCTTCAATGCTGTGTCAGAAACAATTATTTATGGCCTGGTGAAGGTCTCATTTTTCATTATAGTTTATCATTCTGCTTCATACTAATTACAAACTGGAACTGTTTATTTACTCAAACCACAGGGGCTCAGCAGTATTGCTAGGTATTCTGCATGGCAATGCGAAATGCAAAGAAGAGAGTTGCTCTCTGAGTGGGCTTGTTTTCCCCATGCAGAGGCTGCCAGCATTACAGATGCATGGCGGAACACACACTTCACTTATTCTGCCAACTGGTGTGTATTAGTGCTATTTAATATTCACTGTGAGGAGGGTATTTTGGAGGGCTTCTAGGGATCAGTTTAGTCTCAGAGCTGTTTTATTTGAGGAGGTCTGGTTTGTTGTGGTTTTTATGATGGGGTTGGTAAACAGCATCTCTTTCAAGAGCTTCTCTTCTTGTACCCTGGGATTGTTTTGTACCTTGTGGGCTGTGGCAGAGCATATGCTGCTGCATGGTGCTGCCAGGCAGATGTGTGGGGGGAGCTGGGCAGTGCTGTGACAGCTCCTGTTTTGTCACCCAGCTCGCACAGCAGGACCAAGGGCAAGGGGAAGCCACTGGGTAAAATGTGTCGTTCCGTTGTTTTCTCCCGGCCCTGGGCAGCTCCAGCACCTGGAGCGGCACTGCTTCTCTCCGGAGACCGGGTTTGCCGCTGTTGCCGGGTGTGGCTCCGTTCCGCGCTTCAGGTGGGCTGGCCGCGGTTTCTACAACACGAGGGATGAAGGCAAAGAGGGAAGGAATTGTCCAATTTGCCCACGAGGGAGGCTGAAAGGCTTTAATGGCTGTGGGAGCTGCGGTTGAGAAGCTGCGGACTGCTCCCAACTCCGCGTGGACGAAAATGGCCCCGAGACTGGGGAGGCGCGGGATTATATAGGGGGTGGGACAGGGAGGGCAGAAGCCCTCCCGCCCAATGGGGACAGGCACTGTGGGGGTGACATGGACCACGGCGACCAACAGGAATGCGACACGGTCAGACACGGGGCTCCAGGGAAAGTGGGGCTGGTGGGAACGGGGTGATGGGCACAGAAGTCTCCGGAGGGGATGAGGAGTGGTTACAGGAGTGGCAGGCTGAAGCTCCAATAATAGGAGGTCCGGAGAGGGGGGAGAAACACGGGGGATGCATGAGGGTACACAGAACCGGCTAACTAACACAGATCAGAACCCCTCATATGAGCCCAAACCCAGGATGCAACATCTCCCCGCTTTAAAAAATATAAAAAAGACAGTTGCTTTGACTTTGTCTCTCACGCAGTGGCCTCTTCTCCCATCTTCTTCTGCTGCTGCGACTATGGTGACGGAGTCGCAGATGGAGAGGGCCTGGAGATGATGCTGGAGCTGGTTCTTCTTGGGGTGTTTGGGGACAGGGGAATTGGGGAAAACAACTTTATTACAAACATGTGGACTGGGGACACACATGGACTGGGGTAGCTGGAAGGGTTCTTTCTGTGGCTTTGGGGAAAAAACATTTTTAAGGAGATGTAGGATCTTTTCTCTTTGCAGTGCCTGTGGTTTGATGCCACCCCCCGATTGGTGGGGTCACCTGCTGCACCCACAGGCACTCTGATGTTGTGACTCACCACCTGCACTACTTGATAAATCACAGCTCCCCTTGAGGTGCTGTGGCCTGCCTTATTTCTATCCTCACGTGAGGCAGATGCACATTCTGGTTTCAGTTTTTTGGGAAAGTGGGGTCTCCCTCCCCCCTCCCACTGCCCCTAGGTGAGCCCTCCCCAAAAATGGACATTAGATAACAAAATGTCCCTTCCAATCACAGTGGAACCATAGGCATTTCGATGGAGGCTGCCTTGGAACAATGTTCTTTGGAGGCACAGCAGCCAAGGCAATCACGTGGCTTCTGGGTTTTTAGGGATCTCAAGCTGTGTTTCAGCGTTCATGGATGCTGTTTCTGGGACAAACTTATCCTGGACCTCTGATCCCTCTACATGCCTCTCAGCTGCCACCTTGACCCGATCCACGGAATCTGAAAAAGGCTCA
This sequence comes from Vidua macroura, assembly GCF_024509145.1. Taxonomy (NCBI): domain Eukaryota; kingdom Metazoa; phylum Chordata; class Aves; order Passeriformes; family Viduidae; genus Vidua; species Vidua macroura. The sequence continues at coordinate 36,951,764 of NC_071611.1, forward strand.
GAAACCTGCCCCTGCTCTCCCTTCCCCCTGCTTCCCTCCCTCCCGGATCTCCGGGAACCATGGGAATGCAGAGGCGGGGACTCCTGCTCCCCCCTCCCTCCACTTCTCTCCCTCACTGGTCTCCGGGAACCATGAGAATGTGGAGGCAGGGGCTCCCATCCCCCTCCCTGCCCCTTTCCCTCCTCCCCGGATCTCCGGGGCCCATGGGAAGTTGGAGGTAGGGGTTCCCGCTCCTCCCTCCCCCCTCTTCCCTCCCACCCGGATCTCCAGGGCCCATGGGAAGATGGGGACAGGGTGCAGGGAACAGGATGCGGGCTGCCTCCTCCCTGAGGCAGCGGGGCGGAGATGGCAGAGCTCTCCCCGGAGGGAGAGGGTGGAGTTGATCATGCAACTAGGAGAATATGTAAAGGACTGGAGGGAACGCCCACATGAGGGGGAACAATGGGTGGAGGAGTAACCTGATCTCCCAAGGGGGCGGTGCCCACGCCCATAGGGAGGCAGGTGGGGGTTGGATCAAAGGCAGTGACACAGGGAACAAAGGAGAGAAAGGGATTTTGATCGGCGGCATGGCCCCACACCGCCGGCAGCTCTCCACGCAATTTCCGGGTGCTTCACGGTGATTCTCTGGCTACACTGAGGCTCTGCTGACCCTGGCCCCACAGTTGGGCGCCACTTGCAACAAAGCGTTATTTTTCCCAGCCCCGGTCAGCTCCGGAGTGCCTGGCTTGGGCACCTCTGCTTCTCAGCGGGGCTGGGCCTCATCACGATTCCCGGGCGCTTCTGCTGCCACGCATCGGGGCGGGCTGGCCGCGCTTTGCCGCCAGCGATAGGGAGGAAATAAAGAGGCAAAGGAATTGTCCAAATTTGCCCCCGAGGATGGCTGGAAGGCTTTAATGGCTGTGGGAGCTGTGGTTGAGAAGCTGCGGACCGCTCCCAACTCCAATGAAAATGGCCCCGAGACTGGGGAGGTGCGGGATAATATAGGGGGTGGGACAGGGAGGGCAGGAGGCCTCCTGCCCAATGGCGACAGGCACCGTGGCGATGACGTGGACCACTGGGTGACCAATGGGAACACGGCAGGGGCAGACATGGGGCTCCGGGGAAAGTGGGGCTGGTGGGAACGGGGTGACGGGCACAGAAGTCTCCGGAGAGGATGGGGAGTGGTTACCAGAGTGGCAGGCTGAAGCTCCAATAATAGGAGATCTGAAGCGAACCACCGCGGGGGGGGGGGGAGAAACACGGGGGGTGCATGGGGGTACACAGAATCGGCTAACTAACACAGATCAGAACCCCTCATATGAGCCCAAACCCGGGATGCAACAGTAAGAGGCTATGATATTTCCTCCTTACTTTGCTGCAACTTCCCAGGCAGCTGATCTGCTCTGCTCGCCTGAAGGTGAATAACAGTAATTGTCATAATATGACACTTTCTCCAGAGATTTCTGAACTGTCCTATCATAATCAAATGGGAGAATAATTAATTAAAAAAAAAATCCAAGCATTGCAGGCCTATACTTCTTGAGGATTTTTTTATTAAAATGAATCACTGAACACTGTTATTAAAATAAAAACCACTGTCCTAGTTGCTGCAAACAGAGCCAATGTTTTATGGTGGAAGTTCTTTTAGCTGCAGCTGTGTAGAGTCTGATGCCTTTTATTGAGTCAGAGAGAGAAAGAATTTGAACAATGCATTAGAGCAAAAGGAAAATATAATTTTGTGGCTTGATATGGTGATCAATCTATAATTCAATATTAGTCATATATCAGATGGTAATAAAATCACTGTGAGACAAGGTCCAAATCTGATGGTTATTTTTTTAAAACTGAATGGAGGCCTTTTCAGCCTTTTTTAAGGGGCTCTCTCTGCTAAGAGTACAGAAATTGCTTTTACTTGATCCAATTTCACATTACTACAAAAAGTAAATTTCATGCTACATTTCATTTTCAGATGTAGGCTATAAAACCACGAGCTATAAAAGAAAGTTGCGTACTGCTCCTGTTCTTTGTCTCATAATAAAACAAATAAACAAACAAAAAGCATGGAGAGAAACAGAGAGTTTCCTAAGGAAAAAAAGCCCTACCACACAGGGGCAAAATCAGGATCCTGTGTACCTTCCTATACAATATGTTACGGCTTTATTTATTTAAGGGGCAGGGATTTGCACAGTAGAAGGTGAGGAGTTCCTCCACCCTGCTTGCCTTGGTTCCTACCTCTGGTTCTCACTGAATGCATGATCTGTCATTCACTCCTCTGGTTAGCCAATTAATCAATATAAATGCTGGAAGACACCTTCAGTTACTTAGTCTGACACATATGCCAGATGCTGTAAAGCTTCACCCTGACTCATTGATCTATGTATGATTTATCTTCCAGAAAAATACCTGGTCTTGATTTAGAGAGGCCAAATGATGGTTGAACATCAGTGTCTCTTGGTGCTTTGTTCCAGCTGTCAGCATCCTCACTTGCCAGACTTGGTGTCCTCATCTCTCTAAGGTGGAGATGTCTGCCAACCATGTTTGTTTTACTCTTGTGTCTTGGTTTGAAAAGACAGGAGACTGTGAAGGTAGGCAAGGGCCTCCCGTGAAATGGAAAATGTAAATCCCCTCCCTCCGAATTACCACAATTTCAAAATAAAAAGGCTCTCAGGCAAAGATATGGGAATGGGAATAACAGTTCTTTACTAGGAAAAAAACTAAATAATAATATTTTTTAAAAAATGTAATTAGTACAAACAAAACTACTGATAGAGTTAGAAACCTGACACTCTGCAGAGTCAGGGTGTTAGTGATAGTCCAGTTAAATGGTGGCTGCTCCTCCTGCTCCTGGAGTGGCAGATGAAATGCTGCTGAAGCGGTGATCCCATAGAAGGGTGTAGTTTTCTCTGAAGGTCTGGTGATAGAGTAGATGGGCCTGGTCTTCCTCTGGGAATCCAGAGAAGAGGCTGAGTTGATGTCCCAAGAAATGCTGATTTTATGCAGGTAGGGATGCTTGGCTCCTCCCTCTGGGTGGAGCATCTCACAATGGGATGATGTAACTCAGTCATGTAGTGAGCCATTCAATGGCCCATTAACAGCAGATATCTCCCCGGAGGGAGACATTGTTCTTGGAAGAGATAAGAAAACTGCCCAACTTAACAGAAAATACCTGCCCCACCTCCCACAGATGGCAAATAGAATATATGCTTATCTTACAAGCCAGGACATCTTGTCTCTGACAGAGATTGTGGAATGCCCCTGTTCCTAAGAGACAGGAATTTGATCTTACTCATCTTGTGTTGCTAATAACTCCTCCCTTAACCCAAACCCTAACTCCACCCCTGCAATACCCTATAAAAACCCATGAGCCTGCCTTTGCCCGGTCTTTCCTCTCCATCCCGCCCCTCCTCCCTGGGGGTAATAAATGAATTCTTGAGCTTTCTGAAACGAAGACCTGTACTGTTTATTCCTGCCCGGCGCTGGCAGCTGCACCCTCCCTGGATACGATGACCCAGTCGCAACACACTGCAATAAGAGATGGCTTTTCTTCACCGATGGTTGTATTTCAGCAGGTGGCAGAGGGAGCCCTTATGCACCTTCTGCGCTTTATAGTTCTATGAAACCCTGCATTATTTGATCTAGCCCAAAAATACGTTGCAGTTTTTAAATTATATAATTAATATATTATGCTAAAACAATCTAGCTGTGATCAGAAGTTTGCCCCTTATTATTGGCTGAAGTTTAAACCTCAGAAGCAGCTCTATCACCTAGTAAAGGACAAATCAGATAGTTGACCTTTTACTTGAAAGTCTTGAGACAGTATTTTGCAGGAAAAACATAATCTGAGAATTTTCAAATAACACAGAAGAAAATTCACTACCAGAGAGATTAACATGTTGATACACTGAGGAAATACCACAGAACCTGACCATGTCAGATCAAACCCAGCTGCATTTCTTCATATATTGGTATTGCACAGCCTTGTTTTGATGGTGGGTGGGGGTGGGGGGTGGGGAGGAAGGGGGAAGCAGAGAGGTGCCTTCTGTGTTAAGTTGCCAGAAGCTTCTACCATGTCCAGCAGAGCCAATCTGGTAGGTCCAAAGATGGACATGCCACTGACCAAGGCTGGGCCAATTAGAAATAGTGGTATAGTGATAACGCCTCTTTGAGAATGTATTTAAGAAGAAATCAAAACAAAATGTTGCACAGTTTTAATTTCAGCAAGAGCAGAGCAAGGTGAGAAGATGTGAGGAGAAAAGCCCTGCAGACACCGGGTCAGTGAAGGAGGAGGGGCAGGAGCTGTTCCAGGCACCAGAGCCGAGATTCCCCTGCAGCCCCTGGTGCAGCCCTTGGTGAGGCAGCTGTGCCCCTGCAGCACAGGGAGGTCCACAGGAATGCAGAGATCCACCTGCAGCCCCTGGAGGAGCCCACGCCAGAGCAGGTGGGTGTCTGAGAGAAGCCTATGAGAAATGCATGGAGAGAGGGGCCCTGCTCCCAGGATGAGCAGCCTGTCCTTGAAGGACTGTACCCCATGGAATAGTGACCCACTGCTGCAGCAGTCTGAGGGGTGCTGTTCCTCATGGGATGGACTTATGTTGGAGAAGTTCATGGAGGGACCTTGCAGTGCAGCAGGACAACAACTCTTCTCACTCAGCAGGAAGAGAAGCCCAGGTGATGAACTGAGCACAAGCCCCATTCCCTGTCTCCTTGCACTGCTGGGGTAGGAGGTAGAGCTGGGAAGGAGGGAGAGGTGGGGGAAGCCGTTTTTAAGGGTTTATTTTACTTCTCATTATCCTGCTCTGATTTTGTTAATAATAAATTCGTATTTCTAAACTCAGCCTGTTTTGTGATGGTATTTCATGAATGATCTCTCTCTTGGTCCTTATCTCAACCCATACACCCTTCGTTAAATTTTCTTTCCCCTATCCAGCTGCTGCGGGGAGTGAGAGAGTGGCTTTGGTAGAGGCCTGACATCTGTGCAGGTGCCGTGGTTTGACATTGGCCAAATGCCAAGCACTCCTGAAAGCTGCTCACTCACCCTCAGCTGTTACAGCTGGGCAGAGCAAAGAAAGTTTAATGAAGTGTTCATGAGTTGAGATAAGGACTGGGAGAAAACACTCCAAGGGCAAAACAGGTGTGACTTAAGAGATATTAAGTGAATTTATTACTAACAAAATCAGAGCAGAAGAATGAGAAGCAAAATAAGCCCCTAAAAACCACCTTTTTCTCCCCAGACCCTCCCTCCATCTCACTGACACCTCAGGGACAGTGGTGGGGATTTTGGTCAGTTTGTCACTCCAGCTTTTCTTCCACTTGCAGCCTCCTCCAGGCATCCATCTACTCCAGCGTGGGCACCTCCTCCATGGACTTCAGATGAGTCTTTGCAATCCCAAGAGCCTCCAAGGGCTGTAGGGGCTCAGCTGCTTCACCAAGGTCATCATTACAGCCTGCAGAAGAATCTCGGCTCTGGCGCCTGAAGCACCTCTTCCCCCTACTTCTCCGCTGACTTTGGTGTCTCCATGTTGTTCTCCTCACATGTTCTCACCTCCTCCTCTTCTCTGGCTTCTAGAATTAAAACTGTGCCACAAACTTTGTTTTGATTTCTTCTTAAATATGTTATCACAGAGGTGTAACCACCATCTCTAATTGGCCTAGCCTTGGCCAGTGGCACATCCATCTTCAGAGCCACCAGGGACTGGCCCTGCTGGACATAGTGGAAGCTTCTGGCTACTTCTCACAGTAGCCACCCCTGTGGTTCTCCCTCTACCAAAAGCAGGCCGTGCAAAACCAACAACCCATGACAATTTTTTTCATGGAGAATGCAGGCAAGCATGAGGATTTTAAGATAAGGATACTAACTGGGAGAAGTAACAGACAGAACAAGTACTGAATAGAGTTATAGAGTAAAATGATAGTGGGGGATTTTTGTTGTTATTGTGATGAAGGGTCAAGGGATGGATTTTCTGTAAATTTGTGGATTTTGTGGTTAATTTTTGTTCTGTGTTAAGATGTTGTTTTGGTTTTGCTGTAAAGATTTTTTCCTTTTATTTAGTTTGATTGTTTTTGTTGTTTTAAGTGAAGCTTATGTGATGAATGTGGATTTTAATGACTCACAGAGGTGAGGGGTGGAATGTATTGGCTTTGCATAGCCTGGTTTTGGTAGTGGGCAGGGGCTACAGGGGGTCACCAGGGTCACCATTCTGTGGGCACTGGAGGGGTTTGATGCTGATGAGGGGTCTGTGGTGGTCTCCAGAGATCCTGGGATCCCCATTCTGTGGCCACAAGTATTCCAGAGGAATTACTGCAGCACTCCTGCAAGTGCTGAGCCTTATCCATGTCCAGGGGCACTGTGATTTTGGGGCCGTAGTGAAATGTTGGGGCTGTAGTGAAACGTTGGTGGAAGGGTGTCACATCCTCAAGCTCTTCATCCCATTCCCACCTTTGCTGCAGTTCCTGATGACTCCATCCACCTTGGCTTTGATCTCATCCAGGCCCTTGATGATGCCCTGGGCCTTTTCCTGTATCTCTAGCTGTCGCATTTTGATCTGCTCCAGGCTCTCAAGGCTGCAGCCCAGCAGGTCCTCAGACACACCTGATCTCAGCACTTGGAGCAGATCCTGGATGAACTCTTCCAGCTCTTCTGTCATTGTTGAGACAGTCACAACACACAGAGAAACATCATGCATTTCAGAAGGCTTCTTCCTGTTTATTTTAACAGTATGCTGTCTTTTTATACCTTCTCACAAAGTTTATACTTATTCATTGGCTGCAATAAATCAACATAATATTCACTTGTGCAGGGCAGTCTCCGCTGCTGTTTTCCATCAACATCCAACTGCAAGCGCCCCCATTTATCTTTCCTTCCTCTTGGTTTCCATGTCAACAACCTTGGTAGAACTCCTTTCAGGGTCAAAGGCGACTCTTATCAGACTCTCTTCTTCAACTAACTCTTTCTGGCTTAAAGACTAGCTGTCACCCTCTTCCACACTCCTCCATCCACGGGGAAGCCTGTGCCAGTCCTGGTTGCAGCACTGATCCAGATGATGGGATGTTGATCCTGGTTGCAGTATTGGTCCAGCCAATGGGGTGTTGATCCTGGTTCCAGCGTTAATCTGGGCAATGGGGTGTTGATCCTGGTTCCAGTGTTGATCCAGCTGCATTGGTCTGGATGATGAGATGTCCAGGGTACTGGGGATGCAGAGATCCACCTGCAGGCCTTAGAGGAGACCCACACCAAGCAGGTGGATACCTGGAGGAGGCTGTGAACTTGTGAGACACCCATGGAGAGACAAGCCCAGCTCCCATTTTGGAGCAGCCTGTCCTTGAAGGACTGCAACCATGGAAAAGTGACCAGTGCAGCAGTTTGAGGGATGCTGTTGCCTGTGGGATGGACTCACACTGCAGTAATTTACAGGGAGCTGTTGCCCATGGGATGGACTTATGTTGGAGAAGTTCATGGAGAACCCTACAGTGCAGCAGGGGAATGACTCCTCTCCCTCAGCAGCGAGAGAAGTCCCAGGTGATGAACTGACCACAACTCCCATTCCCTGTCTCCTTGCACTACTGGGGTAGGAGGTAGAGCTGGGAAGCAGGGAATAGGGTGGGAAAACTGTTTATAAGGGTTTATTTTACTTCTCATTATTCTGCTCTGATTTTGTTAATAGAAAATTCACTTCATATCTCTAAATTGAGCCTGTTTTGCCTCTGATTGCATTTGGTGAGTGATCTCTTCCCAGTCCTTATCTCCCATGCACCCTCCATTAAATTTTCTCTCCCCTGTCCAGCTGCAGAGGGGAGTGAGTGAGCAGCTTTGGTGGGGGCCTGGCATCTCCCCAGGTTAAGCCACTACACTTCAGTGATCCCACAATTCTTTATTGTTTTGTCATAAGTATATTAAAAGCAGGGGGCAAAAAAACATCAGAGATCAGCATCCCTGAAGAAAAGTCATTCTGACTCAAAACAAGCACAGCTGATAACACTTTATATCTTTCTGTGTTGCCATTGCAACAGGTATATAAATAATCTCTCTCAGGCACAACTGTATCAGGCAAATCCTAACTACTCTAACAGCTCTGTGTGGCACACACAGAGTGATTAGTCCTGCCTGACAGTTATACTGTCAGGGTTCTCTTCTTGTTTCTAAGGCAAAATTATAGTGATTTTTGCCTAGACGTAACAAACTCAAGAAATGGCCTTACTGAAGCTTAGATCTGCCCTCTCCTAACAGAAATGCAGAAGGCTGTTCTTGGTCTGCTGAATCTCTATCCATAGCATGGGAGATAAATAGTACCTACACCTCTATGGAACGCTGTCCCTGACTCGCCATCTGCCACCCTGTAATATCAAAGTGTGTAATAGGCCATAAATGAGGACTTGAAAATCTCTGTGCACAGAGAGAAAACTTTCTGGATCCTGGTTAGACAGACACTTTTGCTTAAGTAGGTCTGTATATTAGTGACTCACCCAGGCTTTATTTTCCCCACTTTGTTCCCTCCCTCCCACTGTGCATCCTGAGGGATGTGAAGCAAGACATTTATGCCATGCTTCTGTAGAGATGATAAATAGTTTTCCATGCTTTCCTTTTGGCAGAAACCAAAGATCTTGGAAATTCAAAACCTATGGGCAGAGACCAATTGATGGAGCTTTTACCTAGACAAGACCTACATAAGCATTAGTAGTTTTGTACCAGTGTTAGGAAACACTTAGGGATCCAAATTCATCTTTTTATCTCACCAGTATTTTAAGCAGCTCAAAACAGGTTAGCAAAGTAAGTATAGCATTGCGTTCATGTTTTGGTCAGAAAGTTTTCAGGTAGTCCAGAAACTTTCTTTTTATTTTGTTTTTCCAGCAAAGAAACATCTCTATTGATCCTTATTTCTGTCATGTCTAGTATAGATTCTCACAACTCCTTTTTCCTCTGTCTTAATATGAATGCTGTGAGAAGCCTATGATTGCATAGCATGCAGCTACTATGTCTCAAAAACAATGACATCCAAGGTGAGCAATTCAATTTCAAATCAGAATTAAAAAATCCTAATTTTCATTGACAAAGTCACTGCCAGAGTCATCATGAGCTTTCTGCTTGAGGGAATTCTCCATCATCAAGAAAATTCCATGCTCCAGGCAAGATAATGCTCCTGGGACAGATTCGTGAGATGCACAGGGAATCTTCAGTTGAGTATCCCTGTAGAAGAGGGAGAAGTGGGCTGAACATGAGCCTTACTGTGAAGTGTATAGCGAGCACATTCTTCTTTAAGATCAGAGATTGGAATTAAAACCAATACCATGGCAGAGGGGTTGGAACTACATCATCTCTAAGGCTGCTTCCAACCCAAACCATTCTGTGGTTATAACACATACAAAAAACCCCATCAAACAACAACAACAACCACCAATTAAAAATAAAACAAACAAACAAACAAACCAAAACAAAACAAAAAAACCCAAGACACCAAAACTCCTTCTACATATGTTCATACCCTGCAGTAGGCAAGGAAACAGGCCAGGCAAGCAGGAAGCAGATCTTGTGATCAAGTGCTGTTCTCAGGCTTTTCTTGTCCATTTTTTAATTCTTTCTGGACCTTGCTATCTTGTTTGTAAAATTACGGCTTGAAATATTGCTTTTGTCTTTTATTCACAGGAAATTGAATTATGTCAATGAATGATTGTTAGGGACTGGGATAGCATAATGATGGGAAAAATACTACTAGCTTTTGAATCTACAGTCTACTCAGATAAAATCAAACATAATGTGTGAATATAAAAGATTGTTTTCTAAAATTACAAATGTTGGACAAGTAAAAAATTCAAGATATGTTTAATTAAACCCCTTGGAGCACCTTGGCTGAACGACACCATAGAATTGTTCATTCTCATATTTCTGTACTAGATTAGGGAGTAGCAGTTTTCCCATTTTTCTCATTCAGCCTGTCTTTCTCAAGAAGGCACATTCAATGCTTTGATACTGTTTCTTTCGTAAATGATAAGACGATTGTTTCTAAAAATGGCACTAATCCAGAGCATATGTTCCACTTGTGTTTGTCTGAAAGGCTACCACAATAGTGTCCCACTGTGCTGACAAATGTGACCAAGCCATTGCTGCCAGTAGCAGTCCATGCCTTGGTTAAACCTCCAGTAATAACTGCTGCTGAAAAATGCAGAGCTGAAGAAACCATATGCTAAAGCTACTTGTCACAAAACAAGTCATTAGCTCTAGTTTTAGATGTAATAGCACTAGCAACATATTTCAAGTCTGGGAATATATTCAGCTCCTTTTATTTTGTCTTGGAAAACCATGTTGCAAGAATTACTTAGTCTAGCTGAGATTTCACAAAGCAGTTCTATTATATTTTGTGTTGTGGAAAATCATGTTGAAGGAAAAACATATTCAGCAGGAAAGAGTCTGTGCCCTTTCCTAATGGTTGTTTCCCTCAAGAAAGAGGCTGGTGACTCTGAGGACTTGCCATTCCAGAGCTCTCCAGGAACTTTGGGATCATGGTTCTAATTGATGTTAATTAATGGGAGATACTCCTCTTTGTGAAAGCAAGTCCTGCTGGAAGCAGGAAAAATTCAGCTAATTCCTTTTTTGCTCTTTCCCTCTTCAAAGTTTTGCAATTACTATTTTGAAATCAGTAAGCACCAAAGATTTCAGGTTTCATATAGACCACTGTTATTAAAATAAGACTGTAATAAGTACAGTGGTATGAAATGAAATCAGTCGTGTTACTACTGGAAAATCTGTTGTGATTATCAAGCAAGTAGAATGTCTGGGGATTATTCTTAATTAATCTGACATACATAACATAACATTTGACATACACAACATTTGACATACATGGCATTCATTCCCTTTGCTGTACACACAGCTATTTCCACAGTAGCCAATAAAATTAAGCTGTCCATACACCTGCAGGCTCTGCTCTCATATGCAGTTTAATTTGCCAATAAGAATAATGCAGTCTCCTGAGGATGAATGACTCAGGGCTTGCTGGGTCAAGGTGTGCAGAGACAAAATCATACCCTTCTGGTCATTACTTGCTGGGATCAGCATGTTCTGATTATTACTGTATAATTAGTTAATAAGGCCCCTTTCAAAGTGGAAGAGAACTGCTTTCTCTGAGTACAACGTGCACTGCATCTATCATGGGTTTATTCATTCTGGGTGAAACTGATTCCCATTTAAGAGGATGTATTCTGAGAATGTAATATCTCTATTGTACTGTTTCTGTTGTTTCCAACACGTCAAAAATAAAAGATGGTGACAATTATCAATCACTTTAATCTGAAGCAAATTTTTAAGAAGCAACTTACATTGGGCCCAGTGTTTTGGCTTGAGCATAAAAAAGGAGAGGTGAAGGAGGAAACTGATATTTCAGAGTAAGAGATTTGCATGTGGGGCTTGGAGAAGATGACACCTATTTGGAACAATGTATTTTCATTTTCTGTTGTCCAGAAATGGAGATCTATTTCATTTAGTATCTACTATTCATTCCTATTGACTATTAAATGTATTTTTGAAGTAATTGATTTGATGAGTACATAGTCCTGAAAAGCAATTTTCTTGAGTTGTTTTAATATAATGCATATGTTGCATGGCATTTAAGTCTACGTTGCCAGGCCAAGGGTTTTGCAGCTCCAAGCACCTTAACATCAGTGCTTTTCTTGTCAGGCCACAGACTAAATAAATGAATAATAGAGTAAATTAATAGAGTAAATGAACAGAATACTCAAAAATATTGTATTTATGAATACAATGAGATCCCACTGTGATCAGGTGAAATTATTGTACAATCTTAAATGAATATTCACACATAGGCTACTGGTGGTGGTGGTGGTGGTTGTTTTTTGTTGTTTGTTTTGTTTTACTGGGGTTTTCTTCTCCTCAGCAGTACTTGGCCCAGATTAACTGATCAACTTCCCAAATTAGAAAATAAATCTTACTCATTACTTTGAAAAAGTTTGATGAATTTATGTCCTGTCCAGCCAAAATTGCCTCTATTTATAACTAGTAGTAGCCCAACCTTTTTCATTATTAAAAGACTCTTTTACAAGATACCAAGACCAACAATTGTCAGCATGCTGAAATAGAAATGATTACTTCCTTACTGATATTGCCTGACCAATGGAGTTTACAGGTTCTTATAAGAAATGAACACAATATTTCTCTCCTAATACTATCAGATCAAGAGTAGTCTATTTTAAATTATACATCTCTGAAATTAATGGGAGCACCTTTTTGGCTTTTTATGGAATAACAAAACCAGAAGAAGAGGTTGAGTAGGTAGAGTGAGCCTGGTAAGGGGAGCCTGACAGACAGGACTGCTTCTTGCTGGAGAAGGGAGGCCACCTGAGAGCCCCCTTCTGCCTCTGGGCAGGTCACTGAGAAGATGGAGCCATGCTTTCTGCAACAGTGCAAGGCAGCAGGATGTGAGAGTGTGTGTCTAAGCTGAAACAGGAGGAGTCCACATTATATCCAAAGGGAAACCTTTTTCCCTGTAGTGACAATCCAATGTAGAGCAGGTTGCTAAGAGAGGCATTGGGGTCTGTGTTCTTGAAACTTTCTGGATTGGTCTGGAGAAAGCCGCAAGCCACATGATCTGATCTCCTTGCTGCTGCTGTTTTGAGCAGATGGCTGCACTGGGTACCATCATCTCTTCCAGGCTGGGTTACAAAAGCCCTTTAGAAAAGAGACCAGGGACACATCTGTGCCATGACTATTTGCTTAAAACCATGCACTCTGTTCCAGTCCGATCCATGTAATATTCTTTTCTATTTATTTACTCTGTTTTTTAAACCAATTTATAGTTTGAAAAACCTTGCTAGCCCATTTTCCACTCAGTGTCTGACTCATGCTGTGACACACTCATGGTATCTCAAAACTTCCTGAAGAAACAGTTCTCTCTCAAAAGCCAAGAAGCTCAAGATGTTCTATCAGGTACTTCAAACAGTCTTTCTTTTTGCATATACACATATATACATATATACACACACACACATGCATGTATACACACACCCCTCTGACTAACAACATGTTCTGCTTTCTTTTATCTGATCAAAATGATTAGTCTTCAAAACTCAACTGGATCCCTGGGTGCCACAGAGCTCATACTTTAAAATTGGTGCAGTATGTATTTGAATCTGTAGTTAGGTCAAAACAGTATTTTTTCTATGATTGAATTTTCACAGCTTGGGGATTACCTCAGTGAGGATTCTGTTGTGCATTTCTGCTTTCTGCTGATTTCTCAAATGCACTGTATCTTGTTAACAGTCTTCTGCTGCTATCATGCAAACTTACTCTGTAATTGAGTCTGTTTCATGTTTTAGCTCTTTGCTTAGGTTACAAGCAAGCTGCTGTGCACTGGAGCTCTAGCAATTGCAACTGATGATGATTTTTTAGACTTCAGGCAACATTTTTCCTATTATCTTAGAAGAAATATTCCAACATATAGCCAGCACTTTGAAGATATTTTAGAACACTATTTTTTCAGTTGTGACTTTACAAAGAGCCAAGCGCAATTTACCACCACCATTCAATACTTCGAGTTATCTTTACCTTCTGCCACTCACTAATTAAATCGGGTAAAACTTGTTTTCCAAGTTCAATGGATAAGCTCTTTCTCCAGCTACAACTAAAGAGCATTGACTCTGGAAAATGGAAGAAAGGGAGAAAGGAACATAAAGAATACAGAAAGCTGGGGGTAATACCACAAAGACCTTAGCCTTTGAGATTAGCTGTATCTTCTTGTCTGCAAAGCAAAAAACCTTCACTGAGCATTTGGGCAGATTAAAGAACAGCAGTGGCAGATGTGTTGCCATGGTAGATGCAAGATGGCTCATTTTCTGTCGGCTGAATCTCCTACAATTGATTATTTGATTTTCCACTATTTTGCCAGAGATTGCTATCAAATTAAGCCACCACCTGTCGTTCTGTTTGCTCCGGCTGAAGTGTGGACAATGTTGCAGATCTAGGCATCAGACATTTTCCTGGCCTCTGCTAGAACTTATTTTCTATATAAAATCAACTGTCTAGAACATTCCACAGAAAATTCACTTCATGACTTGGGAAAAAGTTACCTGATCCTGTTGTCTCAAGTGTTTATCTGCTATAAGATTAGTGTGTGTCTTCTGCTGGCCTTTTCATCGTCGTCAGGAAAATGCTTCAAGTACCTCATCTTGCCTTTTTCCAGATACAAGTAGTGAATTATTTTATAAAGGTTGCTTCTAATGAAATAGAAAGAGGCATTCATTAAACAGGTGCCCATCTTGATTTCATTTTTTTTTCTTAAAACATTTAAATGGAAGTTGGTTTGTTCTTTGCCAAGCCTGCCATAAATCTTTAGGTAACATATTAACTTCTCTTATTACACCTTCCTATACTCTGAGCTAGACAACATATTAATTGTACCTATTCCTCCTTGTCTCTTTTTTGTATATATGACTTCTATCTGGTCTGTATTTATTTAACAGATTGTTTGACCAAAAAAATTTCCCTGCCTTAATTGTAGCTTTTTGACCACCTAAAACTTTTCTCAAAGAATGACAATATCCATTCTTGTTCTTTCTCTTTTGTCTGGTCCTCTCTTTCAAATGAAGCTGCCTAAAACCATCCTCATATGGTTGAAGAACTGTCTCCTTTTTATCACTGTCACTGTAACTAATCCCTGAATCTTGCCTTACAAGATTCAGAAAGAGCTAGAACAGTTAAAACTGTTTGACCTTGAAGACTTCCAAGTGGGAATATATAGTTGTCCGCAATGTCAGTTAAGTGTCTCCTCTAAAATAAGAAATTTCCAATTATTTTTGCTTCTTGCTGCAATTTCTATCAATTGGAAAGCTATTTCTTTGCACTTTTTCATCATTGTAGGTCAATTTGTTTGTGATCTGCTGAGTTAATGTCTGTGTTATATTTGTCTCATTTACATATTCCTATTTTTAAACCACTGCCTTCCTTAGTGCTCCACTTCCCTCCATTCCCAATAATTACTGCTGCAACACAGGAAATACTGGTTATCCAGTCTTTAAAAAAATCCTTCTATTTAGGAGGATTTGGGAATGGGAAAACCCATTTGACTCTGTTAATATGACTAATGATGTGTCTCCATTATTTCTATCATATTGCTGTTTCACTCTTGGGGACAGAAAGCATGGAGCCAAGTTTTTTCTCCCATCCTTCTAGTTTAGTTTGATATCGTGTTGGTCCCAGAGTGGACCATCACTAGTAGTGTTTTTCTGGATGTCTTCATAATACTGTCTAGTTCCTGGAGCTCAAGTAAGAGTCAGCATTTGTGCTTTTCTCCTCCAAAGAGACTGCAAACACTATGCTATTCTTGAGCCACCAAGAGGAAAGGATGCCCATTAGGTAATGTCCTGAGTTGTTAACTGAGTTTTACTTCCTCACAGACAAGCTTCTTGGCAGTTGGCTTACCAACAGCCTGGTAATCATATGATTTCTCCAGCCACATTGAAAACTGTTTCTACTTCTCATCTTTTCTAGGAGTCTCTGGTCTGGACTGTACATGACAAGAGTACTGGGGCATGTCAGAGAATAGTGTGGTTTTCACCCAGTCTTGTGGAATTTTTTTAATTTCACCAAGAACTTGAAGTGGCTTTATTCTGACATTTAAATATGTTGGTTTTTGAAAGGGTTATTTGATCTGAACCAACACTGCCATTTGCCTAGCTTTGTAGCGTGAAGGATTCTTTAAGACCAATAAAGGTCTTAGCTGCAGCTCCCTTGGTTGTATGGTTGAGGACAAGAAGGTCACAATTTTTTCCTACATCTTGAGAAACATAAGGCGCCAGTGGGGTTCCCCACATGAAATGGCAGAGAACATTTTTGTTGTTTATGCATAAGCATACACAGAGATAAAAATCAAATCAGAGTTAAAAATCAAATAATAAGATGCTATAGTGATATTTTGTTCTTAATATTTTATCCCCCTTAACAGGGGATAAACCACTGCAATAAAAGGCATGAAAAATGTTGTGAGTTCCTATATTTGGACAATGACTGCTCAATAACCTTTAGACAAATTACTGCCTTCAGATGAAGGGACTTCAATAATTGCTTTTAAGATCCATGCATGGCAATTTTGATTTTAATTAATCTGATAACACCTTCATTGAACTCTGAGCTGCATCTGAGTTTATGAGGAAAGGCTGGAACCATGATTATTTTGTAAGCAAATGGTGATGTTGCAGAACTATTTGTGAGGTGCAGTCTTGAGCAGCAGAGAAGTGAAAGGGACAGAATAGAGCACAAATGAGTATAAAACAGGAAGAGCCTGAAACTACACTGTGAAGTTACATGCCAAATGTGCAAGTCTGTGCCACATATTGTGAGTGATAGGCTGTCCCCTTTCACACAGGGGAAGGGAGCATGTACACCTGATGCTCTAACTACTCTAAACTTAACATCATCTTCTCGAGCTACGCTGCTGTTCTGCCAGCTTCAAAGTTCCCAAAAGCTTTTGGGGAAAGTGGAGGAAAGACGAGAAGAGAGGGACAAAGAGAAGGAAGAGGAGAGGAGGGGGGAAAGATACAGGAACTCTCTAAGAGCTTGAAACTTATCCCCAAATGCTGGTGTGAAGATTTCCTCAGGCGCTTGCTTAGGAACAGATCACAAGGCAGCCTCTGCCCAGCCTGGGGTCCCTCCTGGACCTCAAAGCTGGAGTGAGTCACATCCCTGTGCCTCAGGGCACCGAGCAGGCGGAGCTTTCCCACCTGGCAAGCCCTTGATACTGGAGCAGAGACAGGCGCCCCAGCGGGACGCAGTGGAGCCGTGTCCCAGAGGAGCTCTGACGGCACAGGGACCGCTCAGGGACCGCGCCACCCGCACTCGCACAAACACCCCAGGGCGCGGAACAGCGCGGGCTGCCGCGGCCGGAGGCTGCGCAGGGCCCCGGTACTGAGCTCAGATGGTGGTCAAACACCGCCCAAGGAGCTCAGGCTTGGTTTCCACTCGTCAAAACTCCATGAGTCCAAATTCGTCCATTTTCCAAAAGTCACATCCCCTCCGTGCATCAGAAATGATGTGGCGAACCAGAGCGAACGCCCGCGAACGTGTGCGGGACTCCAGGTCTCAGCACAGCGCTGCTCAAAAGAGCAAAAAGTGCAGAGACACCAGCCGTGTGAGGTGCGACCAGATGGACGATCTGCTAAGGCTGGTGGCAGAGTTGAGGGGAGAAGTAGAAAGACCACGAAGTTTTAACAGGGAGTCTTGAGAGGAAGACTGGCTGGAAGAGCCATACTGTACCATCCCCTAAACAGGCACATATACCATCCACATCTCAAGAAGCAGTGGATCTTCTACCCTGTCACCACCAAGCTGAAGGAGGGGAACTCAGAGAAATTTATTGGTTCTAAAGTTTTGGAAGATATAGTCACCAAGAATAATCTGATCAGTTCATAGTATTTAATAACAAATCAGTTTTTATTGTGGAATATGATTTGATAAGCTATTTTTTTTTCTTTTGTACCCAGCAAATTCAAGGTAATTTATCAAATAAAACTAGCTGTAAATTCTTCTACATGTAATTTATCTGATTTCTCATTTCCATTTAAATGTTGCTTTCATGTAAAAAAAAAAAAAAAAGAAGTTTCTTAGAGAAAGGGCACATGGTGTTTATGTTTGTGTAGGCAGCTATTGAACTAGCTTAGCATAGTTGAGTGGCCTTATTTAATCTTGTGAAGACATTGTATAGATCCTTGTGTTATCATGAACTATAAAATCTAGTGAGGGAACTAGAGAAGTGAAAGACCTATAGCAGATGAAAATCCACAAATAATTATAGCTTCACAACACAAGTTGTGAACACAACTTTTCATTAGCAAAACAAAAAAAAAATAAAATGCATAACAACACAAATGAATAGTTCTTTTGTGGTGTTGGTATGGTATTTTACATTAATTCATCCTGAACATAACATATAGATCAGGCTTTTGACTCGGTCTGGTATAATTTGAGCATTATGGAATGTTGTGTACAATAACACTGGCACGGTGGGGTGTGTCTTTGCCTTCCTAAGTAGCAGTGAAACGCACTTAACACTCCTAAGCAGCCAGAGCGCGGCAGGAGAAACAAACATAGGAAGTTGTGGGAATAAAGGTGCGAATGGAGCTTGAGTGCTTGTCTATTTTCCCCAGGACGTCCCACCTCAGGGATCTGCTCCTCCCAGCTGCGGCACAGCATGAGCAGCACTCCTAGCCGAGCAGCAGTGGGACTGTGTGCACAGCTCCTGAGCAGTGTTGGGTCACCGGCTGTGCTGGAAAACACTGCAGGTCGGAGCCCACAACGATACCAAATTGCTTGGAACAAGCAGTTCTAAAATTGAATAAACTTTAACCTGCATCTCTGATTAAGCCGGTTCTGAGAAAGTATGAACGTAAAAGTAGCTGTAACCCTGAGCGTGGCCAGAGTCCCTGCAGCCCCCAAGCAGTGATGCAGGGGATGAGCCAGCAGCGCTCCCCTCGCCTGCCTTTGAGTTTTAACACTGCAGGGCTGACTTGGGCCAGAGAGCAGCACCTGGAACGCTCTAACATATACAGCTTGCAATGCTTCTAACAGAGTGTGTACTCTGACTGCTCTTGTTCCATCTGGGGAGTTGGATGTAAGTGGCTTAACTCTGGGGTCTTTAGCACCAAAGCTGTCTCTAACTCCAGGGAAAACTGCTGCTTCCAGAAGGGTGGCTTTCTGGCCTTTTCTAACATTACAGTACTGCTCCCATTGCAATGGGATTAGCCTGATTCTGATTAGATGCCTATAGTAATATCATCAATCAAGAAAACAGAACACAATGTAGGGGAGAAAAGGAAAAGAAAGAAAACCTATCAGAGTTCCTACCTGTGAAAAACGCCAATCACTTGGTTTTTAAAATTTTACAAGTTTAATTATAATAAAATGGTTATAAAAATAGTAATATAATTAGAGTAATAAAAATTTAGAGTTAGGACAATTACAAGACAATAAAAAGCAAAGAATTACGGATGTCCGGACGCTTTCGGGCACTTAAGACACAACAAGCATGTTTTATGAACAAAGGAATAACCGTTAAAAACCATACACTGTTGCATATTTATACATACTTAATGGCTATGCATACATTCTATTTAAAATAAGAAACTCTGTCTGGACTATGTCAACTCCTTCTTCTAATCCCCACGGCATCTTCGAGTCTGAGCAAGGCCTGAAGAAATTAGTTTCTTCTGATAAGAAAACCATAAATTCCTCTTCTCTGGAAGATTTAGGTGTTCTGTGATTGTTCTCTCAAAGCGACTATCTCATTCTTTAAATAAAAAATCCCACATGCATAGCTTCTATTTTAACTACAAAACTACATTTACCATACTATTAAAATGTTAATACAGCACTTCTAATCAATATAACATAATATTGTATTATAGTATTCAATTTAATATTTGTGAAAAGCCAATCATAAAATATGCATTTTTCACAGTACCGCTATATTTTTCCTATTTTTATCCATTTAAAGCACTATGGCTTTCCAGCAAGGTTACCAGGGGAAAGGAGGAGTTTGGCACTTAGCTTTGTTGGTGGCACTGAGGGCTGGGCCATGCTGTAGGGAACCTCAGTGTTGCATCAGGACTCTCTTTGTTAGTCCCTACCAGAGAGTTCAAGAAATGAGGGGAATCATGGGCCACATGCTGGGAGGATGGCAAATGCCTTCACTCAGCCTCTTCATGTCCTCAGCTGGAGATAATCACAGATAGGAGGTCTACACCTGAATCTTTTCATTGAAATGTAGCATTAAAGCATGAGAATATTGCGCTTCAGACCCAACTCTTCTTTAATGACAAAAATCCCCAGTGAATCTGTTCAGACTTAAGTAGAAGCATCCAATGAATAGTATTTTAAAGTGTTACAGAAACCTATGCAAAATATATTTGCATGCATTGTCTATCTTCCTTTTCATCCACTATCCTTTCCAACCCAGGGTGAAAACATTTCCCCTGTATTGTGAAAGCACAACAGCTCTATGCTGCAAGCCAAAGTGTGCTAGGAGACTGTTTGAGGTAATAATTTTAGAGAAGCTCTTTGCTTCTGCTTTTGCGTCAATTGCAGAACAGGTGTTCTAAGGCAGGGTTCAGTGCTTGCATTTAGGAAGGGGGTGACAATTGTAGAGAGGGATAATGCAGAGATGGATGTCTTGAGATAAGCTGTGAAGAGAACAACCTCTTTAGTTTCCATAAAAAAAAACACTAGAAGAAGTTTCTTAATTATATGAGTAGGGGTATGCATATCCATAAGTAAGTACATAAATAAAAATCTTGAAACATTCTTAAAAACCTTTCTGAGGGAAGAAGGACTTAACTGGAATTTACTGGAAATTTCTAAGAGGATGGAAAGTTACCCAGGTTGTTTAAAATCCTAAATCTTGTTTATGACCCCTTTTAAAGCAGGCTGATTGAATAGGTGAGTTTTCCTCATAATAAATAGATGTATTTTGTTGTGCTGTCTGATAATCTCATGGGAAAGATAGCAGTATCTTAAAAGCAATCACAATCTGATTATCAGTTGCAAACTCTATTGATTTATTTTTTAAATTAAAATGTAACTGGGAAGGTACCATATTTGCTTTTAAAAGATTTTACTGTCTTGTGTGGGCTGGGAATAAAAGAAGCAGCTGATGGAAAGTCTGAAGATCTGACTGAAGAATCAAATAGAAGATTATTCCTACATGAACTGAAGCATAGACAAACAGCCCAGTTTGCTGTGTTTATGATGGCTGTTAGTTGAGCTGGGACAAGAGAGGGAGCAGGGATTAATAATGTTTTATTGCTGTTTAGGGAAATTTTAAATGGAGCCATTTTGATCCTTTACTGATTAAAGCTTCATCCGGGAATGAGAAATTACTCTTTTAGACTGTGAGTAAAGAAGCAAGAGCTTGAAGATGGGTTTTGCGTATCAGCTGGGAATTGGTACCTCTAGGGTTAACGCGTGTTTATGGTTCAGGCACAGAAGACCATTTCATTAGGCACTTTTTCAAGTCACATATACTGGAGAAAAATTTTCAGGAAAGAATGTGTATGTCATTGAGAGAAATTTGCAAATCTGCAGCACAGTTCAATGGAAGTCAAAGAAAAAAAAACCAAACCTAACCAATCCCAAAGCTCCCCTCCCCTGCTCTGAACTGCCAAATAGATACTTAACTGCTGCTACAAGAGCTGGAAAATCATCTCAGAAATGTCAATCACAGACATTTCACAGATGCTTTTTCATGTCTACAACAATGGGAAAAGAAGGAAAAGCAGAAAGTGTAGATTTTGGGACATAAAGAGTCCAATGCTGAGCTGCCTTGAAGGGTTCAGAAGCACAGCCTGGGTACTGTTTCTTTCCTGAGGTGTACTGAGTCACTCGGTGAGTGGGGGTACTTGTCTGCCATCATCCCATCTGACCTTTTTGGTCCAGCAAAGAGAGAGGACATACGACAGTGCTCTTCTCTTGACCTCTCCCTCATGACAAACTATAGCTTTGTGGATTTATGGGCAGGGGAGGTGCCTGGTGGACCTTAAGTCTGCTTCAGGAGTTTTGAGGAGAGGAGAGGGATGGATGTGGAGAATGTGTATTTTAGAGTGGGCATCCACCAATCTGGAGTCGCTGGCTGGTGCTTGGGTCCCCTGATGGTGCTGTCCAGACTTGTGGGCCACAGTTTCCATGCAGACCTCGTGGCTGCGTCTGGGTTGCTTTAAACTCATCTTCCTCCCAGGCTTCTTAGATTCAGTCATGACTCTTTTGCACCAAGTTGCTCCTAGAACTGAAGTGATACTGCAGCATTCTGATGGAAAAGACTACCTCCAACTCTTCTAAGAGAACTGCAACATACAGAATTGTTGACAAGCTGTTTAATCTCTAAATTTAATTAGTTCTACAAGGACTAGTATAAGACAGTGTAGAAATCAGTCTTTTAATATCCCATAGTCAGACTTCTGGCACAAAACATAGACTGAAAAGCCTCACTAGGACACTGAAGAAATTGGTATTTATGAACAAATTAAAAGGTAAAAGATTAAGATAAAAACTTAGCTCTAACAATTGCAGGGTGCTTATTTTAATTAAAATAATGAACAAAGATATGCCATTTAAAATGAGCTTCCTAGAAGCAAACAAGCACACACGAGACATAATAGCTAATGAAAAGGATAGCCTGCTGATGAATAATAAAAAATTGACACTTCTAAGTCATCCTTTAAATACTCCTGCAGGAGGGATTATCAAGGCAAAAAAAAACCCCAACCATTGAAATAAAAAATGAGGTGTCTGGAAGCACTTTTTTCATTCTTTTAAGTGTAAGAAACTGCAATCCAGGGAAAGCATAAAACAGAGTTTTATTTCCATTTTGATGCTTTCACACTTCATAGTAAAAGTATATATAATTTTGTAAAACTACATATATGAATAATAAGTAGATAAGAATTAAAACATTTGAAAGGGGTTTGTATTTTCCACAGGTCTGGTTCTCCTTTCAAAGAGGTTTTATACCAAAATACCTTATTCATGTCCATGTATTTATACATTCAAGAGGGACATTCACATTTTTCACTTACCTTGAAGGACCTAAAGATCCTTTTGGGACCATTTGGGAGACCCAGGTAGCTTTTCCTTGTGTTTGAGAGAGAATCAGCTTCTCAATTCTTTCACCTTGTGCCATTTTACAATGGGAAGCAGTCTGCCTCACCACAGAGAGTAGGAGACAGGTGCATGCTATAGAATGGAATCAGAATTTCCATCTCAAATTAAAGGAAAAGTTATTTAAACTTTTTGACAGCATCAGACATGGAGGTAGTCCCACAGATTTGGCAATGCTATTCATATGATTAAAATTTTTTGTAGCTTATAAAAGAAATTAGACTCATGTTTATTATTTTTTAGAGATAGGGACAGGTAGCATTTCTTGAAACTCCTAGGGATTCCTTTTTGATGTAAAATTTTGTGTTTGATTACATTGGGTAAAAAAAGGGAATGGGAGAACAAGCCTGATTTTGGTAGTGCATCATGTCTGAAATATGTAGTATATTTTCTTTTTAAATATTGAAACTTGCAGTGAGACCTGATCTACAGAAATAGTGTCAATGGGAGTGTGTATGTGCAGACAACTGGTAAATTTTTAAGGTTTTTTTCATCCAATGTTCAGCATAAATCCAGGCTTATACAGTCTATCACTTCAGGTCAAAATGTTATTTAAAAAAAAAAAAAATCAACATTATGCATTACAGCCTTATGCTCTTTTTAAATTAAGGAACAGCTGCCAGATGATGAGAATTGTGGTAGAGTATCATAAAAATGTTTCAGTGACAGCTCTTCTAGAGAAGGTCTACAGAAACATGACATTTAAAATCAGGATAAATATATGAAGTAAAGAGGGATGGTCTAAAAAGCAGGAAATGCTCTAAATGTTCCGCTGTAAGACTGCTGTTCCTTTTCCTAAAGGATGAGGCCCAAAGACAAGAGAAAAAAAAAAAAAAGAAAAAAAAAAAGAGAGAGAGAGAGAAAGGAAAAAGGAGAAGGAAACAATTTAGCACAAACATATTGAAAAAAAAACCAAGCAATTTTCACAAATACAAGGCAAGGTGGTTATTGCCCAATGTGCTGAAATTAGGCAGGTTGGCTTCAGAGCACAACTGCTTAGGTAGAAGCCCAGGAATTGAAAACTTGAAAGTTTGAAGCATGACGGTAAATTGATTTCTGCCTGGGAAGGGCAGAAACTGCGGTTAATTGGTTACCAGGCTGGGATGAACCCTGACGAGCACTGCCGGAAGTGATACAAACCTGGCCCCAGCAACCCAGTTCTTAAGAGATCTTCATGCCATTTTGAAGCTGGTCCCTAAAAATGAGGGCTGGTCTAGTGGCCTATACAAAGCCTTTCCCAGTTGCAGTTCGTGTTTATTTTACTAAGTTCTATTAGGCAGATTGCTCTGTTATTCCCCATGTTCTCCCTAAGTTGTACCCTCCTACCCAGCTGTCCCTCAAATAATCTCCTCCCTTCCTTCCAGACCCTTCCCGGCTGGTCAAGGCAACCTGGCCCCTTTGCCCTGTCTGTCAGCCTAAACCCTACCCATTGTTCTAGGAAGTTCACTGTCCCTCACCTCCAGGACCAATCCCAGATCGAACCCTCTCTCCTCCTCTTACCCTGATTTGTGGCAACCCTGAAAACACACCTTAAGAGTTGCTCTTTGGTTGTCTCATTGTGTCTACCCCCTGTTTTGTGAAGTTTTAAAAAACCTTGCACAGCTGTGCTCTGGGCTCTGCTTGCCTGTGTTTCATTCAGCTCTCCTCATATGCCCTTCCCTCACCTCACCCAATAAAACCCACTGGACTTCACACCTCAAGAGAGCCTCTCCTGCCTCCTTTATCCAATCCTCATTGCACCTCCAGGGGTCCCTAGTGCTGGGCATTTGGCTCAGAGGTTCCGCCTCAGGCAATACCCTAACCTGGTTGGTTCCCCACTCTTGCCATTGCCGCTGGACTATCTTGGAGCTAGCCTGGGCTCTGGAGGACAGTGGCATTTCCCCTCTGCTTGCTGGTATTGCAAGCCATGGATGCTGGTGTTGCATCCAAAAAGACCCTGGGTGGCCTGTGGGTATTTTCCATTTCTCAAAGCCTGAAAGAACACAGCAAGTTCACACTGACATGACAGGGAAACTCCAGGGAGGGGCGGTGCCCACTCTTCCTCTGCATTCAGGCTGGCATGAACAGAATGTGCTTAGGGATGTGAAACATGGGTGCACTGACTCCAGCACTGGGGAAATCCCAGCATTTCAAAGGTTTTATGGATTTCCAATATGAGTAAAATAGCAGTTGGGATGAAATGTTTATCAAGGGAGGGTTGCTTCCTTTCACCCCCAGGTCTTAGCTCTGTACCTGACAAGAAGCTAAAAGGTATTGGCTTGTGGAGACTGATGCACAAACTGCAGCTTTGCTCATGAAACCTCAGATTCCAAAGCAAATTTCACCTTAACGAAAACCGTTTTTTTTTTTTTTTTTTTTTTTAAGGAAATAGTGTTATCTGTCATGATTACATTTGGCAAGCCTCACTAGCTTTAAAGTTGCTATTTAGAGACACAGTGTTTGCCAACATTATACATTGTAGATGCAAGCCTCTTGACTTCAAAGAGAAAACAGCTTTGAAATGGCAAATTAAGTTTGGCAAATTTTGGCAACTACTTTAACAGTGAATTATTACTGATTTTTTTTTCCATGCAATTACTCTGTTTTTCATGAGAGCTCTTGCTCTGCAGAGACTCTGAGAAGCCTCCTCTGAGCTCAGAGACAGCAAACACAGTAGTACCACTTTCATAAGCCAAGGCAAAACCTTGGTAAGGTGTTAAAACACATGTACAGCTGTCTCCTAAACACAGACTGATTTAACATAGACTACTCTTTGCATACTGAGCATTTGTCAGGCTGAATTGATATGTTTAGAATATTTGATTTATTTCTTTTTCTAGGAAAACTACATGTCTGTTCAGTCTTACCTCCTGTTTGATGACAGGGATAGGTATTAGGGCTCCAAAGTTTCCCTCAGCCCCCTCCATATATTGTGCTTACAAGAGTTGGCATTGCAGCTTGTTTTGTTGCTTGGAGACAGCTGCAGGAACACACAGCGGTATAAATCACACCTGATTCTGTGCTAAGGAAGTAAGACCATCTCTTGTTTTTCCTTCAGACCTCATAGAAAGTGAGGAAAGAGAAATTTATATTCAAGATACTTAAAATATTGCTTTAATTTAACAAAAGGAAAAAAGGAAACTATGTAATGCAATCTGTAACAGCCTTCCTGGAGAAAAAAATACTGAATTTTCATTCTACTGGAGGTGATCACCGGAAGCACAGAATTTGAACAGGTTGTGTGATAGAGGAAAATAATTAGACACAATCTGGATTTGGGCATTAAAACTCCATAAACCTTTTTGGAAGGCTTTTAAAACTGCAGGCTTTTACAACTGCTCCTCACCCTAATGTTTATGGAGTTTCAAAGGAAGGAAAAAAACAGGTTTTGCTACTAAAAACTTGACTTTGGCAAAAATTGAACTTGAAACAGTTGTAATGCACAGGTTCACTGACTAGCCCCTGCATGGATCTTCATCTGCTGTGTCATTTGCCTGCCTCTCAAGTTTCAGAGCTTTATACCAATTTTTTTGGGACACTTGGGAAGGCAAGGAAGGCTGGAAGGGATTTGTCTGTCACTCTGTTTCCCCTCCCAGCACCAGCACAATCCATGCATAAAGTCCATCTCTCTCTCGCTTCAGTGAATGATGGTGTAGTCACCCTTTTGCCTCTGTAGGTAAACAGATATATTATGCTTATAAACTGAAGGAAAATTTTGATCAGGTTACCAGATTTGATTTTTTTTAAGACCTTGTTGAACATGATAGAACAATATTATGTGAGGAGATGCATGCAATAGTGCTAGTAGGCAAACTCTAACATATTTAACAATATTTAACAATAAGCTTAACATGACATAAAACAACAAAATTATTGGTAATGTGCAACATTAGATATAGAATTCCTGCTGTTGGTGATTGTCTTGGTTTGAAAAGACAGGTGTCTGTTAAGGAAGGCAGGAGCCTGTCTTGAAATGGAAAATGGAAACTCCCTTCCCTCCAAATTGCTATAATTTTGAAATTAAGGGCCTCTCAAGCAAAGATAATGGGAGTTGGAATAACAGTTCTTTATTAGGGAAAAAAAAAAAAAAAAAAAAAAAAAAAAAAAAAAAAAAAAAAAAAAAGCAGTAATACAAAACAACACTGACAGAGTCAGAATACAGCCTGGCACCCTGTGGGTCAGGGTGTTGGTAAGAGTCTGATTCAATGGTGGCTGCAGCCCTCCTGGAGTGACAGGTGTGGCTCTGTTAGACCAGTGATCCAGTAGATGGGTGTAGTCTTCCTCTGGAGGTCCAATGGTGGTGTCGATGGGCCTGGTCATCTTTTGAGAATCTAGTGGAAAAGAAAGCTGGTCCTCTGGTATTCCAGTGGGAAAAGGCTGCATGTGGTGTTCAAAATGTCAGATTATATCCAGGTAGGAATGCTTGGCTCCTCCCCCTGGGTGGAGCATCTCCCAATGGGATGATGTGATTTTATCAGTCAGGCAGTGACACTCAATGGCCCATTAACAGATGATATTTCCCTGGAGGGAGGATTGGTTGTGGAAGAAATAAAGAAAACTGCCCCACCTGGTTTTAACAGGTGTCCCAATTAACAGAAGATGACTGCCCCACATTTAACAGATGGCAATAGAATACACACACCTGGCCACATCTTGCATTTCCAACCTAAGACAGTGGTGACCAGCTGAACAAAATATTCCACTAGTGATGTTATCCATCTTTCTTCATTCTTTCCAAAGTATAGTGTACCTCTTCTAAACCAGAATGAACGTCCATTGTCCGTTGCTTCAGATGTATTCCAGCAGCCAACACATGTTGTTGTGCTGCAGTAGTTTTTTCACCAGTGCAACGTTCATTCCAGTGGGGGTGGGCAAAAAATCTTGATAGGATGTGTAGCAATTCATAGGTTGTGACAGAATCATCTAATTTAGATAAAATTATGAATGCGGATGTTTGCTTATTTCTGTCAAGATGTTGTCTCTCAATATGGAATCAGGAATAATTCTCATACAAAAACATCTTTTTCCAATGCTTATAAGCACAGTTCCAAGGGTTTCATCAGGATGGATTTCAAAGTGACAAACATTTTGTTCAGTGTCACGATAAATGCCTTGATGGGCCTTAATGGTGTTACTTCCACCAGCAAGTCCTTGTTGTTCCCTTGCAATGCATGCATCAACATGAATGGTTTGTTATTTGTTCCCATTTTGCTGGACCCATATTCTGTGCTATATCAGATAGGGAATAATTCCACAATTATTTAACCCCAGTGCAATGATTGAATATGTGATATATGCTGAAGAATTGTGTATTAGAATAAAATCTTTACTAGCTGGCAAGGTCATAGATGAAATTAACTGGATGCCACTAAAATGGAAATTCTCTTTGAAATTTACTTGCATTATCCCAGATTACTTTATGAATTTCAGTGGGGAAGGTACATTGCCTTCCCTTATAATTGCTGCTGTAGGAAGTTGTATCCACAATTGAGTTTGCATACAACTAATAGGTATTGGTACAGGCACTACCTAGAATAGTCATTATATAAATTGGCAATCCTTTTCATGAATCTTTTCCCATTGAGGTAATATACCTGATAAGAGCAATTGGTTTCAATTGGTATAAAACAC
The DNA here is from genome assembly GCF_024509145.1 of Vidua macroura. NCBI lineage: Eukaryota > Metazoa > Chordata > Aves > Passeriformes > Viduidae > Vidua > Vidua macroura. The sequence continues at coordinate 36,979,995 of NC_071611.1, forward strand.
TTGGTGCTGAGTTTATTTTGTTTACTAGGACTTTAGCATTTGTGCTCTGTAATAGTCCTAATGCTGTCCCCAGGATACCTGTCACATCTCTCCTTAATCATTTTGGAGAGCCCAGTACACAGAACAATGAAAACCATCCTGTGTAAGATGTGCTCAGGAATGATGAGTAGGCAGGTTTAATTACAGATATTAATCTGTGCTGAGAATTCCACTTGTTTGAGGGACCATGAAGGCCTCAATAGCACCTGTTGTTGGCCTGTATCTTTGATCACACGGGGTTCAGTTTGGAAGTGTGTGGAGATAAGGTTTCAGTAGTCTTACTGGGAATCTGGAAAATTTTTACTTTCCAGTAAGACTGATATGAAGAAAAGCTTTGTCAAAAGATAGAGGTGATCCAAACTTTGATTGAATACAAACTGTATTGAATTTTTGTACTGAATTACAGTAGTCCTTGACTCTATACTCTCTTTGTGTCACTCCATGACTAGGACTGCCACAGAACAGAAGGATTAGGATGCTGCCATCAAGGAATTCACATCAGGATCAAGGTGCCCACTTTCTTTCACAGCACTGACACACAGCAAGTTGAATGAGTTGCAAACTGTGACTTGAGAAGCACCTGAGAAAACTGTGGTGATGTGCAATGCATGCTATGAAAACATATCAATACCTTTAAGGAGATATTTAACCCTATACAGCCCTCATGCTTTCAATCTGCTTGTTAGTTTTCTGTGCAGTCACTGATAAAGCTCCTGGAGGTAAAAAGTCACAGATTCATGGATGATTGACTTTTACCAGGCAAACCTGACTCTTCATGAGCATAAGGAAGCATTGAAATCTTCCCACATCAGGCAACCCCACATGCTTTCTTAGCTTGCACGAGTGTGCTTTGAGTCACAGAATCACCTCAGTATGACTGAGGTGAAAAAAGACTGCCAGACGTCAACTGGTGCAGAGCCACTGAAAGATGGTGGCCAGGGACCACAGCAACACAGCTTCCGAGTTTCTCTAAGGAAGGAGATCCCATGAGCACCCTGGGCTAGATCTGTCACTGCTCAGTTACTGTGACAGCAAAAAAAAAAAGTTTCCTATGTTCAGAGGGAAGGTTTTTGCTTTGCACTGTTTTGCTTTGTGCCCGTTATCACTGGGCATCCCTTAAAAGAACCTGCTCAGTCTTCTTTGCACCCTCCCATCGGGTATGGATACACCTTGAAAAAATATCCCATTCAGAGTCTTCTTCATTGAAGACTCTGTAGGCAGCATTTTCAGCACTTCCTAACAGGAGAGATGCTCTAGTTCCTCCATTATCCTTGAGAATTTTCTCTGGTGCTCTCCTGTATGTCCACCCCTCTCTCATGGGGGTGAGTCGTGTAATGGACACAATACTCCAGGTATGGCCTCCTCACTGCTGAGAAGGAGGAGCTGAATCAGACCTGAAAAGCCAGCTGAGTAAGAAATGCCTCAACATGGTTTATTTCTAACAAAACATAGTACTGGGTATGAATGGTGAAACGTGTGATTTTATATTAAAAAATACAGAAAGGGGATAATGCTTAATAGCAAGGCAGCCTAGTGCATCTGGGAATATTTCATTCCCTGAGGCCAGAGCCTGTGTGTTCTGTGTGTAGCTCCTGAAAGCCCTGTGGTGTCACCAGAAAGTCATTATGACATGTGACATCAATGCCTTTTGCAGCGTGGGGCGGCCCTGAAGGGCCAGAATGCTTGTCCTCCTCTACTGGCAGCTCCTTTTTTTGACACATAGACTGAACTCAGCAGACCATCACTTTGCCTTAAAATATGTCTGAGTTGTTGTGGGTTTTTTTTCAGATACTCAGTTTTCTGTTTACAAGTTTCAAGGGCAATAGAGAAAAGCAATTCTTTATAGAAATAGATATGTCCTGTCCTATCCACAAACCAGCTGCTTTAACATGTGCTTTGCAAGGGCTGGACAGGTCAGAGCATGACTGTGCTATAATGCGCAGTGCCTGCTCTTCTTCACGTTGGCTCCAGGCCCTGTGGACATTAGTGGGGGCTCAGCCAGACAAGACAATGATAAGCAAAACAGACATACAAACCTCACTGAAATATTCTTTCTTGTGTGTGTGAAGCAACCGATTTCCAATTTTTGCTGCTGTGGAAAACAGAAACTTAACTCAACCAGTGAGCATGCTGTTTTCATTCACCTGGGGGAGATCCAAGGTATTGTCCTCATGGTGATTAACAGCTTTGCAACCCACCAGTGCCTGCAAAGGCACTGTGAAACAAAGAAGGCTTAGATGGACTTGGAGGAGTGGAAGAAGCTGGAGATAAAAGCCGAATTCAGTTTCATTACTCGGCAGACTAAAGAAAAAATATTTCTGAGCAGAGCACAGTGGCAGAACATAAGAAAGTATTATTTGATTTAATTAGTGCTAGCTTCAATTTGAAGATTGTTAAGAAGCCTTTTGTTTTCACAGGATTTTTTTTTTTTTTTGGTTGGAGTGTGGTGCAGTTCTGTGTAAATCAACAGATTTCTGCAAGCGTATGCATGTAATCATGTCAAAATTAGAAAACATGTATTTATGAGTAGAAGAAAATGTACATTGATTCTAGGCATAAGTATTCTGTTTGAAATCTCTGTGTGGAAATTATTCAGCAGCAGCTGATTTGTAAAGGTAGAATGCTGAAGTCTCCTCACTGTTGTGTTAAGCTTATACTATCTGAGAAACATGAGTGTTGATGTGCTATTCCACAAGCCACATGCAGGGAGAGAAACACCAAAACTCTGTCCCATTTTTAGAATTCAGTTTTTGGAAGAATTTTCCACTGCTGAAAGGGAAGTAGCAGTGGGAGTTTTGTGAATGGTCTAGATGATAAATAACTTGAATCACACACAGACTGAGGAGTCACAGTGGTTAAAATCCTCCCCCCTCTGAAGTTGATGGGAGACAGCCAGCCTGCACAAGTGCTGTTTTGGCTTTCCCTGCAATGTTGCAAGAGTTTTGTACATCATTTTGTTTGCTAAATAGACCGAGTGTTGTGGAAGGAGAAGGAAAAGCGGGCGCTACTTCTTCTATTGCAAATGAGTCAGAAATACTCACTGATCTGCATCAGTTTTCTTCCCTGGAACCAGAATTTGGATCGCAGGTTGAAAATTTTCTTGCATGTGGGAGACAGATGTCCTTAAGACACGAAACTTAAGAAAAACTTGGAAGCCAAGCTGACTATAGGAAGAGCAAAGCCGGGAAGAGCATTTTGAGAAACATGGCTCAAGCACACATATATGCAGTTGGAAGCCCATCTGGATGTGGTTCACCTCTCTCACTAAAGGGGTTTCAACACTGAGAGAATAACACCTACTAGTCACTACCAGAACTCTCTTTTGCAATACTTCTTTCTATAAAATATTCTAGAAATTCTCCTTATAGGGAGAAGCTGTTTGAGCAACTTTCAGTAAATTAGAGAAGTTTAGTTGAGATTGGTTTGAAGTGCCACCTTCTTTCTGCTGCACGCTGAGGAACTGTAGGGCAAAGAAGAAGGATAATTAAGAAAAATATGAGAGCAAAGGATTTCAGAAGTTGTGTGTGTGCCAGCAGCAGGTAAATGGTTTGCTGATTGAAGTATAATGCCTGTGGGGAAAAAAAATCCTCACAAAAGTACATTGGTATAATCTGAATGCCCTTTTACTGTGCACCCAATATTTGAAAAAAAGGAAGTCTTTCTAAATGCAGAAGGAAATTCAGGCATTTCATTTACACACATAAAAAAATGTTTGAAAACATTAGTATGAAAAGGCAATGAATCTCTCTGCTAAAACTGTCTGTGTCTGTAAGAGATAAGAGGGCAGGAGGAAGGAGAAAGAACAGTAATTTCTTTTAAATTATTCTTGTAATCCATTTACTTACAGCACAGCACCTACAAAACACCTTGCAATGACTGGGCAGATGCTCTGGCAGAAATAAGTACTCTCACTGTTCCCTCACTTTTCCACTTCCTTGCAATTCACTTTTTTTTCTAAAGTAGTGAATTCTTCAGTTCAGGTATTGTTCACAATGACATGCTAATAAGGACCTCTACTCATCAATGCAATAGAAATCATTAACATGAAGGAATTATTAGCATTCTACTATTCATGTGGTTAAACATGTATGTGAAGTCTTTGGTGGGCTTTTGCTTTGCAATTTCTACCGCTCAACTTGGTGGCTCCCACAGCTTCAAAGCCCTCTGTGGTGGGGAAACCTGCAGAACTTCTGCCAGTCATCACAAGGACTGACCATTCAAGGCCTTGCCCTGCAGTAGAGGGGAGGAATTACTGGGGAAGATTTGTCTTGTTTAACATTTTTGTTTTGCCCAAAGGAAGATATTCTGGTCAAGCCTATGAAGCCTGGCTCCATTCTGGAATTTTGAAGGAAAAACTTCTCAGAAGGATGAACAATGGGCATTTAAGCTAGTGTCCTTAAATTATTCGTAAGAGGGACTAAGTGTTGCTTGTGCTACGTCTGATAAAGCTTCAGAAGTGTAAAATATATCTCAAAAGCTATGAGGAAGGCTTAGGGACAGTCAGTGAGGCATAAACAGCAGCAGGGGCAGCAGCGGCAGCTACAGTAAGTTCTGGGGGCTGAGCGTGAGAATAAGCAGGACAGGGGGTTCCTGGAGTCACGGACACCCAAGCAAGGGCCTAAAGAAGTCATACAAGGATCTGCTGAGTTCACTTGGCTTGTTCAGCCTGGAGAAGAGGAGACCTCATAGCTTCCTGCAGCTTCCTCATGAGAAGAAGCAGAGGGGCAGGCGCTGATCTCTGCTCAGTGACAGAACCCAAGGGAATAGCAGGAAGCTGTGTCAGGGAAGGTTCAAGTTGGGTGTCAGGAAATGTTTCTTCACCTGAAGGGTGGTTGAGCACTGGAACAGGTTCCCAAGGGAAGTGGTCACAGCACCAAGCCTGACAGTTCAAGAAGCATTTGAACAACATTCTCAGGCAGAATCATTGGGATGGGGCTGTGTGATAGACACAAAGATCCTCATAAGTTCCTTCCAACTCAGGAGATTCTGTGGTTCATTGAAGAGCTGAGAGACCTGGAGGCAGCTCTCTCAAGCAGGGTGATGTGTCAAGGGTGTTGCCACAGGCAACTACGGCATATTTCAGTGACACAGGAATCTTCCTTTGGTGAGGGGAGCAGTAACAGTGGTGGGTAACACTGGCCTGAGCAGGAGAAGAAGCTGGGCAGGGAGACCAGGAAAGGACACCTCATGGTCAAGGTCCACATAGGCTGCTGATCCGGAGAGATGCTGTTGATGAGGCCTTCTTGGTTTGGCTGCAGGGCACATCATCCTCACCACTTCTCATCCTGATGGGAGAGTCCAACCACCCAGACTGCTGGGAGAGCAATACAGCCAGCTGTAAGCAATCCAGCACACTCCTGGAGTGTGCAGAGGACAACTTCCTGATCTAGGTATTGGCCAGACCAAACGAGGAGAAGCATGGCTAGGCCTGGTGCTCACTGATGTGGATGAGCTCATTTGAGGGGTGTGGTGGTTTGTTGTTTTATAATTGTTTTTTGTTAATCAGTTTGTAATGGTTTGTTCCATGTACCCCATTCTGTTCCCCTAATGGTTTAGCCCTAAGTTGTTTACTTCAATATTTTCCCGCCAAGTGCCTGTCAATCCCCATGTCAGTCTCCCCAGTCCCTCCTTTGTGCCTCCCTTGCTTCCTTATAAGTCCCTGTCAATCCCCAATTCACTGCCCCCTACCCCTGCCTGTCAAGTGGAACACACCCTGTGTGTTCTAGAATGTTCCCTGTCTGTTACCCCTTGTACAGTTTCTCATTGAGCTGTTAAGCGTGCTCCCTCCCCTGTGTTGCCCTTATTGGATTACCCCAGTTGTGTTCCCCGCCCCTAATGTCTCCCCATTGGATGTGAGTTGTTTCCACTCCTCATACCCTCCCCTCTTTAAAATGTGCTGCAACCCTTGGTCCTGTGCTTACTTGTCCCTGAATCCTCTTTGGCAATAAACTGCCTTAGAACTCATACAAGTAGCCCCTCTCTCTTTATCTTGGCCCTTCATACTGCTTCGGTGCTGTGGTACCCATGCCACAGCCAGCCACAGAGAGCTGCTGATCTCTCTGTGTGCACTGCCACCCAAGGAGGTCTCAGAAGAGACCTGGGGCCAGCCACTCCTGTAGTGCCCTCCAGCCACAGGGAGTGTGCTAGCCGGGAGACCTCCACACCGTGGTCGCACATGGGCAGCTACAGAGGGGTTAAGTCTGGATGCAGCCTGGGCTGTAGCGACCGTGCCCTGGTGAAATTTTGTGATCACGTGGCGCATGGGCATGGCAAGGAGAATGGTCAGGATCCTGAAGATTGGAAAACTTTGACCTGTTTAAGGGGTTGGTGAATGAGATCCCTTGGGAAACTATCCTTAAGGACAAGGGGGCTGACCTGGGCTGGCAGCACGTTAAGGTCACTTTTCTTAGAGCACAGGAGCTCACCATCACAATGTGTAGAAAATCTTGCCAGGCAGGCAAGAAAATGGCATGGCTGAGCAAAGATCTGCTCCTCAAACTGAGAAGAAAGAAGAAAATGCACAGCCAGTGGAGGAGGGAGAGGTGACTTGGGGAGAGTACTGGGATATGGTTCAGATGTGTAGGGACAGCATGAGGAAAGCCAAGGCACAGATGGAACTGGGCTTGGCAAAACATGTGAAGAATAAGAAGGAATTCTGTTAAGGATATAGGTAAGAAGAGAAAGGCCAAAGAAGTAATGGTCCCTTATAAGGTGAGAATGGAGAACTGGTAACAACAGAAACAGAAAGCTGAATTACTCAATGAGTTCCTCCCCTCAGTCTTCATTGGCTTGCAGTCAGCTTACCCATCTCTCAGGTTCTTGAACTTTAGATAGGAGCTGGAGGACTGAATCTGTGAGCAGAGAGCAGGTTCTGGACCACTTGATAAAACTAAACAAGCGCAAGTCTATGGAATCTGACGACATGCGTTCCAGGGAAATCCAATTCCTGAGGGGAACTGATTGCTGCTGTTGGCAAACATTTGCCATCATATTTGAAAAGTGATGGCAGCAAGGCCAAGCACCTGGTGACTAGAAAAAGGGAAACATTGCTCCATTTTTAAGAAGTGAAGTAAGGAAGGTGTGGGGAATTACAAACCTCTTAGCCTGACCTCTGTGTCTGGGAAGTGTCAATGTGGCAAGCACATTTCCCTCAGAATTTTTCATAAAGGTACACAGAGAGAAATGAAAGAGAAAACTATTTCTATTTCTGCTCCTTGTTTTTCTCTTGTGGAATGTGTTTGGAGAATTGTTTACCTAGAGTGATCGCTTGGTTGGATCATGGTGGATTGTTTGGGCCTGATGGCCAATTGGATCCACCTGTGTCTGGACTCTGGCGAACAGGAGCACGAGTTGTTGGTAGTTAGATATGTTACTTAGAGAAAGCAGCATGTAGTTTTTAGTATCTGCTTATATATAGTATATTAATGTATTAAAGCATAATTATAATAAAGAAATCATTCAACCTTCTGAACAAAGTCAGACATCATCATTCTTCCCATTGGGTTCACCAACGTCTACAACACCAGGAGCCTTGTGTCTCTTTGGTTTGCAGTGTCAGATGGCGTTGCAGAAGGGCTTGGCAGAAGGTGGCACCTCTTCCTCTACTGCCAGTGACAACCAAGTGCTCCTGGCTGAGCCTCCACATAAGTCAGAGGACCAAATGTGCCCAATCTGCTTGGACATCATCAACAACCAAGTCTCAGTGAGCTGGTGCAACCATGCTTTCTGCTTTCCTTGCATACTGGAGTGGTCACGCAATAGACCTGTTTGTCCAATCTGCCGGGAGCCTTTCCAGTACCTCCTCCGCAAAGTGGGAGACAATAACTATGAGGTGTACTCTATAGGGCACTACACCAGCTCCATCAGACATAATCCCGGAAGGAGAGATCATCGTCACTCTGCAGACGGGAGGCGGCATCATTCCACAGGCCACGGGTACCGCCGATCTTCCAGCAGAGAGCACGGCAATAGCCGTGCCAGAGACTGGGAAAGGGACCGAAGCAGATCCCGGAGGCAGAGCCATGATGGCCATAGCAGGGGTCAGCAGGCCCGGAGTTTTGACCCCTCAAGCAGCAGGAGACGGCCGCACAGCAGGGCTCAGGACACGGCTTCTGAAACGTCTCGTGGTTGGAACCAAGTTGCAAGGCATGAATGGGATGTCCCAGTCCCCCTGGGGAGGAGTGAGCACCGTCAGCGGGTACCATGGGATTCCTCCAGGGAATCCTGGGCAACAAGCAGACAATCTCGGAGGAGGTCCCACAGAATCTGGCGACAAACACAGAGAGAAGAGCAAAGGAGGAGGGATCACAATGAGGGACAACCTGCAAGGCCTGAACAGGATGTCCCTGACTCTTCAGGGAGGAGTGAGCACCATCAGCCAGCATGACCAGTTTCCTCTAGGGAACCCCAGGCAACAAGGAGTCAATCCAACCAATCCTGACGGATATCCCACAGTCCTGAGTACCACAGGGAAAGGTAGCACACCCTACCAAGAAGGGTACTACTGTTACTTGTATCACAAATTGTACCACTTTACACCAAAACTGGTCCTACTAACAATTCCTAAAATAAAGTCAATTCCAACCATCAAGCCTGAAGCATAGAATCTCTTCTCCATCAAAAAACACATAAAAAAATCTAGAGACCTATGTAAGGGTGACCAAGGTTAAGAGGATAACAAGTTAGTAGGTAGAAGCTAGAAAAACACCTTAAGATGGTTTATTCCTAAACCAGAACGTAATGCTGGGTATGAATGGTAAAACCTGTGATTTTATATAAAAAATAAAGAAAGGGGAAACTCCTTGATAGCTAGGCAGCCTAGTGAGACAAGCTACCTGGGAAGCTTTTGTTCCCTGAGGCCAGAGCTTGTGTCTTCTGTGTGTAGTTCCTGAAAGCCCTGTGGTGTCATCAGAGAGTCATTGTGACATGTGTGACATCAACCCCTTTTGAGTTGTGCGGCAGCCCTGAAGAGCCAGAATGCCTGCCCTCCTCCAAAGAGGACAGACACTGGCAGGTGGGGGGAACGATGGACCCCCATCCTGTTGGCTGCCTTCTGAGAGCATAGAGAGGATTTCCTGTGCAGTAATAGCAGTAGGACCTGGGGAGCTGGTCCCAGTCTGCCACATTCCCAGGCTTCAGCTGCTGCTGCTGAGAGGCCAAAAACTGCTTTTACACCTTCACAATTCCTGCGTGCACATGTACGAGAGGTCAGTCACTGCCCTGCTCTGAGAGCTGTCACATGCAGAGACACCTCTGGTGTCACTTGTCTGCCCCAGGATAGTCCCTAGCCCTTGTGGCAGCTCAAGCACTGCCTCGAGGTAGAAGGGACAGCTCTTCAGTGCTTGATGCAGACAGCTTGGCTGTTGTCTGAAGACTGCATCTCTGGATTGTGTCTCCAGGGCAGGCCAGGAACCTTGTGTCTCTTTGGTTTGAAGTGCCAGATGGCGTTGGAGGAGAGTTTCTCAGAAGGTGACTCCTCTTCCTCTACTGCCAGCAACAACCCGGTGGTCCTGGCTATCCCTCAAAGACCTTTTAACTGCCCAATCTGCCTGGACAGCATTGAGGAGGAAACCTCCGTGAGCTGGTGTAGACATGCTTTCTGCTTTTCTTGCATACTGGAATGGTCCCGCATCAGACGTATTTGCCCGGTGTGTCAGGAGCCTTTCCGATACCTCTTCCACAAGGTGGGAGACAATAACTATGAAGTGTACTATAGCAGCTCCATCAGACATAATCCAGGAAGGAGAGATCGTCACCACTCTGCAGACAGGAGGTGGCATCATTCCGCAGGCCACGAGCACCACCGGTCTTCCAGCAGAGAGCACGGCAATAGCCGTGCCAGAGACTGGGAAAGGGACCGAAGCAGATCCCGGAGGCAGAGCCATGATGGCCATAGCAGGGGTCAGCAGGCCCGGAGTTTTGACCCCTCAAGCAGCAGGAGACGGCCGCACAGCAGGGCTCAGGACACGGCTTCTGAAACATCTCGTGGTTGGAACCAAGTTGCAAGGCATGAATGGGATGTCCCAGTCCCCCTGGGGAGGAGTGAGCACCGTCAGCGGGTACCATGGGATTCCTCCAGGGAATCCTGGGCAACAAGCAGACAATCTCGGAGGAGGTCCCACAGAATCTGGCGACAAACACAGAGAGAAGAGCAAAGGAGGAGGGATCACAATGAGGGACAACCTGCAAGGCCTGAACAGGATGTCCCTGACTCTTCAGGGAGGAGTGAGCACCATCAGCCAGCATGACCAGTTTCCTCTAGGGAACCCCAGGCAACAAGGAGTCAATCCAACCAATCCTGACGGATATCCCACAGTCCTGAGTACCACAGGGAAAGGTAGCACACCCTACCAAGAAGGGTACTACTGTTACTTGTATCACAAATTGTACCACTTTACACCAAAACTGGTCCTACTAACAATTCCTAAAATAAAGTCAATTCCAACCATCAAGCCTGAAGCATAGAATCTCTTCTCCATCAAAAAACACATAAAAAAATCTAGAGACCTATGTAAGGGTGACCAAGGTTAAGAGGATAACAAGTTAGTAGGTAGAAGCTAGAAAAACACCTTAAGATGGTTTATTCCTAAACCAGAACGTAATGCTGGGTATGAATGGTAAAACCTGTGATTTTATATAAAAAATAAAGAAAGGGGAAACTCCTTGATAGCTAGGCAGCCTAGTGAGACAAGCTACCTGGGAAGCTTTTGTTCCCTGAGGCCAGAGCTTGTGTCTTCTGTGTGTAGTTCCTGAAAGCCCTGTGGTGTCATCAGAGAGTCATTGTGACATGTGTGACATCAACCCCTTTTGAGTTGTGCGGCAGCCCTGAAGAGCCAGAATGCCTGCCCTCCTCCAAAGAGGACAGACACTGGCAGGTGGGGGGAACGATGGACCCCCATCCTGTTGGCTGCCTTCTGAGAGCATAGAGAGGATTTCCTGTGCAGTAATAGCAGTAGGACCTGGGGAGCTGGTCCCAGTCTGCCACATTCCCAGGCTTCAGCTGCTGCTGCTGAGAGGCCAAAAACTGCTTTTACACCTTCACAATTCCTGCGTGCACATGTACGAGAGGTCAGTCACTGCCCTGCTCTGAGAGCTGTCACATGCAGAGACACCTCTGGTGTCACTTGTCTGCCCCAGGATAGTCCCTAGCCCTTGTGGCAGCTCAAGCACTGCCTCGAGGTAGAAGGGACAGCTCTTCAGTGCTTGATGCAGACAGCTTGGCTGTTGTCTGAAGACTGCATCTCTGGATTGTGTCTCCAGGGCAGGCCAGGAGTGTGCCAAGCACATTTCTCTCTCTCCGAATTTTTCATAATGGTACACAGAGAGAAATGAAAGAGAAAACTATTTCTATTTCTGCTCCTTGTTTTTCTCTTGTGGAATGTGTTTGGAGAATTGTTTACCTAGAGTGATCGCTTGGTTGGATCATGGTGGATTGTTTGGGCCTGATGGCCAATCGGATCCACCTGTGTCTGGACTCTGGCGAACAGGAGCACGAGTTGTTGGTAGTTAGATATGTTACTTAGAGAAAGCAGCATGTAGTTGTTAGTATCCACTTATATATAGTATATTAATGTATTAAAGCATAATTATAATAAAGAAATCATTCAACCTTCTGAACAAAGTCAGACATCATCATTCTTCCCATTGGGTTCACCAACGTCTACAACACCAGGAGCCTTGTGTCTCTTTGGTTTGCAGTGTCAGATGGCGTTGCAGAAGGGCTTGGCAGAAGGTGGCACCTCTTCCTCTACTGCCAGTGACAACCAAGTGCTCCTGGCTGAGCCTCCACATAAGTCAGAGGACCAAATGTGCCCAATCTGCTTGGACATCATCAACAACCAAGTCTCAGTGAGCTGGTGCAACCATGCTTTCTGCTTTCCTTGCATACTGGAGTGGTCACGCAATAGACCTGTTTGTCCAATCTGCCGGGAGCCTTTCCAATACCTCCTCCGCAAAGTGGGAGACAATAACTATGAGGTGTACTCTATAGGGCACTACACCAGCTCCATCAGACATAATCCTGGAAGGAGAGATCATCGTCACTCTGCAGACGGGAGGCGGCATCATTCCACAGGCCACGGGTACCGCCGATCTTCCAGCAGAGAGCACGGCAATAGCCGTGCCAGAGACTGGGAAAGGGACCGAAGCAGATCCCGGAGGCAGAGCCATGATGGCCATAGCAGGGGTCAGCAGGCCCGGAGTTTTGACCCCTCAAGCAGCAGGAGACGGCCGCACAGCAGGGCTCAGGACACGGCTTCTGAAACATCTCGTGGTTGGAACCAAGTTGCAAGGCATGAATGGGATGTCCCAGTCCCTCTGGGGAGGAGTGAGCACCGTCAGCGGGCACCATGGAATCCCTCCAGGGAATCCTGGGCAACAAGCAGACGATTTCATTGATTCCAGTGGACATCCCACACCTCTGAGTGATTCAGGGACAGGTAGCACACCCTACTGAGAAATGTGCTACTAGTGTCACAAATTATACTACTTTATACCAAAAATGGTCCTACTAACAATTCCAAAAATAAAGTTAATTCCAACCATCAAATTTGGGCTCAGGCATCTAATGTCTGTTACAAAATGTACTGGAAAATCTAAAGAGACCCTTGCAATGATGCTGAGGGTAATAAGGGTAACAGGCTAGAAGCTTGCCTGCTGCTTTTCTCATCCTTTTCTGTGTTACACTTATCTATAAGAGCTTATACTGAGTATTTCTTATGGCTGTGCCATTTCTCATTATATTGCATTTCCATACTATGACCAGTTGAAAATAAAACAAAAAAAAATCCTTTCTGCCCTGGTGCCAACAATGCCAATGTCTTATTGGAAAGCATCTTGTCCTTTCACAGCACCCATTTTTTACACTTTACCCCAAATATCACCCAGAATATCTTCTCATCAGTTTTCTCACAAGGTGGCAGTGAAAAGTGAAATTGGTTTACATGCTTGGTATGCTCTGTGTAGAGCCTCACCTTTAATGCTCCTAATGGCAGTACAGGCTATAGACTCCAACTGACATCCAAAGACTACCAAAATCACTGAAAAACAATAGTGTACCCAGAATGCTCTTACTTTCAAGTAAGACAGAGGTGATCCAAAAAATTAAGTACTAGGCCAAGACAAACTGTATTCAATTTTTTTATTGAACTACAGTTTTCTTCTACTCTGTACACTCTGTTACTAGGACTGCCACAGTGCAGAAGAGTTTGGAATTCAGATCAGGACCAAGCTGCCTACTTGCTCACTCACAGCACTGACTCTTCCAGTCACTCCATCATAGAAGGTCACCAGAGTGGTCAGGCAAGATTTGCCCTTTGTAAGGCCATGCTGTTTTGTCTCAGATCACCTCCTTGATCACCTGTCTTGTATGTGATTTAACAGTGCTTCCATGAGGATCTGCAACATTAAATTCCCAGGCACAGAGGTCAGGCTAAGAGGTTTGTAATTCCCCACACCTTCCTTACTTCACTTCTTAAAAATGGAGCAATGTTTCCCTTTTTCTAGTCACCAGGTGCTTGGCCTTGCTGCCATCACTTTTCAAATATGATGGCAAATGTTTGCCAACAGCAGCAATCAGTTCCCCTCAGGAATTGGATTTCCCTGGAACGCATGTCGTCAGATTCCATAGACTTGCGCTTGTTTAGTTTTATCAAGTGGTCCAGAACCTGCTCTCTGCTCACAGATTCAGTCCTCCAGCTCCTATCTAAAGTTCAAGAACCTGAGAGATGGGTAAGCTGACTGCAAGCCAATGAAGACTGAGGGGAGGAACTCATTGAGTAATTCAGCTTTCTGTTTCTGTTGTTACCAGTTCTCCATTCTCACCTTATAAGGGACCATTACTTCTTTGGCCTTTCTCTTCTTACCTATATCCTTAACAGAATTCCTTCTTATTCTTCACATGTTTTGCCAAGCCCAGTTCCATCTGTGCCTTGGCTTTCCTCATGCTGTCCCTACACATCTGAACCATATCCCAGTACTCTCCCCAAGTCACCTCTCCCTCCTCCACTGGCTGTGCATTTTCTTCTTTCTTCTCAGTTTGAGGAGCAGATCTTTGCTCAGCCATGCCATTTTCTTGCCTGCCTGGCAAGATTTTCTACACATTGTGATGGTGAGCTCCTGTGCTCTAAGAAAAGTGACCTTAACGTGCTGCCAGCCCAGGTCAGCCCCCTTGTCCTTAAGGATAGTTTCCCAAGGGATCTCATTCACCAACCCCTTAAACAGGTCAAAGTTTTCCAATCTTCAGGATCCTGACCATTCTCCTTGCCATGCCCATGCGCCACGTGATCACAAAATTTCACCAGGGCACGGTCGCTACAGCCCAGGCTGCATCCAGACTTAACCCCTCTGTAGCTGCCCATGTGCGACCACGGTGTGGAGGTCTCCCGGCTAGCACACTCCCTGTGGCTGGAGGGCACTACAGGAGTGGCTGGCCCCAGGTCTCTTCTGAGACCTCCTTGGGTGGCAGTGCACACAGAGAGATCAGCAGCTCTCTGTGGCTGGCTGTGGCATGGGTACCACAGCACCGAAGCAGTATGAAGGGCCAAGATAAAGAGAGAGGGGCTACTTGTATGAGTTCTAAGGCAGTTTATTGCCAAAGAGGATTCAGGGACAAGTAAGCACAGGACCAAGGGTTGCAGCACATTTTAAAGAGGGGAGGGTATGAGGAGTGGAAACAACTCACATCCAATGGGGAGACATTAGGGGCGGGGAACACAACTGGGGTAATCCAATAAGGGCAACACAGGGGAGGGAGCACGCTTAACAGCTCAATGAGAAACTGTACAAGGGGTAACAGACAGGGAACATTCTAGAACACACAGGGTGTGTTCCACTTGACAGGCAGGGGTAGGGGGCAGTGAATTGGGGATTGACAGGGACTTATAAGGAAGCAAGGGAGGCACAAAGGAGGGACTGGGGAGACTGACATGGGGATTGACAGGCACTTGGCGGGAAAATATTGAAGTAAACAACTTAGGGCTAAACCATTAGGGGAACAGAATGGGGTACATGGAACAAACCATTACAAACTGATTAACAAAAAACAATTATAAAACAACAAACCACCACACCCCTCAAATGAGCTCATCCACATCAGTGAGCACCAGGCCTAGCCATGCTTCTCCTCGTTTGGTCTGGCCAATACCTAGATCAGGAAGTTGTCCTCTGCACACTCCAGGAGTGTGCTGGATTGCTTACAGCTGGCTGTATTGCTCTCCCAGCAGTCTGGGTGGTTGGACCCTCCCATCAGGATGAGAAGTGGTGAGGATGATGTGCCCTGCAGCCAAACCAAGAAGGCCTCATCAACAGCATCTCTCCGGATCAGCAGCCTATGTGGACCTTGACCATGAGGTGTCCTTTCCTGGTCTCCCTGCCCAGCTTCTTCTCCTGCTCAGGCCAGTGTTACCCACCACTGTTACTGCTCCCCTCACCAAAGGAAGATTCCTGTGTCACTGAAATATGCCGTAGTTGCCTGTGGCAACACCCTTGACACATCACCCTGCTTGAGAGAGCTGCCTCCAGGTCTCTCAGCTCTTCAATGAACCACAGAATCTCCTGAGTTGGAAGGAACTTATGAGGATCTTTGTGTCTATCACACAGCCCCATCCCAATGATTCTGCCTGAGAATGTTGTTCAAATGCTTCTTGAACTGTCAGGCTTGGTGCTGTGACCACTTCCCTTGGGAACCTGTTCCAGTGCTCAACCACCCTTCAGGTGAAGAAACATTTCCTGACACCCAACTTGAACCTTCCCTGACACAGCTTCCTGCTATTCCCTTGGGTTCTGTCACTGAGCAGAGATCAGCGCCTGCCCCTCTGCTTCTTCTCATGAGGAAGCTGCAGGAAGCTATGAGGTCTCCTCTTCTCCAGGCTGAACAAGCCAAGTGAACTCAGCAGATCCTTGTATGACTTCTTTAGGCCCTTGCTTGGGTGTCCGTGACTCCAGGAACCCCCTGTCCTGCTTATTCTCACGCTCAGCCCCCAGAACTTACTGTAGCTGCCGCTGCTGCCCCTGCTGCTGTTTATGCCTCACTGACTGTCCCTAAGCCTTCCTCATAGCTTTTGAGATATATTTTACACTTCTGAAGCTTTATCAGACGTAGCACAAGCAACACTTAGTCCCTCTTACGAATAATTTAAGGACACTAGCTTAAATGCCCATTGTTCATCCTTCTGAGAAGTTTTTCCTTCAAAATTCCAGAATGGAGCCAGGCTTCATAGGCTTGACCAGAATATCTTCCTTTGGGCAAAACAAAAATGTTAAACAAGACAAATCTTCCCCAGTAATTCCTCCCCTCTACTGCAGGGCAAGGCCTTGAATGGTCAGTCCTTGTGATGACTGGCAGAAGTTCTGCAGGTTTCCCCACCACAGAGGGCTTTGAAGCTGTGGGAGCCACCAAGTTGAGCGGTAGAAATTGCAAAGCAAAAGCCCACCAAAGACTTCACATACATGTTTAACCACATGAATAGTAGAATGCTAATAATTCCTTCATGTTAATGATTTCTATTGCATTGATGAGTAGAGGTCCTTATTAGCATGTCATTGTGAACAATACCTGAACTGAAGAATTCACTACTTTAGAAAAAAAAGTGAATTGCAAGGAAGTGGAAAAGTGAGGGAACAGTGAGAGTACTTATTTCTGCCAGAGCATCTGCCCAGTCATTGCAAGGTGTTTTGTAGGTGCTGTGCTGTAAGTAAATGGATTACAAGAATAATTTAAAAGAAATTACTGTTCTTTCTCCTTCCTCCTGCCCTCTTATCTCTTACAGACACAGACAGTTTTAGCAGAGAGATTCATTGCCTTTTCATACTAATGTTTTCAAACATTTTTTTATGTGTGTAAATGAAATGCCTGAATTTCCTTCTGCATTTAGAAAGACTTCCTTTTTTTCAAATATTGGGTGCACAGTAAAAGGGCATTCAGATTATACCAATGTACTTTTGTGAGGATTTTTTTTCCCCACAGGCATTATACTTCAATCAGCAAACCATTTACCTGCTGCTGGCACACACACAACTTCTGAAATCCTTTGCTCTCATATTTTTCTTAATTATCCTTCTTCTTTGCCCTACAGTTCCTCAGCGTGCAGCAGAAAGAAGGTGGCACTTCAAACCAATCTCAACTAAACTTCTCTAATTTACTGAAAGTTGCTCAAACAGCTTCTCCCTATAAGGAGAATTTCTAGAATATTTTATAGAAAGAAGTATTGCAAAAGAGAGTTCTGGTAGTGACTAGTAGGTGTTATTCTCTCAGTGTTGAAACCCCTTTAGTGAGAGAGGTGAACCACATCCAGATGGGCTTCCAACTGCATATATGTGTGCTTGAGCCATGTTTCTCAAAATGCTCTTCCCGGCTTTGCTCTTCCTATAGTCAGCTTGGCTTCCAAGTTTTTCTTAAGTTTCGTGTCTTAAGGACATCTGTCTCCCACATGCAAGAAAATTTTCAACCTGCGATCCAAATTCTGGTTCCAGGGAAGAAAACTGATGCAGATCAGTGAGTATTTCTGACTCATTTGCAATAGAAGAAGTAGCGCCCGCTTTTCCTTCTCCTTCCACAACACTCGGTCTATTTAGCAAACAAAATGATGTACAAAACTCTTGCAACATTGCAGGGAAAGCCAAAACAGCACTTGTGCAGGCTGGCTGTCTCCCATCAACTTCAGAGGGGGGAGGATTTTAACCACTGTGACTCCTCAGTCTGTGTGTGATTCAAGTTATTTATCATCTAGACCATTCACAAAACTCCCACTGCTACTTCCCTTTCAGCAGTGGAAAATTCTTCCAAAAACTGAATTCTAAAAATGGGACAGAGTTTTGGTGTTTCTCTCCCTGCATGTGGCTTGTGGAATAGCACATCAACACTCATGTTTCTCAGATAGTATAAGCTTAACACAACAGTGAGGAGACTTCAGCATTCTACCTTTACAAATCAGCTGCTGCTGAATAATTTCCACACAGAGATTTCAAACAGAATACTTATGCCTAGAATCAATGTACATTTTCTTCTACTCATAAATACATGTTTTCTAATTTTGACATGATTACATGCATACGCTTGCAGAAATCTGTTGATTTACACAGAACTGCACCACACTCCAACCAAAAAAAAAAAAAAATCCTGTGAAAACAAAAGGCTTCTTAACAATCTTCAAATTGAAGCTAGCACTAATTAAATCAAATAATACTTTCTTATGTTCTGCCACTGTGCTCTGCTCAGAAATATTTTTTCTTTAGTCTGCCGAGTAATGAAACTGAATTCGGCTTTTATCTCCAGCTTCTTCCACTCCTCCAAGTCCATCTAAGCCTTCTTTGTTTCACAGTGCCTTTGCAGGCACTGGTGGGTTGCAAAGCTGTTAATCACCATGAGGACAATACCTTGGATCTCCCCCAGGTGAATGAAAACAGCATGCTCACTGGTTGAGTTAAGTTTCTGTTTTCCACAGCAGCAAAAATTGGAAATCGGTTGCTTCACACACACAAGAAAGAATATTTCAGTGAGGTTTGTATGTCTGTTTTGCTTATCATTGTCTTGTCTGGCTGAGCCCCCACTAATGTCCACAGGGCCTGGAGCCAACGTGAAGAAGAGCAGGCACTGCGCATTATAGCACAGTCATGCTCTGACCTGTCCAGCCCTTGCAAAGCACATGTTAAAGCAGCTGGTTTGTGGATAGGACAGGACATATCTATTTCTATAAAGAATTGCTTTTCTCTATTGCCCTTGAAACTTGTAAACAGAAAACTGAGTATCTGAAAAAAAACCCACAACAACTCAGACATATATTAAGGCAAAGTGATGGTCTGCTGAGTTCAGTCTATGTGTCAAAAAAGGAGCTGCCCAGCATTATTGTAGGAAGCACTGGGGCTTTGATCATCTGGGTGATGCTCTGGATTTGCAAGTGAGCCTTGGAATTTAGAGTCTACTTTTGATGAGTAATCCTCCTCCCTTAAATAAATATAGTGGATGACCCACAGTGCTTACAGTGGTTGTTGTTGGGATAAGGCAGAAACAGCCATGCTCCGAGCTCCATGCTAGTCCTTGGCAAGGTTGCAAGCACTGTTGTTTCCTCCAGCTGCTCATCTTGAATGGCCCCATCCCCCCTCTGCTGTGCTGCTGGGATCCATCTTCACTGGGCCCTATTTGACTTAGTTCATGTCCAAAGGCTTTTAATTTGACCAATATGTGTATTTCAACAGGACTCAGGACATCAAGAAAACACAACCAGACTTCATCATTTTGAATCTCAAAAAGCAGGTGCTGAAACCCTCTTTGTTAGACTATAACCATAGTAGGTACTTCAGTGGATGAAGGCATTATTCTGATTACTAAGCTACTGCATTAAATGAAAAAGGGTGAAAAGGGTTAAAATGGAAGAACACTGCTAAAATACTGTCAGGTTGTCAGAAACAATGTATTACAGCTGCAACATTTATGAGCTGCTGGAATCATGCAGCATATGCAGCACATTGGAGGGTGAATTGCAGGCTCTCCTTCCTGCTGATGAGCAGATGAAGGAGGTTGGCCAGAGCAAGACTGCTCCTTCTGTTCTTTGCACTGGTTTATGGTGCCTGTTGGTTACCTGGGGAAAAGCCTCTGATCCTATTTAATCACTCAGCCTATGTAATCTCAATTTTTCCCCAAAGAAAATTGGGAAAATACTTTGTGGCCTAGACACTAAAATGTTTGAGTTAATATTGCAAAGAATAATGAATTTTAGTCCTGAGGGGATTGTGCTCATATTAGGAATTCCTGATAGCTTTTATTCACTCAGTGTCACATGGATCATTGCAAACTTAATTATCTTGATAATCCTGAGCTGCGCTGCATTTAATGAAACTGTTTTCAACAAGTAGCAAGTCACAATGAACAGCAACTAGAGCCCAGTCCTGAAGGCAGAGAATTCTTTCAGAAATTGATGTCTGATTTCCAATCTCTAGCTAGAAATAGTTACAGATTTTTGGAATGGTTCACTAGGTACAGTGCAGTCATAAAATTAAAGTCTTGGGTGTGTAATTTAATTTGCCATGAAGTCCAAGGGTGAGGCGGCAACTCAAAGCAGTGAGATGTGGAGATGAATCCAGAAAAAACAGGAGTTAGATGGCAGCGGAACAGACACTCTCCAAAGGAAAAGCAAGACTGGCTCCTCCACTCCATTGTCCCTGGGAATGAATGTCCAGGGGCAGATATAAATCCCAGAACTTGATTTATAAGCTCTTGGTGATACCACCACCTTTGGATATCAACTTTCTCCATGCTTTTGGGGGATTCCTTTCATTTCTTTGTTATCACCCACATTTTCCATTCTGCTGTTCTATCTCCTATTCTGTCTCACCCTATCTTCTTGCACTAGAAAAATAAAAATCCCTGGCTTCAGGTAAGAAGTTTTATGTTGTTGCACCTTGAGTAATGACCACATAGTGTTCCATCACATCACAAGGTGGAGTGTGGAAGAGCAGACCACACAAAAGCTTTCTTCTTACATGTAATTGTCACCTCTCTTTCTCTAGCATTTGTGCCAACCTGTTTCCCTAGAGAAGTCTGATGCACCACCCTTTTGTTTGGGGTTGAGACACTGCCCTGCACCCTGTACTACCCAACTTGCAAATGCCAGACTGAAACAACTGCACCACTCACAGATCATGAGGTGCATGTAATTAAAAAGGAACATGACCTCTCATCCACTCAGCAGACTACAACTGCAGCCCATGAAATGTGGCTGGCATACTGATTTGAGTCATGTGCTAAAAATCTTATCAGTCCTTCTGACTATTTTCAACACCTTTTGGGAATGCTTCGTTACCATGCAAACAGCAAGAGCCTGTTTGGAACGCCTCATCTGGGATGCAGACATACATCTTTCAGGAAACACGACTCCAGTTGCCAAGAGTAGAAGTGACCACTATTAACACACTGCACCTCCTGTTGAAAAGTCTTCTGTGTTATCCATCACCTCTCCTATTTAAAAACAGAAAAGACTTTTCATCTCCAGTGGCTTAGGATATAAGTGCAGTAGGTGCATCAGCTATTAACCAACTGATACTAGTTTTACATCCAAGAGATCGAAATTCAGTGGAGCTTTTTCATCATCACACTGATTTTGGACTATTCTCCAACAGGCACAGAAATAAAAATACTTAATTATTGCCTAATATGCACTGCTTAAGCAGTCATTATACATTTATTTGCTTTCACTATTTTCTCATTTAATTAAGTTCCCATTTCTTTTAGAATGTTTTAAAAAACACTTACTACAGACCATGAACTGTTTGACAGATTATTACTCTTTTAAAAGTAATCATACAGCAAAGATATGGGAACTATGTAATAGTACATATCTGCTGCTAGTCAAATCCAGGATCCATTACAAAATGCCACTCTAAATATCTTGATGGTAAAGAAACAGTTGTAAAATGAGTGTTTCTTTTTATAGCAATTAATTTCCATAGCTCGACAAATTAAAAAGTACTTTAACATCTATTTAGAAATACTATTTTCCTCTTTTCTCTCCTTTCTAAATGCCGTGCATGGTAGTTCTGAACTACATCCTAAATGGTTTACACATACAAGCAGATTGCATCTTCTGTTTCTGGTGGTCCACTGTAAAATGCTGCAAGCATTATCTACTTCTGATTATCTCATCCATTTAATTCCTGCAACTTTCACTGGTTTTTCTGTGTATGGACTTGTTTTTATTTACCACTATGTGATAACACAATATATAGTCAATAAAAATAAATTTTTTATTTCACTTGGTTTGGTCTTGCATTTTTAACAGTATTTACCCTGCCTTGAACATTCCTAATTTCCTAATTTGTCTGTGCTAGTTACAACCCCGAAGCAGACTTGACATCATCCAAACAATCTTCTGGAATGTTTTATCTATCATTACTTTTTAGTGAAGATTTTAGTTAGACTGTTCAAAATTTTGTATTCAGGCAAAGGGCTGTGTTTTCTAACAAAACTATGTAGAGTCATGAAGTATCTGACTGCCTCAAAAAACTTCTCATTCCTTTTTTGACAGGACTGGGAAACATAACAGAGGAGAGGTTGTTTTGTGTCTTTCAAGCTTTTTTTAAACTAAAGGTAGATATTTTCATGTTGATAAGGTCTTTTGTGACCATGTCAACACTGTGTTGGGATGCTACAAGGATTATGATCAGCACTGATGCTTCCTTCTGCATTGCCTGTGGTAAGCCCACCACTAAACAATCTCGTATTTTTTTAGTTTTCAATAAAACAGCAGTTTTCTATCTAGAGAATGAGCTCACATTCAAATGCTTGAATCAAGCTTTGTCTGCAAATTCCTAACTGTGCCAAATGTGGAGCCTTCAAGTCTCAGGAACACTTACTCATGACAAAATGTTCATGAGTTTCTACAGAAATCTTTTAAACATGACCAAGTTGGTCTAGAAATAAAAAGCAATCTCTTTCTCACCTTTCCCTGCACCAAATTTGTATACTTTGCTGTCATCTGATAGCACTGTCTCTAAGAAAATAGGATTTTTCATGTTCTGCCACTGTTGTTCTTGATAATGCCATTAGTCTTTTCAGTAATGCCAACACAACCAAACCTCTTTGTTTTTAACCAAGTAAAAAGGTAACCACTGGTGTGCTTTGATGCTAGGTGAGGCCTAGTAGGATTCTGCTTGACAAAGTTAAAGAGAAAAAGACAAAATAAACCTTCTTCCAGAAACCTGAAAAACACTCTTCAGAAAGAAGTAGCTAAGGTGAAACTCATTTCCATCTGAGGACTGGATACAAATACTCTAATTTGCCTTTTATCCTGTTTATTTCAAGCTTCCAGAATCTGGTTAACTATAACAATCTGTCTTGTTATACACTTTAATTATTTAATTTTCTGTATATTTTTGTAATGTCTTTGCTTTGGTTATAAAGTATGCAAGTAAAAACATGTGTTATACCTTTATATTAACCCATCATCTTCCCAGTCAATGTAATTTACCACAAGACAGTAGGGATAACATTAGCATCATCCTGCCATTTGTCAGCTGCTTGGAACAAATATTGTTTCTTCTCAGATTCATTACTGGCACAAGCAAGGATGCTCTGGTTTTCTTAGTAGAGAATAACGAATCAGAGTACAGAATAAACCACATTTTCT
Organism: Vidua macroura; assembly: GCF_024509145.1. Lineage (NCBI taxonomy): Eukaryota > Metazoa > Chordata > Aves > Passeriformes > Viduidae > Vidua > Vidua macroura. The sequence continues at coordinate 37,003,151 of NC_071611.1, forward strand.
TCTGCTTGAAAATCAGAAACAGATTTATTCTTTTACATAAAATGAAGAAAATACTATTTTCCTGTTTCTACAAGGTTTCTGACTACTGGAGAATTTTGTAATCTGTTTTGACAGGACAAATACCGCTAAACAGAGATTGCGTAATGAATGCAGGATGAGATTCTCCAAGTAGCCACGCATAGTATAAAATGACAACAAAATACCTGTCACAACTTCTAGTCACCCATATGGCTATTGAATAAATTATCTCATTCAGTCAATCCTTGACTCTTTGAGATTTTATGTACTTGTCCCACTTATTACACCTGTTAGCCATAGAAAGTAGCAAAACTGAGAATACTGTATATCCACTGTCTTCCCAAATAACAAAAATATAATTAGCAACTCAGCTGCAAACAACTGCAAGGGCTTTACTGCCCAAATGCTACTGATAGAGTCACTGAAAGTTATGACAGATGCAAACATGGGATGGCAACCAGGATTCGTTCTGAAAAACTTCTAAAAATAGAAATGAGTAGTAAGAAGGAGGAAGAAAGCAACATCAGAAGCAGAATCCACTGAAAAAGTTCAAATATTTAAATAATACCAATTCTTCAGTTCCAAGACTAATTTTGAATTCATTAACAATATATTTAAAGTAAATAAATAAATATTCTATATAATAGGACAGTCACGGAAATACAATGCCCCGTTAAGTAATTTTTTCTTTTACCTTTCAAAGTGGAATGTACTTTATGTAACTTACAGAAAAAGATCTTGTCAGTCCTTTGTTATTCACATGATTAAAATAGATGCCAAGGACATATAAAAAAGCAAACTATGTGATTGCTGAAATGAAAAAGTTTAACAGTGAATGTATAGTGTTAAAATGCTATTTTTAGGAGAATAAAAACAACAGTAAGTCTTTTTTAACAGTGTAATCAGTTTTGAATGCTGAAGCAACATTCCTATTGGCTAAATTACTCTATTTTGCCATTCCATGGAAGCAGAGGTGTCACTATTCAGACACACTGCAGACTGGAAAGAACACAGCACATGATGAACAGATAGCACAATTTCAATTTTCCATAGTTGTGAATAAAAGAGCAAAGATGGTATTTTCTTGTATCTTGCTTTTAATTTTCATTTTACCTGATATTTTTAAGATTTTAAATGATTTAATTCCCGGAATCTACTTTCTTTAACAGTTCAGACTTGCTATGTGTAAGGATTTCAATAATATAGCCAAAAATGTGATTTTTTTGTTTCTTACTGTTTTTAAATAGGATCAAAAGCTTGTATGGATATTCTGCCTTTGATTTACAGGCTATCATTTTTTATAAATCAGTGAAAATTAGTCAAATGACAGGTTCAAACTAAACCACAATAAGCTGCTATTTAATCAAGATAAATGTCTTGCCTTTTTTTACTAAACACCTCCCAAGCAGATACACAGACAAATGCTTTTCATACCACTGAAACACTGAAAGAAATACCTTTTTATCTGAAGTCAAAGCTTCCAAGTCAGTGTTTCTTAGCTTGCTCTGTAAATGTTTCTCACTTTCTGTCCCATAAAAGTCTCCTATCCTATCCCACCTCCCTTCAAATTATTTAAGCCTGTGATTCCCAAGTTCCTAGAGACTCAATGACAGATTTTAAGCCTGCTATCTTTGTAGTTACATTGCACTAGAAGCAGAGGCAGACCTCTTCAAGCATGATTTGTGTGAAACACGTTAGAGTGGGCCAGTTTTCATGAAGCAGAATATCCATGGTTTTAAAATCCTGACTATGAAGAATCTTACTTTGGGTATTAAAAAAAAAAAAAAGAAGATACAAAAGCCCGAATTACTTGCAGAAGTAAATGTCAACAAGTTTCAAGTCAGTACAGGTCTTCATTTACAGGTCTTCATCAGAGTAGAAAGCACTACTGAAAGATAGTTTTAATTATTATACATATTAATACATCTTAAAATGATGAGTTTGCTGGTATTTGTTTTATTTTGCTCTGAGCTATCCCCAAAGCTTCAGAGACCATAAGAGATCAACAACAGCACTAGCAACATATTTAATCTTTCAAAAAGATGTATACTTCAGTTTTCTCTCAGAAGAGGTAGGCCATATAGTGAAATGGATGAAAGTTCGTCAGCAATTTTCCAGGTGACCAGTGCAATTCATAAACAATTTTGCTCCTTTAATAAAAAATCTGATTTGATTTAATCATGTTGATAGCAACATTAACTGCGCCTTACTGGAATGCTCTTTAAAAATCTTGACATTTTTACTAAAATTTCTTCCATTCTTTGAAGATGATGTAATGTAACATCTTCCACCTTTATGTGAGTAATATCTTCCATGTTTTTTGTGAGGTTTATGTCTTCCTATCCAGGATGTGGATTTGTCTTTTTTTTTCATGCTTGCTAATACCAGTGATTTTGGAAGGGGCAGATTACCATCTTCATACACAGGATGCAGGACTGCAAAAACTTAACAGGCCTTGGTGGCTGTTTGTTTTCTCCTCCCCCTTTTTCACATATTGTTCAAATTAGACTCAACATCTCCCCCAAGGTCAACCATATGATCACATTTCCCCAGTCAAATCCCACCTCAAGAGCTATTCCTATTTCAAAAAGTGAGTCAGCAAAATTTCCTTTATTTAAATACTTCAGAAATACTCACTCTTCAAGAAATTGTGGCCAAAAGATGAGTTTCTCATCATACTTGCTCTGGAAACTTTATAGACAGAAAGAGAAGGGAGGGCTATTATTAGTCGTTCCTTGAAGTTTTTCAAACCCAGCTGTTATAGAAGGGTTTGAGAAAGAACACAAGCTACAGAACCAGAGCTGACCCTCATAAGAATCTAAGATGAACTGATAAAGTGAATCTGCCTCAATCATGGGTGTCCCTAGGCACTGTTTTTGACAGGTCCACCATATGAACTTCTACACAAGTATGAACAACTTTCACAAAAATGGGTAACACTGAAGGTGAAAAGACCACGTTTGTTCTAACAGTTCAAAATGGCTCAGAGAGCTTTACAAGGTTCATTCATTCATCCATCCACGCAAATGCTTCCTTACTGCCAATGCTAAGGTGTTTCTCCAAAGACAGGCTGGACATGATAATAGAAGATACTACTTTGGATCATCTTCAAAGAATAAAAAATTATTGCCAAGAAATTAGATCTCCGCGGCATGTTCAACTAAGGTGCACTGACTTTTTTTCGTGTGAACAACCCATTGCAAAAAGAGATGCTCGTATCAGGGGCAGATGAAGCTGCCCAGGAGCCGGCTGCGAGGGATGTCGGGTCCCGGCGCGGAGCATTCAGCCGAACCATCGTCAAGGTCAGGGAGGTTCTGCTGAGGCCCAGGGCCACCAGCCGCCAGCCGGGGTTCCCCTCGAGCGCCATCCCAAGCACAGAAGCCCGGCCGGCGGCAGCCCCGCGCTCTCGGGGCGGGCTCTGCTGCCGGCCCCCAGCCCGGCCCGGCCCGGCCCGGCCCGGGGCGCTGGGGCCCGGGGCCGGGGCGGTGCGGACCCGCCACGGCCGGGCCGTGACGCCGCTCCGTCCCCAGACCCCTGCCGTACTCGGGGCGGGATCGCCCACCGAGTGCCCGGGCCGAGCCCGGCGGTGCCGTCCGGCCGCGCTCGGTGCCGGCCCCGAGGGCTCTCACGCCGCGCCGCGGGAAGGCGGCGGGGACTCGGCGGGGCGGGGGGAGGCGGTGCCAGGCGGGCGGGGCCCGGGCTCGGCGAGGCTGTGGCGGTGGCGGTGGCCGTGGCCGGGACTGGGCGAGTTGGAGCGAGAGGCGCCGGCGGTACAGCTGCGGCGGCAGCATGGCTTCGTCGCAAGGGAAGAACGAGCTGCTTTTCGCCGACTGGATGGCAGCGCTGCCTGACAGCCTGCACAGCACCCCGCTCACCAACCTGGCCATCCCCGGTGGGTGCTCCCGGCTGCCCGCCCCGCGGCCACCCTGCGCCGGGAAGGCGAAGCGCTCGGCGCGGTTCAGCGCCCCACGCCGCTGGCGAGGCGGCGCGCCCCGGCAGTGCTGCCGCGCGGCTCCGCGGAGATCTCTTTCTGCGCTGCCGCGGGGGTCCGTGCCTGTCCCTTACCGCGCTGCCTTGCACTGCCTGTGGGAGTGGGTGGGAGCGAGCGGGGCAGGTGCGGGCAGAGGCGGCGGCGGGACGCGGCTCCGGCGGCTCCGCGCTGTGAGCGGCTGTGGGGCGGCGGGTGCGGAGTGCGTGGCGGTACCTGGTGTCGGGGAGGGAAGGGAGCCTGTTCCTGTACCGCCGGACTGGCGTAACAGCCCGAGCAGTAAACCTCGCTTAGGATCTAAATGCCACATACTGCCCTTTCCCCCTAAACTTGTGCGGCGAGGTCGGTCGGAGCGGGGACGAACGCAGGGCTGCGGCTGCGGGAGGGGAGGCAGGATGCGGCAGTGTGCGGTTTCATGTCATGTCGCTGTCAGAAAACGCTCGATCTCAACACAGTTTTAAATAAGATGAGGGATAGCAGGTGATGATGTTCAGACTACGAACTCTTTCCTGTCCTGTCTCAGTTTTTTGTTTTTTTTTTTGGTAAGATATTAAGTATGGTTGTAGACTTAGGCAAAATACATGTTAGAATGCAAACCAGTAATTGTTTCAAATCATCTAGGGTTTGAGGGAGCACCTCAAGGGTTTGCAAGACCTCTTTACCAGCATCCTTCCTCTCTAAGGTGTCTAACTGGAATGAGATTTCAGAGATGCTGAAGCTCTAATGTCTTTTAAGCTTCTTATGAGAAATGTTCACTTCTTGCAAGTTTCACGTAGTAGGTGCTTGTGTTAACACCAGTTTTTATAATACTAAAGATACTTTAGGACAATATAATAGCAACTGATATTTGGGAGAATGTATTTTCTATAGTTTCATTTAGACACAGGTATGCCCTTCTAAAATTAAGTGTCTCTTAGTTTCTTATAGTTTACACAAGCTATATCTAGCATTTTACTTGCTACACTGAGTGTTGCTGTTGGTTGAATATATCCTCTATAAAATTGTATCCCTCCAAGGCATAGGAACCCAGCATCTGCAATTCTTCCATCATATTCTGTTGGAGCTGTAAAAATCTTCCAGTGTAATAACTTTTCATTAATCCACAAACTGTGAAATGCTCTTATGGAATATTGGCATGAGGAGACATTATTCTCTTTTGGATGTGTGGTGGTTTTTCAGGTTAAATGTATTGTTTTAGAGACTTTTTCCACGTTTGAGGAGACATGATGAAACTTAACTTGCATCCAGATGCAAAAAATTGCCTTTGCTATGCATCACCATTAAGTGACTTCCTTTACCAAAGGAATCATCATGAGGCTGTTACTGGTACATCTATCTCACCAAGATCTCTCTTACTTTCTTACAACATCTTTCTAAAAACTGTCCACAGTTTTGCGAAGTGGACATTTCTTAGAGCTTTGGCATTAATAATCCAAGTTTTCAGACCTTGTTAACATGTTTAAATTAAAAACAAACAAACAAACCAATTTGTGGGCTGTGCTGGTTAATCCCAATATAGCAATTAGCAGTGGGCAAGTTCTGCAGGCTGTAAGTGCAAAGATTGAGCCCTTACATTGGCAGAACTATTTTGTTCATGTAACAGCAATGCACACAGACTTGCTTTTTGTGAAATTAGCAAAAAAATTTATATGATTTGAGTGGCATAGTGTTAAGACCTTTGAAATTTGTCCTTCTGTTAGTGTAAATTGACACAGACCTCTTATCTGCCTGTCTCACTTTTAAAATGCCAGTTTCGGCAAAGAGAGTCTTATGGGGAGGGTGGCAATATAGTTTGTGTGAATTTGTCAGCTAGGGAGCATGGTACACAGACTATAGGTATCAGTGCAGATTAAGCACTATCTTTTTACAGTAGATTTATTATTATATTCAACATACAGTATGGACATGCACAATTTTAAGGAAAAGGGCTAACATGGGATTGATTTCATCCTTTAAGAAGAAATAACCTTTCAGACATTCATAAAATTTATATAAAAGTTTTCTCCCATATGTCTACAGATGAGCATTAATAATATGTGCATAGTAGTTGTTAGCATATGCTAGTATTCAAAAGGAATGGATGTAATCCAAACCTTCATATGTCAAACCTTCGTAGTGTTAACTTGTGAATTTTTCACTTTTTTGAAGTTAGTGTTTAAGTATTAAAGTATTCATAGCATTTTATATACATTGTTTTTTTTTCTCCTCACCAGAAGAAGTTTTTTGGTTGGTTTTTTTTTTTTTTTTTTTTTTTTTTTCCCCAGCAGGATTTAAACTTCTCTTGCAGAGTACAAATACTGATTTTTATCTTATATCAGCTGGATGAAATTCAGTTCTGGAGCCAGAGTCCAACAATGCTAATGTTGAAGAAAACAAACTATTAGCTTGAAAATGTTAGAATGAATTTTCCATTACAAAGTGTGTTCCAGTGTATTAGGGGGGAAGTGTTGTTTTAAAAATCATTAGTACATTTCTCATTGTCTAGAAGGAGTGCTTGGAACTGAGGTGATGCACTCAGTTGTGTTTGCACAGACATGCTTGGATCATTTTAGCTGTTGAAAAGAGAAGCACAAGCCCATAATACTCTGTCATGATTGTATTTATATTATATTCCTGAAGGAATTTTCTGTTCATAATATGTTTAAAAATGTTGCTCACACCCTTTTATTTTTCAGTTGCTAATCGTATGCAGGTACAAATTTATACTATTTACCACCTCTTATACTTTTGTAAATAACAAATCTGTGCTGGATTTTTCTAGTATTTCAGTAAGTTCATCTATTCATTTAATTCTTCACAGTTCAAGCTGGGTCCTTTTGTTTTCCCAACTGCAGGAACCCTCTAGATGAGACAGAAATCTCTAATATAGCATGTGCCAGCTTTGTCTGTCAGAAACTTTTCTGTTTTAATTTCTTCCAAATATGATGATGAAGCATTTTCTATGAGTTTTTCATCTTTCTTTGAGCTGACTATGTCTGTGTTCTCTTATGCTGCAAGTGGCAGATTTTCCTCAAGTGATAATGGTAGAAAATAACAGTATACACTCCTCAGAAATAAAATGATCTGTTAGTTTCCAGAAAATGCCACACAAATTTAATCTTCTATTGCTATGATGATTAGAATAATGAAAGCATATATTCTTAGGACTTTGGGTAAAAGGTGTACGTCTTCTAGTGCTTGCAGACTGCCTCTTGTGTTAAAGGGTCTGCCTGGCTAAACTCTCAACAATTTGTCTAAGAAAAAGGTGGAGGACTGTGGATTATAGTCTTTGGCGGAAGGATATCTTTCAGTAGTTGATAAAATATGGCTTTGTCAGTGCCTGTGCCTCTTTGACCAGGATAAGAAATAGGTTTTTGGAGGCATTGCATGTTTATAGGGCTAAAATCTTCATGCTCCCAAGCTGAGGCTGAAAGGTGAGGTATGGAGAGCCTGTGTATTCTGCTGTGTCAATGCACCTTCCTTAATCTGAGCTGATCATATCATTTATATGCAGTGCAGTAAATAGACATCAGTAGGCAGCATTTCCTTATGAATTTTTCCACTTACTGATCAATAAACTTTCTCACTGACAGTCTTTAAATATATGTCTAGGTTAATATCAGAGTCTTTGTACAAATAATTTGTGCAATCATTGTTGCCTTTTCCCCTGGTGCTAATATTCCAAGACTCTGAGAAGTCCATGAGAATAATTTATGATGGAAAAGAGTATTTTCTTCCATAAGTAACTCATCCCTCCACCAAAACTGGTACTAGCCCAAGATCTGCGGTATGAGCAATCTTGATGCATTCTAGGTCCATGTCTGTAAAATGTGGGTAAAACCTTCTGAATGAATTTAAGACCTAGAATATCTCTTGAGTGCATAACTTTCCAGAGCTGTGATTCCTCAGGCTTTTGTTTCATAGGAGAGTTTCTGATTTCCTTGTGCAGATCAAACCTCTGACCTCAGCATGTGTTCTTGTTGCACAAAGATGCAATATGAACAATAGAATTCTTGTGAAAAGTAGTTTCCCAGGATCTCATTGGCTTCTGTGGTTTTTCAGATGGGATTTTTTTTTTTTTTGACATGTAAATTTTTTTGTCCATCAACTGGAAAGCAATTGCTAGACACAGCATAGCTAGCTTGGCTCACCTCAAATAAGAAGCAAGTTGTCAGGTGGAATTTTTTAATACTACCCATCTTTAGAAAAAGGCTCTGAAACTTGAAAATTCTATTTACCACTATCATAATACTTTGCAAAGACAGAGCAAGACCTCATAGGGAGTTATTTTACAATAAGGAGGATGTGTGGTAGTGTCAAATGTCAAAGATGTATTAGGATGTTGAAGACGGTATGGGGAGACTTGGGAGAAGAAAGTTAATGCAACTGGAATATTTTAGCCTTTTTTGTGAACAGTAGCACTGCTGTGTTAACATAACAGGTCTGTTTCAAATATTTTAACTTCCATTGTAACAGCTTGCAAATGTTCAAGTGATACTTTTTTTCTTGGACAGACATTCCCCGTTCTCAGCCCTCCGGGGAAATTCTTTCATCTTAAAAAAGGCTAGAAGTTCTTCCTTTTGGTTATGTAGACACACAGCATTTTCACTGTTTAAATGTTATTAGGAAATCCTTTAATTTTGATCTTGAATAGCCAATGATTTGGATTTGGCTTAAGAGTGAAGGGTGATTGTCTTTGAGACGCAGGATCTGTTTCACTCTTGTCTGTCTGCTCCCTGTCAGCAGAGTACCTCTGCTTCACTTGCCTGGGTCCAATTCTGTACAAAATTAGCCTTGCCTAAAACTTTAAACTGATGAAGCAGGTAAACTTATAAATAAAAGTGTAATGCAAGCCGCCCATTAGCTTTTGACATGTATATGTACCTAGAAGACTTCTTTCTTTTCCACTGTGCCTTGCACTCAATTTTCAGTGATTTTTCTACCAGAAGTAAGTACCTTATGCTTTCTTTTTTTTCAGATCAGAAAATGAGCAAATATCCTTATAACTTTTCTTTAGGATAGCTCTTTTTTAATTTGTTGACGATCTTTTTACATCAATCACTTTCATCCACAAAACATTTTCTCACTGGCCTTGCACGTGCTAATGTGTCATTTCCAACCCTTTCAGAAATATTTCTGTGTGATACAGTTTCCTGTGGCATTCACCATTAATTTGTGCTGCTGTGACATGTTTCTAGCACACACAAAATAAAGCTGTTTGTTTACTCATACTCCCGTAAAAATCAAGCAGTTCAAACCCTTTGGTTACTCGCCCATATGCTACCGGAGGTAATTCAAAACTGCCTTTGCTTGGTTTCCCAACAGTGGCTGTTTATTAGTCCAGCAATCTCTGTCCACTGTGTCTCCTGTGGCTCAGTTCCAGCAGAACTGCCTTCTCCAACCTGCCTTGCATCCTACCACTGTGGCAGGTGTGGCAGAGGGAACAGCTTTGTTGCCATCTGGAATTATTTCTGTCTTTCCAACTCAATGAACTGCTGGGGTTTTTAATCTCTTGTGTGAAATTTTCTTGACTGTTCTGTGTATCCAAACTGCCCTTACCTTCTGACAGTCTTTAACTTTGTGTTTGATGTGTGTTTTATGTTTGATCATTTCCTATGGTTCTTACTGTACTGCAACTTGAACTCTTGTCTTTCATGCAAGATGGATCTTGCTTTGAAGATGCTCAACTGTGACATTCACTCAACTGTGTAAGTAGTTTAAAATGCAGATCCTAGGTAGAGAAAGTTAGGCAGACTGTAACTTTAAACCCCCTAAGAGTGCTGTGCAGTATCTTCTACTGCTCTGGATAGAAATAATAATTAAACTGCTCACAACTTTTTAGAAATTAATTGTATATAATTTATAAGCAGCATTCAGATTTAGTAGACAGATTTGTGTTTAACCATTCTATTCTTCAAAGAGCAGCCAGTTCCAGGGAGAATAGCTTTCATTCCCGTCTTATATCCTTTCTTCAAAGTACATTCAAATTATAAGTATTTAATTTGTGAACAAATCTCCTTGTGCAATCCCTACAATATAGCCCTTGGGACACTGCAACCAATATAATTGGCAAGAAATGTGGTTCAGAATCTGAAGGTTTGGATTTTAATCTAAATTTTGCAAAGTTGAATGGTTTTTCATTTGACCCACTGTAGCAAACCTTGGTTTAATTTTTCCATTATTTTGAATAGCTATATAGTGTCAGCTAATAACGATACATAAAGGCTGAATTATATAATTTCATTTTAGAAAGTCCAGGTTTCTATTTTTCTGTCTATTTTAACACCATTTCAGTTTTCACCATAATCTAATTGAAAACAAATTGCTAAAACAGTTTTCAGATGCTTTGCCATCTTTTAAAATGGTGTCTCTATAAAGTTAATCTTTGGCTCATCCAGTCTCTTACCTGGTTAGCTTATATGCCTCATGCTTAAATACTTAAGTGTTTCAACTGTGAAAATAAAATGTTGCAGAATACTGAAAAAAGATAGAGGATGTAAAGAAGAAATGGATTTCCTTTGTTTTGGTTCCAGGCTTTGCTCCTTTCTGTCTATGTCACTTAGGATGTTTCAGATGATTGGAGATACGTGACATGTGCTGCTGCCATCAAGGCAAAAACCCATCCATGAAGTCTACTGCATTATGAATTTTGCTTGTAATTTAAAAAAGCCAGGATAAAGGGCACTGAACTAATCTAGCCTTTAATAAATTCTGTAGCCATTTTTTTAACAAAACAAACTCCAGTGAGATGAATAGTATACTTCAAGCTTTAGCTTGTTGTCATGCTGTTGTCCATAGTAGTTTTGATTTTTAATAGAATCTTTTTTTAAATCCTATTAGACTATAGGCTACCCTGGACCGAGTCCCGCAGGGTAACCCTCAGTCGGCTAGTCAACAGGTGCCTGGATAGTGTAATTAAAATCCCCACCAGGAAGATAGAAGGACTCTTGAGCTGCTGGAATCCAAGTGGATTTATTCAGAATTGATCGAAGGAGTGGGGAGGCAGAAATAGGAGCAGACAGACAACCACACTCAGGGGAGTGAGACTCCGAGAGCCCCGAGGAAGGAGGGGCCAGAGTCTATAACTTGGGAGGGAAGGAGTAACTAGGGTACAAATGATCCAGTGGGAAGAGGGTGTAAGGGTTGGGGTAACGCAAACTGGGCCAATGAGGGAAAAGGGAAGGCATGGTTTACAGATGGAACCATTAGAAATAACGAGAACGGGGAACTTTCCAGAACTTGGGGAGATGACAACCATAAACTGACAGGTGATGGGCATGTGCTCATTTGCACTGGGGGGCAGAGGACTCTGGGGAAATGCCTTATGTTAAATGACTGTAGTTTCCCATAGCATTCCCACACTGTCCTTCCTATGGGCACATCCTACATTAGACACTTGGCTTTTATTTATACATTGGCAGCCATGCAGTTTGGTTTTATAATTATGAAAGCTTGCTCAACTGGGATTTAAGTGAGAGTAAGAAAAATGTAGAAGAGTTACATGTAGTGCTATGCAATCAAATTTATGCTTTAGCGCTTCAAAGGTTATTAGTTTGTTAGCTTTCCTAAATCCTGCTGTTAGAACTTGGACCTTCAAAATGCATATTTCAAAAATACATGCTTCAGGCTAGTCTGGGTGTTCACACCAAAACCAAATGGCATGTTTGTACCTCTCCTGAACCAGCATGTGACTGGAACGGTCTTCTGGTGTTTCACTTAGATACCTGCCACTAAAATGTGGAAGAGATATGGAAAAGTTTGACACATTTTAATTAACTGTGAAGCTGCTGGATGATCTTAAGACAGCTGTTAGAAATCTTAAGACACCTGCTAGTAATCTCTGCCATGTTTTCTGATTTGTCATCTGGGTCTGGTAATCTCAAGGAGACCACTGATACAGAGGCTGGCCTTGCTCTTAGGAGGAGAGCTGGGTTAGGAAATCTGCTCAGTGGGTTGTGGAAAATTTCACTGATGCCTAGGCTGTGCTTTGGAAGAAAAGGTGTTTGTTTTATACTGCAAAGCTCACAAAAACTTTTGATGGAATGCTGCTTTCCGTCCATTGGGCATGCTACCCAAAAGTGCTTTGTCAATGGGGAAGTTTGAGCAGGTGCTCATTCTAGGTGCTACCACAGGAATCCCAAGAGATTTGCTATTTTATGATTAGTCTTCTTTCTTTCTGTTGAAACTCTCAAATTTTGTGGGACTGTTCTTATTGTGTAGATAATGTCCACAAATACTGTATGAGAAGCCATGCAAGCTGAGGTAGTGGTGTCTCTTGTATTTCATGTGTGAGGATGTGTATTCCTATCATGTGATCCAAAAATAGGAGACACTTGGATGGATTTCCTCAGACTTGAAGTGCCTGCATCTCCAAAGGGGCTCATCTGTGTGTGGTGGGCAGATCAGAAGGATCACTTTGAAGCTGCTGCAGGAGGCACCTGCCAGTTGCTTTTTCCATTGCTGGAAATCAATTAAGATTGTGTTGGCACTCTGCATGCTACCATGGTAGGAGTAATTACCTTGGGGTAGGAGTTTACCCTGGGGTAAACAAGCTGGATGAAGCTGGTTTTGGACAGAAACTCCCCAGTTAACCTAAGCCACGTAAAGGGAGAGGATATTAATTGGAAGAGGCAAAGATCTAGCTTGGACACTTGAGTAGCAGATGCTGTCTTTGACTGCGTTCATCTGAATCCTCATTGCACTAAAAAAAAAAATCAGTTTTTTTTTTTTGTTTTTTTTTGTTTTTTTTTTTTTTTTTTGTATAGACAACCTGTATATTTAAATTCAGGACACTTAGACCATGTGAATCCAAACCTGGAATTGTCTGGCTTGGGCCATGTTTGTGTGTTTGTTTGGTTTGTTTTGTTTTTAATGCTTTAACTTTTCCTCCACCTTGTATAGTTATCTCACTGTTTCCATGGTTGAAGTGAAACTTTGAAACTGAATATGGAAATACTCAGTTTTGATGAACTGTAATCTGCAAAGCCTTGCTCTGTTGAGTTCTGCCTTCCTTTGCTTCTGGTGCAAAATTGACAGCCATTCTTCTTTCAAGTAGGAGAGATCACCTCAAAACAGGTGCTGTCCAGGATGGGAATGGGGAACACATGTGTAGACATGCCTCAAGGCTTATCTAGGAGTGCAGGTTCTTGCTGTGAGTGGGAGCTGGTCTCATGCCGTTAGCCAAGTGTTATTTAGTGCATGTGCCGAGTGAGTGTTTTGAGAAACATTTTATAAGTTGACAATACATAAGGAGAAAACAAGCCAGCTTCAGTAATTTTTGGATGTAGCTGTATAATGGGGAGAGAAGCCAAGGGACACTGTGAAGGACATGAACAGCACATGTACAAATGAATGCTGTTGCTTCTGGTGTGCATTAGGCAGGATTTCCTTTAGAAATCACAGTGTGGAATATGGAGAAAACTGGGATTTCTAAGACCAATTTTAATGAACTGGCTAGCAATGCGTCAGACTCTCTTTGCTGAAAACAGTTCATGAACCATTAAAATCAATACTGACTTCTTGGAGAGCTTAGGATGATGTGGTGATGGCGGTGCTGCAAAGAAATAGTTGGCTTTTGTGCCATTATGTATTTGGCCTTGTCACATCCTCTTGCCCTGTAGGGGTTGGAAAAAGTCACTGTAAGGTTGGGTGATCTGGTCCGTGTTGGGATTTCAGTTCCTAGTTGCTTATTATATGCTTTGTTCACGACAATTCTGACTGTTTCCTTTGAGGCTGCATCCTTCACAAAATCAAGAGTAATCTCTGCTATCAGAAAGTGACTTCAGTTTTGGAGGAGAACCCTGTTTTGTGTCTGGATTGAAACAGGGTTAAACTGGGTGAAGGTGGAGGTCTAGGGTCAGGGAGAAGTGCTGTGCTGAAGGGAGATCAAAGGTACAGTAAGTTCAGTGCCCTGGCTTTGGTATCATCTCTGATCTATATCATGGAAAAGGCTCAAGGACAAGGCGAGAATAAAGGCATATTCCCCCCTACACTTTTACTCTTCTGGCCTGTGTACTTTTCAGAACTGTATTTTTACCTTTTTTCAGCATGGCTCTCCCAGATATGCTAAGAGAGATAAGGTTTCTTAATCTTCAAGCCATCTATCTTAGGCTGTGAATTACCTTGAATTTTCCCATGAAGAAGTAAGGTGATGGTGTTTGGTTGTAATGTTTAGGTTTTATTAATTGGTTTTGTATTTCAAAAGGTATTCAGAAGTGCTGATAAAAAAATTAAATTCCTTGGAAGCAGCTTCTCCAAGTCAAGTGAGAGATAATGCCTTTTCATTTTGAAAATGCTATTGTCTACAAGAGCATACTGTTCTTGCAACACAGAAGCCAAGAAGCAAAATGCAGTCCCTTTTACATCTCACTTTCCATCAGGTGTTACTTCAGCTCTGTCTTAAGAGTGGGATACAGGCCAGAAATAGTAAGGGGATATGTAAAACCAATAAAGATATGGAGAAGTATTCTAATTGGAAATGACACTTGAAAGTAAGTGGGGATAGGATAACATGCCTGTTTTTCTGCCTGCTAGATTAAAACAGTGCTCACAAGTTACTATGTAAGACAAAATAATGTGCTTTAAAAATTTGCACAAACTTACAGACAAACCAGGAAGGATCCAGGATGAGAGAAGGGAACTACTGTGTTTAAAGTGAACTTTTTTCTTAAGTTCTACTCAGTTCATGGTTCAGGTGCTCTTTTTTCCTTTGGATTAATTTTCAGCAGTTTATTGGATAACAGGATTCACTCACTGAGAGGTGAAATTTTAACATGAATCCGAGTCTGGTTTTCCACTGCCTTATACCATGTGTAAATGCAGATCTGTATGAAATGTCACTCAATCAGAGCAGAAACTGTATTTTTACTTTATGCACTATGCAGGGTGGAACTGAGTGTGCCTCAGTTAGCCCTTGATGAATAAATTGCTCTGAACAGCTGAAGAAAGCAATGCTGACTACATGATGAGCTTAAATATGGCCCTCTAAAATACCCATTGTAAAGCATTTGTCAGAAAGAAAAGTACCGGCTTGTGTTGCTTATAGTCTTTAAGTGAACCATTATTAAATAGCTACATTAAAGAAAATACAATCTATCTTCAGAGTGAAAAAATGACAAGATTTACAGTTCAGCTTTATAAAAAATTCCATTGTCTTTGCTTATGATCTAAATATAAACCACGGAACAACAAGAGAAAAGCAGGTTTGGGGATTTTACCTATTGCATTGCAAAGTCAGCTGACACATACACTGTGATGACTAATGGTGCTAGATCAAACCCTTATGTACAGAAGAGGAGGAAATAGCATATAGTCTAATTGATTATTTTGAGGCTGAAATGCCACTAAGTAGTATTTTGGGTTTTGTCTGTATTTTAATGGTGTTTGAGGTAGCAGGCCTTTCACAGACTTGCTCCTTTTTACTGTAGAAAATATGGTGTATTAACATTTATTTGTAATAATATGCTTTAATATTTAGACCAAAGTATTTCAAAGACAAGCTAGCTTATTTTCGAAGTCTCAACGTATCTTTTAAGATGTTGACATTATTGAAGCCTGGAGAACTCTTGGATCAAGAGTAAGTAAAGGTTGAAATTTCTGGGTTTTGTCTCACAGTGCAGATGTAGTGATTTTTGTCCCTGGAATTATTATGGAATTGAGATAGGCATTGAAACAGAAAACACTCTTCAAGAAAGGGCTTTAAAATTTGGGTTATTTAAGGCTGCATACAGTTGTTTCATAACAGCAATATTGCTCTGTCTTCTGAAGCCCTCGAACACCAAGATTCATCATACCTCTTTTGAACAGCTTCTTCCAAAAGACCAATCCTCTTCCTTTGGTCTCTGATCTAGGCTGGATTTTCATATTGCATTTGTGTGTGATGGCTTGAAAACAGGTAGTTTAAATTATGCTGGGGAGAACAGAAGAGTAGCTGTCAAAAACACTGCATGGATTTCTGTATTGCATAGAAGATAAGGATTTATGGAGTTTTTAATACCTGGACTGGGCACTGAGAAGAGTAGTAGAGCTGGAGATTCTTGAGACAAATGATCAGACATGGTGACTTTGACATTAGTCCTGCCAAGCAGATAGAGCTCTATACCAGCATGTGAAAACACTAGTGACTGGCGGTGGGGCTGGTCTAGGACATGGCTTCTCACTTCTGGCTTTTGCTAATGCTTGAGCCAAAGATATAGGCTTAAAGCTTGTCTGAAAGAAATGGTCAGAGCATGGAAGGTGTGTGCATGTTTTAACCATCTCCATAGCCTCCATATTAAACACAAATTATAAAGGATTCATTTTCTCTATTATGACAGGATGTTTTGCATGTTTTGATGACAGGAAAACGAAATTACTTGATTAAAATAAGGAATGCTGAGGCAGGAATAGAAAATGAACCTTTGTCTTATAGATCTTAATTTAGTGACTTGACCTTTAAGCCATGCATTTTCCCAAGCATAGAGGAGAAAGAGGCATACGAAGCTTCTCATGACAGCAGACGTGTCAGGTTTTTGTGTCTTGTACATGAGATTTGTTGCTTTGCACTATGTCATACCAGCAAGGAAAGGAAACATTTTTTCACAGAAAAGCCACACATGCATCAAATGTGATGGCATACAGAGCACTGCATTGCATCACCCACCTCTGAAGTGGTCTCTGAAAAGAAGGCCCCATCAGAGGTGAAAACAGGCTGTGGTTTGGCAGATCTCCATGGATTAGAGGGTGAGCAGGAGATAAGGTTTCTGGCCTCACTTGAGAATCAATTAAAGGGTTACAGCAGCTTCAGCTAAATGGGAGGTTTGCAAGCTCTGCAGAGCAAGGGAGGACAGTTAGCAGCACATTCTGACTTACATTAGGGGTTGGGTGTGCTGTCTAGGAGCACTGCCTCAACACTGCACTGGATGTTCCCTAGCAGCATCTGGCAGCACTTCTTCCCCTTTCAGTCTAGGAACCACAGGCAACTGGTTTTATCTGTGTCCTTCAGTCACCTGTGCAAAGAACCAAAGTGTGGGATTGTTTCCTGATGTGAAGGTTGTTAAGCAAGTTGCATATTGCTGTAATCTTGGAGCAAAAAGTGGGAGAGAGGCAAGGTGTGAGCATTTGGAAGCCTCATAAGCATTGCCTGAAAGCATGAAGGTACCATGCTCCCAAAGTGATGCAAGAGAGAGAAAAAAGTGAAAAAAAAAAAAAAAAAAAAAAAAAAAAAAAAAAAAAAAAAAAAGAAAAGAAAGAAAGAAATATTCTGAAGGCTGGAAGGATGCAGATGAGCCATTTAGGTTACTACCCTAAATCTTTGCCTGGAGATTAGGGGGTGCCAGATTTAGCTCCATCTCTTTGCAAAGCATTGCTTCAGAAAGCATCTAGAGCATAGCCCAGGAGTCTTTTGTTGGCTGATTTTGCTTTGAAGACTTCAGCAAAAATTAAGGAAAATGTGTGCTCAGAAAGAAGGGACACAGGTATTAATTACACAGCTGTTGGGGAAAATAAGTGAAATTTACAGTAACAAGGTCCACATTTTACTACCAAATAACAGGATATACCCAGACATTTCACCAGCTGCTAAGTTTTTTGTGGGTTCTGAAAAGACTATTTTACTTCTGCTGTTCTTATGTGTGTTCCAAAAATATGCATTACTGCAATACCCCTATCTAGTAAATTCTGTACTCAGCACTCCTATTTGGAGAGAACTGTGCATATACCATTGCAGTCCAGGCCTCACTTTAAAAAAAATGTGAATGTGAGAGAATTTGCTGTGAAGTTTGAGAAAAGTGAATGATAAACCATGGAGGTAAAAGGTTTCTGCAAGCTCACAGCAGAATGGGGATGTGTTCTGACAATTTGGTACTGTGATCAAACAACGTTGCAGTATTGAAATACTTTATGAGTGCCAAACTAGGATGTTTAAAGTGAAAGCTGTTGACAAAATTTTTTTATAGCTGTAAATTTTTTATAGCTTTAATTTCAATCAGAATATCAAATTACTGAAGCCCTAAAAGGGTGCTTGCCAGTAGGCTTATGCCTACTGTTACTTCCTGCTGCTCTTCTTGGCAGTGAATTCACGATGACTTCAGAAAAATAAGCTTCAAGGAATTTCTTTGGGGATAAAGAGCTAGGCTGATTAATGACTTTGTCAAAGCAATAGGTTAAAACTTCTTTACAGTTGTCCTGCTGTGTGTGATACTTCCTAAAAATCCAAAATAAATCTTGGATTTATTTGCATCCAGTCAATCTGAATGGCTTGCTGGTGAAAGCAGCACTGAACCGGTAAAACTGGGTACTGAACAGGCACTTCTTCATTGCTGCAATGTTTGGGACCTGTTTAATTTAAATTTTTTTTCACTAACAACCTAGCTGAGAACAAGCTCATTATTGAAATATACAAGGAATGCTAATGTAAAAAAGCACACAAGAAAAGTGGCCTGTATTGCATCACAAAGAAATAGACTTGATTTGGATAAAAATAAACTGAACGTCAGGGTTTCTCTTTTTAAGGGGGATTTAAAACATGTTAAATTCAGGAAGAGACTTGGAGGATGGCAGAGGCTAGGATTATGGCAGGTGAGGCAGCTAGGAAGAAATCACCACTGCTGTTGTTAGCCACTCTCTGGGTTTGAAAAGACAGGTGTCTGTTAAGGAAGGCAGGAGCCCCTCTTGAAATGGAAAATGTAAACCCCCTCCCTCCAAATTACTATAATTTTGAAATTAAGGGCCTCTCAAGCAAAGATATGACAGTAGGAATAACAGTTCTTTATTAGGAAAAAAAAAAAAAAAAAAAAGCAGTAATACAAAACAACACTGACAGAGTCAGAATACAGCCTGATACCCTGTGGGTCAGGGTGTTGGTAGCAGTCTGATTCAATGGTGGCTGCAGCCCTCCTGGAGTGATAGATGCAGTTCTGTTGAAATAATGATCTTGTAGAAAGGGTGCTGTTTTCCTCTGAAGGTCCAGTGGTGATGTAGATGGGCCTGGTCATCTTTTGAGAATCTAGTGGAAAAGAAAGCTGGTCCTCTGGTATTCCAGTGAGAAAAGGCTGCATGTGGTGTTCAAAATGTCAGATTATATCCAGGTAGGAATGCTTGGCTCCTCCCCCTGGGTGGAGCATCTCCCAGTGGGATGATGTGATTTTATCAGTCAGGCAGTGACACTCAATGGCCCATTAACAGAAGATATTTCCCTGGAGGGAGGATTGGTTGTGGAAGAAATAAAGAAAACTGCCCCACCTGGTTTTAACAGGTGTCCCAATTAACAGAAGATGACTGCCCCACCTCTAACAGATGGCAATAGAATACACACCCCCGGCCACATCTTGCATTTCCAACCTAAGACAGCCACATGCTCAGAACCGTGATGGTTAATGAAGAGGGGGAGAGTCTGGTGTGGCTGAAAATGAGATGCAGTATTCACAGACTCAGCTGAGTTGGGAGGGACTGGCAAGGCCCTGCATAGGACCATCTCTAAGAATCACATGCTATACTGCATGTGGATAATGTCAGATGGATCTTAGGAGCACTGGTCATCATTTGCTGCAGCTGATGCACCTGTCTGTTGCAGGTTGGCAAGATGTTGGTAAAGTTTACTCATGAGGGAACTCTCCACAAAACACTTCCAGAAACTTCTTAAGAGATGAAAAGTGTTCATCCATGCCTTGTTGATTTCTCTTGAATTGAGATTACTTTCTGGAAGAAAGCATTTAGAAGAAGTAGTTCAGAGAATAGCAATTCAGGGACAAGTTTGGAAGGGTATTGTAAATTTAGAGAATTTGCTGCTAATCCAGACTATGGGTGATTTACCACAACTGTTACTGTATAAACTTGATGCTATGAATGCCTTGGTAAATGGTTTTCCCATACCATATGAGAAGCCTGGGCAGGCACTGGAAGACTGAATTTTTTTTACATGACATGATTTGTTCCCTGAGCTCTTCTCTGCAGGGGGCATCTTAAGCTCTGTCAAAATGCAGTACTCTTTTATAGTGAAGTTTTGTTGCCGAGCTGTGGGGGCTTTGCAGCCTCTCAGCGCAAATGCTCGGATAGCTGGAAATTGTGGTGGTCCACCAGAAGAACAGGAGGGACACTCGGAACTCTGAAATCCTGCTCGTTTATTGAAGGGATCGCAGACGGGGCAGAGAGGGAGACAACGAAGCAGAAGGGAGGCAGGCTCCGAGAGCCCAGAGGGGCAGGGTAAAGGATCTTTTAACTGTGGGAAGGTAGGAGGGTCCAGGGTACAAGGGACCAACAGGGAAAGGGCTAGAGAGTGGGGACATACAACATCAGCCAATGAGGGAAGGGGAAAGGAGTGGTTTTGGTGGAGGAACCAATGGGGAAACATGGAACAGAGAAGATTCTAGACTAAAAGGCAGACTGAACAATAACTGACAGGGCAGGGGGAGGATACAGTTCTCTTACAAGGGGTGGGGAACTCATACAACTGCTGTTTCCCATGGCAACCCTAGGTTGCCTTCCCCAACCCCTCCTCCTACATTTTGTGATGAGTAGCTCTGGTAAAGAGCCAACATCTGTGACCTTGGAGCCTGTGTCTAAGTTTTTGTGTGTGTGTCAGAATCTGAACCAATTGAATTACAGCCTGATGATTATGCAGAAGTCACTACTTAACAAACAGCAAATTTTGGATCCTTTTTCTCTTACCAGTGAGGTCTTTTACATGAACCAGCCTACTGATAGAACTGTTTATACCATGAGAAGCCTTTCCTTAACTGGAGGATGACAACTTCCAGTTGGGCCTTAATTAATCATTGGTGTAAATCAGTGACAAGTAAATTTATATTCTAGTTATTTGCTGGAGTGACTGCACATTTTATCCTAGAAGAAAATGTAAAGCATGGAAGATGCAGGGACATATATTAACAATTAAAAGTAATGCTACTTTTCAGTAGACAGTGATACCTGTCCCTGACCCATGGGACACACCTGAGCACATACTGTATCAGGCAGTTCCCTAGCTGTTGTCTGTAGCTCACTTCCCGTCAGATTTTAGCTAGGCTGGCTCAACTATAATTTTTGGGTACTGCCTACACTGTTGTTGTTCTCTGGCAGCATTTCATCCTTAACCTCTGCAAGATCCAGACAGAAAATCTGATCTCTCCATGAGTTGTTCTGGGGTGCTAGTCACGTTTTGTGTTGTAGAAATAGTTCCATAAGATGAAGATAAACGAAAGGTCTGGTGATGTGGAAAAAATTATTAGTGTCTCCGTCTCTGAAGCTTTTCCTGTAATATGCACTGAAAGATAATTCCTGTTACTTTAAATTTGCAGAGTTTCTGAATATGTGTGTTAAAATGCTGGAGTACATATTGGGGAGTCCACTTGATACCAAATTATCA
This sequence comes from Vidua macroura, assembly GCF_024509145.1. Classification (NCBI taxonomy): domain Eukaryota; kingdom Metazoa; phylum Chordata; class Aves; order Passeriformes; family Viduidae; genus Vidua; species Vidua macroura. Next base: position 37,024,474 of record NC_071611.1, read on the forward strand.
TCTTCTTTTTTAGGCAGTGATGCTGACTTTCTGAGCTGTCCTTGTATCTGCAAATGAAAGAAAGAACCAAGCCAAAACCCCACAATTACCACAATATTTGTTACTCTGTTCATTCTGCTTGAACAGCCCTTCCACCCTTAATGCAATCCTCTTTTTACTCTCATAAGGCATTATGCCTTTCAAAGTGTGTTCGAAGTCCAGGTATGTGACAGTGTCATTCTGTATAAAAGTATATTTTTGCCTATGCTGTGCTCCATAATCACAGTTCTCTGGTTGTCTAGGAAGAGGGTATTGCTGTTTAGTAGGTTAAAGGTGAATTCCAAAGCCTCAAGAAGAGCAGACGATGAGGAATTGCTTATCCCAGCTAAAGGGGAGGAAGCTGGCGATACCAGAAGAAGATGCTCAGATCTTTGCCCTGCCTGTGCATTTCAGTCTCTGTATCCTTGGATGTCAGTTGAAGATGATGTCCCGTAACTTATTCCATGAGATGTTCTTTTAGAGCTTTTAATGACACATTTTATTCTGATACTAGAAATTATGAAATCCTGAAGAGACCATTTGCTACATCAAGACCATGAAGTAAGTTGGTGTTAGAGACCCTGTGAGAGTCATATTTTTGATGGAGCTGTCTCTTCCTACAGGGTATGAAAATGTTTCTGAGTCTGATTAAAGAATATGAGCAATGATTTTTCAGAATGGCTTTCTGGTAAGATTATAACTATCACAGCATACTCTGGGGGTAGTCAAGAAGTGAAATATAAATGTCATTTTTCTCTGTATATATTCAGCTTGAAATTAAACTGAATGTTTTTACTGATGAGACTGCTAGAGCAACTGATAGATTGAGAAATCTGTTAAAAGTGAGATCAGAGTTCTTTCCAGAAAAAGCACTCCATCTTAGCATGAGGTTTCAGAGTTGCTGTAGAGTCTATTGAATTGAATTATTCTATGGCTTGAACTGATTTCTTCCATGCAAGGCAACAGTCCAGCATCAATAACCATTACTTACTCTGGCCTTAGAGGTAAAGCAACCTTGATCTGAAATGCCCTTACTGTTGTTGTCCATTTTCCAGTAAATGCTGTATTGTGAGGAAAAAAACTTGGAAGCTAACAAATGTGTTTCCTCATCTGCAGTTGATGAAGACAGTGAAAAAGGAATACTCCATTTGGGATGGATTGGAGGCATTCTCTCATTCAAAAATGGAAAGTTTTACTTCAGTCATCAAAAGTGTATTATTTCAATCATTGCAAGCTGTATCAAACTCAAAGTATTTTTTTCAAACTGAAATGTTATGTTTAAAGTGACATGTAAATAGCAGTATTGCCATCTCCCCATTGTCCTGCTCTCCAGAAGTGACTGTATGCAGAGTTACAGGGAAGAGCAGGGATATATCTGCTAGCTGTTTTGTATACTCTTGCAGTTATGTCAGCTACAAAAACTAACATAAACTTTGCTTTTCTTTTACTGAAACACTTCTAAGTATTTTGTTGGTGCTGAATGGAGAAATGCATGCTTTTTCAGGACCATGAGAAATGTCCATCTAGTTCTGTTCAGAAAGTCTCTCAGGTCATCCTCTAAGGGTTTTTATTCTGTGACTTTTTCCATAGCTTGAGTGTTTTCTACCTTGTGTCTGGGTCATTTTATAAATACTGTATTTATTGTAAAGGATTCATTTATGGGGAGCTGAATGCCCCTGTACAGAATGCTGTATTTTACTGAAACTACACATATTAAGGTTTCTATTTGAAAGCTTCCCTTTCTGTGATGTCTGAAATACAGATTTTTTTAAATTTTGTTTTTAACTGCTTATGTTACATATATCAGTTTTTTGTGAATATGGAGTTAGATCAGAAACAGGAATTGTGGGATGGAAGCTCCTGGCAAAGAGCCAAGATGAGCTGGAAATACACAAGAATTAAAGTATCCGGCCTTCAGTGTTTTAAAGTGACTTTTGTGGAGCTAGTTGTTGCAATCTATGTTTGTTGAACAGTCTATTCTAATATGATGTTGGTGTGAATCTATAGATATTGTCTGTTAATCCCCTTGAGTTTTTCTGTTCTGTAAACCAGCCATGTAAAATTTTTATTTTCCTGTAAAATACTACCTTTAGGGCACTCTTGAGTAGTAGAATGTGTAAGTTTAGATTGATATTTGAACACACATAAATAATTAATGTTATTTCTTAGCGAATTAAATTATATAGGAAATATTTTATGAAATTGACGTGTTATGTTAATCTAGGTCTAACAAAAGTAAGCCTTTTTCTGTTACCTACATGTCCTGGAAAGTATGGTAGTCTCACCACTTTGCAGAGATTTCTGTTGGAAACCAAACCATTATCACTATTTTTTATTAAATAAATAAAAATTTTAAAAATTCTTCAAGAAACAGAGGCTATTTCTGGCAAGGTTTTGAAAGGGATATTTCACCGCAATGCCACTTCTGCTGTCTGCTTCAGGAATATCACCTGGATGACTAAGTAATTGCTTCACCTGTACATGCCCTGAAGCACTGAATAATTTTTTGGCTTTTAGGAGTAGAAATTACATTTTTAGGAGCCAGAAGTAGGCAGTGATATCTGAAAATATTCACTTAGACATTATATAGAGAATATGTAGGCTGGAACAATATTACTCTCCAAACTGAACAAGGAATAGTAGTTGTGGAATAGTTAATCAAGGATATTTAATCATGGCTTCAACAATTTCTTATAACTATTTTTTTTTTCCTTCATAGTTATTAGATTTAATTATTTGCTTTATATAACAGATAGTGTAATCACATTGACTTGTAGAATTTTTGTTTTCCTTACTCTTACTGTCTTTTCACCTTAGTTGTGATTTTTTCCTCTTCAATATTTTAAAAATCAAACTTTTATTTTGTAGCATTGGAATTAGGTACTTTATCTTCTAATCCTTTTTTGGAAGAAAAAAGTAATGTTTGTTAAGGGTTTTTCTTTGGATTTTTACATTCCTTGCAGCAGAGTAAGATGTCAAATATAGACTCTTTAGAATGAATTTATAAATATAGACTGCAGTGGGGTAGATTGGGTTAGAAAGAACAAGGTATAGCAATAAGGAAACATGTTGTTTTCAGCAATACTTTGTATTCAGTTTTTCTATCTAAAGTATAATACTTTCATCATCAAAATTGCTTAGGTAGAGTTTTGTTCTCAAGATGTTTTATAGAAGCTTAAATTCTAAATGCTTACCCATATGCTCAAAACAGGAAAAGTCAGAATGTGAATAGGGTGCAGTGTGGCTGTGACCCTGGTTCAGTAGCTTACAAACATTTGGGAGGTAGTAAATTAAAATTACAAAAAGGTCCTTCTTGACTGCACTGACCAAGTGAACTTCCCTGAACCCTTGCCTAACATTTCTTACACAAAGCAATTATGTGTGGGACAACAATTAGCGAGAGTTTACTCACCACTGCTCATAGGAGAATAAATTGATGAATCTGACTGATAAATAGCCTGCAAAGTTCAGACAGTACTATTAGTCCCAGCCAAATTCACTGTTTCAAAGCAAATTGTGGACTAAGATACATAATATGAATAGAAAATCCTATGACTGGAGTGTGAACATCTGAGTTTTAACATAATGAATAAAAACATACAAGCCGTATGAAGACAGGGAACCTTTTTGGTAGGTGGTCAACGGAAGAGTAAAGTTAATGAAAACATTTTTAATTCCCTGTTTATGACTAGCACTGGCATCAGAAGAAACAAATATCTATATATACTTTCAGGGTTCCACATGTTTAGTATCAAGTGAATATTAACAAAATGCAAATATTTTTCTGTGATACTTGATGTATTTAACAAGTGCTTTTGGGGATTTTGTCTGACTTGCTCAGGTAACATGGGTATATGATATTAGTTTCATGGGAACCAATAAAACTTCTAATTTGAATTTCTAAATGCATCTGGAATTCATGAAAACATGCTCTCAAGAAGTCAGAGTTAGGTCACTGCTGAGGTCCATGTACATGTTGTCCTAAGCTGCACCGTTTTTGTCTGTTCCTCTCTTCTCCTTGTAGACTGTAAGATATCTGTAAGCAGACACTGCCTGTGGCTTAGCAAACTGAAGTTCTACACAGGGGTAATTTTGGTAACATTTTTAATTATTTATAAAAACCCCAATAAACAACAAAACAAAACCACAAAAACTCCACAACACAAACAAACAAACAGAAAAACCCCACTCCAACACCAAACAGGATAATGAGCCACACTTGGTGTTGGACTGGCTGCTGGGCTTTTTTGGATTGCGTGAGAGAGAGTGGAGATCTCAGGAAATGAAAAACTGTTCCTGGGCCAAATCCTGGTTGTTTCAAAATCTGCGTTTTTGAAGACAACAGAAAACTTTTCCTGCCCAGGAAAGCAGATTTCCCTGTTAACTTATAAACAGCAAGGTTGCACATGATGTAAAGTAATCACTTGGTTAGTAGGTATAATAATTTGGATGTGTTTTAATCATTGCACTGATTCCAATGTGTATGTGTATATGGGTGTGTTTGCATATATGCACATATATTTTTCTGTGTTTTTTTCATTCAGGTGACAATTCCCTGTTGAAATTTTATAAGGCATGAAATTAAACTCTATTTTGCAAGCTGCACAAAGAATATGGGACAAATCAAGTGATAGATGAAGAAGTTAGAAAAGGAGGACCTGTTTAGAAATTTTACATCTTTGTAGGAAACCCTGAAAAGCTCAACAGTCTTTTTCCAGAGTGAACATTGCCACCGTTTTCTGCAGTTCTCTATTCCTCTGTTTTCTCTGTGTGTGGCAGTTGGACACATGGGTGCCCTACACTGACAACACTACACCAGGTAGTGCAGAAGCAGATGAGCAGCAAGAAGCCATGTGGAACCTCTCAGAGAGCATGTGTAAGTTGTGTCTGCTCAGGTATCTTATAGTGATTCCTGTACTGTTTGCCAGAGAAAAACAGCGTATTTGTCGAGGCAAATTATTTACTAGGTATTTAATATCTTGACCTCTTTATCACTTGTAAATGCCAGAGAAGTTATTTAAACCACCAGTTCACATAGTGTCTGGACAACTCTCATTTGAAAGGTACATTATAGTTGTTTCCTTTCTCTCAGTTTATTTCCCCCCCACCCCGTACATGACCTGTCTGATTTGGCTGGAGAAATCTGGTAGGGGGGAAAAAAACTAGATATGGGAATGAATTGTGTTTTGCTGTGGTGGGGCTTTAATTCCCAAGAAGTTCTTTGTATGAGAGGTACAACCTACTCTCCTGCTGCAGGTGGGTACCAGGCACTTAAAGCATCCCCATGCTTTGAATATACATTTTTGCAAGATTATGCTTCAGCTCAGTAACCCTGTCAGAGACATGTTCCCTGTGAATGACTTGGAGTTGATGCTTTATCTCTTGTGATAAAACTGTAGGATTTAGGGCCACAAATCAAATGCCATTTCTCTGCCTCCAAGCCTCCTTAGTAGCTAAAATGTCCCTGGGAAAGTACTGTCTCTGTGTAGTCAGCAGAGCAGGGTGAGCTCCTTCAGGACTTCTGACCAACATCAGAGGGAACCTTCTATGAAATGCACAGATTTTATCTGTGTCATTTTATCTGTGTCATTTTATCTTGTGTCATCTGAAGCAATGTAACTTTTAGCAATTAAGCAGTAGATAACTCTGTGCCCTTCTAATTTCTTCAGTTAAATGCTTGTCATCCTCTCCAGCTTTGCTGTGATTGTTTTGTAAGGACATGTGCTAAGGACATTCTCTACTGAATGGAACCTAATAGGGCATTGAAATATTGATGAGTAAAAGGTTAATTTTTAATTCCCCATCAGTCTGAACTGCTAGAAATTCAGTCTGCTTCTGTCCAAGAGACTTGCTGACATTAAATGGTTTAATGCATCTGCAAGTTAAATGAGCATGGAGCTACAGGATTTTATTTTGCCAAAATCAAGGTGCTTTGTGCAATAGAAGAAAATCATAGAATAATTTCAGTTGGAAAAGACCTCTATAATTATCAAGTCAACCATTAACCTAAAACTACCGGATTCACCACAAAGCCATATCCCTTAATGCCATGTCTGCCCATCTTTTAAATACCTCCAGTGATGGTGACTCTGCTGTTTCCCTGGGTAGCCAGTTCCAATGCTTGCAATCCCTTAAGTGAAGAAATTCTTCCCAATACCCAGTCTAAATATTCCCTGACAAAATTTAAGGCCATTTCTCCTTTTCATTTAATTTGTTACTTGGAGGAAGAGGTGGACCCCCACCTGCCTACACCCTCCTTTCAGGGAGTTGTAGAGAGCAATGAAGTCCCCCCTGAACTTCCTCTTCTCCAAGCTAAACCACTCCACTATCTCAGCCACTTCTAACAAGACCTATGCTCCACACCCTTCACTTTGTTGCCCTTCTCTGGATGTGCTCCAGGACATCAAAGTCTTTCTTACCATGTGCTACTATTCGTAGTTGTGCCTATGTCCCAAATTCTGTTCTTGCATACCCTTTGATGGTCATCACATAATGCTGCACCCATTGAGCTAAACCAGCCATAAGGTCTTCAAAAGTTTATGCCAAAAATCATATGTTAATACATTATTATTGAGCATATCTGAAGAATAATATAATGTAGGCACAGATACAGAATGTACGTAGTTGCATATTCCTTCTTTGTGCCAGATCAATGGCTTCCAGTCTTGAATACTTGCATTTCTGGTAGTGTCTTGGGTGACCTGAGCCAACTAGAGTGATGGTTGTCTCACTTCTGTCCTCATTTGTGTTTTGGTTGTTTGATGGCTTTGCCTGATTAAAATGCATTAATTTTTATTATGTTTGTATTTTGAAATACATGAAAATGGTCACAAATCCTGATTTTTATTAGTGAGCTATAACTTAAGAAAATATAATGGAAAAGAAATGCTAGTACCTGCTTTTCATGGTCAAATGCTTTCTCATTGAAATGGATGAAACACAGCTAACATATTGGAGCCTCTTAATGCTCCAAGATAAAGTAACAGTACAAGAAAAAAGGACAAGGAACTTAAGAAGGTAAGGAAATTGTTCCTACTGCCCCAGGAAAATATATTATTCAGTGACTTCCCCTGTGCCTGACTGAGCTAAAACTCATCAGTCAGTGCTCAGGTTGCATTTCTGTTTGAGAGAGCTTGGATTGCATTTGCATGAACCATGGACTCTCAGTAGATTTGACCACAAGGAGAAGTTGCTAAGGGTATGTCACCAAAATATCTGCTTCACTGGTGACTGTCCAAAAGATCAGTTCCATTTACGCATTTGCCATCAAAGCATTTATGTGAGGCCATCTCCGGCATTATAAGTTTAGCTTATAAACCTTCACTGCCAGAAGAGACAGACTTGGACTGTTTTGCTCTTGCCTCCTTAATGTTTTTTTTGTGTTTTTTTATTTTTTCCCTGCAAAACCAGGGAGATGATTGCTGGTATATGCACAGTAATAAAGCTTGTCAGACACAGACAGTCAGAATTCTTCTGAATTCACATTTAATTTATTCACAGCACTGCACGCAGCAGAGCTGATGGCAAGTTAATGTGCTGCACTTTAATGAGATAACTGTTTCCCTCCCAGATTTTGAGGTTTTTGCTAGTTTTATTTGTCAACCTGGCCAAACCCATACAGAATCACAGCTCTATACTAAAATATTTTATTTGCTTAGCTGCTGCTTTTGCCAGAGGAGAAAATGGTGAAGTAATTAAATAGCACTGCTTTCATTTTAGAACAGGAATGTTTTTTTGTTTTTTTTTTTTTGAGTTTACAATATGCCCTTGTCAGAATTCTGGCTCACAAATACTACCTAGATAAAAATATTCTATTCAAAATTTTCCAGTTTTGGTGGAATTAAATTTCCATCTATTTTTGAATTGATGCCCTCTTCTCTTTTCCTTTAGAAGTATACATTTCTGGGGAGGAGGTGCGGGATGGAAAGTGTATCTGTACTATCAAGTGCAAATGCAGAAACTTTAGTGTGACAGAGAGCTGCAAAGTCGCCCATTAAACAACAGATGATATGGCTCCACTCAGGTTACGATGTATCATTAATGAAACCATTTCTATGGCACGGCGTGGGGCGGGGGGAACACACAGGGGTTGGGAGGCACCTGGCTGCATCCCCTGCCAGGTGCCTGTGGGATGCCAGTCCCTCGCAGGGTGGATGGGGGAGAGCACAGCGTGTGGACACAGTGTTCTGCAGCAGTCCCACAGTCTGAACTGCATCCATCAGTGTCGGTGTCCTCTGACAGGCTTGCATTTATTTATCTAAAGCCACTTAAAATGTCATTTTAAGTCTTGCTTGTGCTCGTGCCTCTCTTTGGTGGGCTCGGAGTCCCATGTATGTTGTTGGATTTGATGATTGTGAAAGTTTTTTCCAACACAAATGATTCTGTGATTCTATATAGAAACATTGTTTCTGTATACAAAAGAGTGGTTGGAAAAGGGGCTTTGAGACAGATCTAGCATCTTCTGGGTGTATTAACCTTTAATGTCTAAAACCTGTCAAAGTGAAGGTCAGATTGACCTTTCAGTTCACCATTGTACCTTTGCATTATGTTTTCTGCAAAGCTAAAGCCACCTTTGCAGGAGGAAGGCAGCCAGATTAAGAAACTGTATTGTTATCTGTCCATTTTGTGCACCCTTTATGGTACAAACCATTGCCTATTTGGCTACAAATGCATAAATAATTAATTAATGGGAAATAACCAAGAGATTTATGGAAAAATGCCCTTATAGACTTCACTTGGAATGTACCTGATGTTGGTTATAATTTCCTCCTGTTTCTTTGCTGGCAACAGAAGGTTGAGAGAATTGAGAGGGATGGGGAGGGACTGTATAGGAGTGGATATGCCACTGAGCATAATCAATTTTGGGAAGAAGGAAAATCAAATTTTGTCCAGCCCTTTGCTGAGACAGTTCAGAAAAACACATGCAAGGTCTATATTTGGAAATACCAAACTGTGTTTGGCATTCGAGTCAGGTAATATAATCCATAGAAATCACAAGATCAAGCCAACCTTCTGTGTGTTTCTTCAAGCAAATTGAGAAAATGTTAATTTCTAGTGCTGTGCAGGTGGGAAGATGAAAACAGACAAAATATCAGCACATTTGCCAATGTGTAATGCTTTTTATTTATAGATGTGTTTCTTTTCTGTTGGACCATGAACTGCCTGTTAGGCTGTCTCTCCCCTCAGATGTTGATAGCATATCAAAGCAAAAAGTCAGGCATGTTAGTAGGGAGGGCTGGTGGAAGTGACTGGGGGAGAAGGGCTCTACTTCCCAAAAAGTGCCACCACTGTACCCTGACAATTCACACATCTTCTGTCATTTCTTTCTCATCTGAAAAATGAAGCCTTTGATATCAGATCAGTCTTAGTTCAGAGGTTATGTACTTGGCAGAGGGAAAATGTAAACTTCTAGCAGAGGCTGCTGGGTGTTGTTACCTGTATTGTTAAGATCTGGCAGTTGAATTTATTGACCAGGCATTAAAGGGATTAGCTTAATGAAGAACTTACCGTTAACAAAAAATTTTAAAGGTTTAAGAGGTTTGGGTTTTTATTAGTCTCCTTCTACTGAAGAAATTTTTTAAGGACTTTGTGTCCAAGGGTATTGATCATGACGTTGTTACTTCTTGATGCATTTGTAAGGCTTCCAGGTTATTGCTGGCAGTGGCGTGTTTTCATCTTAATAAGATTTTTTCCCCCCTTTTTTTGTCTTTTTTTTGTTTTTTTCCCCTTGTTTTGTACCAGATTATTTTGGCAGTGTAATAGGCTTTGCTGTGTAGTGCTTGGTTTTGCTGCATGAATGTTTAAGTGTTTGGGAGCACTTTTCTTGTTTCTGTTATTTCCTGAGTTGAGTTCGCTGAGTGAAACAGATGATTTCTCAGTGTTTGAAGTTCTCTACTTAGTTGTATATAGTAGTTAAAAATGAGTAATACTTAGAGGTTTAGGGGTATAGGTCTTCTGGGCATGGTGTGCAAATTTGAGAACTAAGTGGTAATGTGCCTTCATTTTTCTTCATTTTGGGCAATCTCTAGTCAGACACCAAATTCAGTATCTTCCCATATTGCAGTAGTTTCCTTATGACTGTGATGGTCCCAGGCACGTAGGAAAGGTAATAACTTTTGACGACCAGCATCTATAATTGGAAAAAAATGGATAAACTTTTAGATATAGAAAGCTTTCTCAAGACCTGAAATGGAAGCAGCAGACTTCAAGCTATATACAAAAATACAACCTGACACTAATACTAGTGCTGTCTAGGAATATGCTCAGGCTGAATAGCTCTGTCTGTGAAACCTGAAAGTGTTACTGTCTGGATACTGAGTGTATTCCAGCCTGGGTTGTGCTGACTGTGTTCCAAAAAATGCTTTCGCTCAGTACACCAAGGACTGACTGTCTGGGCACTGTTCTTGTGTCATGGTGGGAGAAATACCAAGTTGGCTTGTGTAATTTTAGTTTGTCAAACAGAAAGTGTTATGGGGGGTATGCTGTTTCTCCAAATAGGATTTCTGTTTCTTGTAGCTTACAGAGAACACTTGGGGGTTGTAATGGATTTCTCTGGGCTGTGTGAAGCCACGTACATTTGTCTCAACACCATGCACGTACAGCAAACATGCAGAAGAAGGGCGTGTTTCCCTATAGGTGTTTCTGCAGCATCTGTAGCAGCAACTCTGGTCTTGTAGGCTCTCCTTCCTTTTGTTCTTGTGCACACGTCCCTGCCCACAACACCAAACACAGGGTGCTTGCACCTATTTTCAGAGCCCAGCTTGCCTCTGCCCATCTGGTGAGTCCTGGTTGCTGTGGAGAGTTGGTTCTTGCCTGCATCCCTTTACTAATGGCCTCTACTCTTGAACCTGAATCAGCATTTCCCACAAAACACCATTATCTTTTATCTTGTGTATTGCTGCAGTGGAGAAACACTGTTTTGGACTGGGAGTCTTATTCGAGTCTGTCATGGTTTAACCCCAGGCAGCCACTAAGTACCATTCAGCTGCTCACTTGTTGCCCCTAGCAGAATTCACTAGCAGAATCAGGGAGAGAATTGGGAGAGTAAAAGCTGGAAAACTCAGAGATAAAGACAGTTTGTCAGAGAAAGAAAAACCCACATGTACAAACAAAGCAACACTAAGAATTCATCCACCACTTCCCATGGACAGTCAGGTCTTCAGCCAGCTGCAGGAAAGCAGGCTTCTATCACATGGAATGTTTACTTCGGAAGGCAAATGCCATCACTCCAAATATCTCCCCTACTCTCTTCTTCTTTCCCCCTACCTTATATCCTAAGCATGTTGTCATATGTCTGGAATATCCCTTTGGTCAGCTGGGGTCACCTGTCCTGCCTGTGTCTCCCCCCAGCCTCCCATGCTGGGTCCTTGCTAGTATAGCACTACAAAAAACAAAAACAGAAAAGCCCTTGGTTCTGCATGAGCCCTGCCCAGCAATAACAAAAATATCCCTGTGTTACGTCTCTGTAGAAGTTTATCCAGTTCCTACCTAAAGCAAAGCAGACATGCTTGTTGAACACTTCTTCAAGCTGCCCTGTACAGGTGTAACTGCTATAATTGGACCTCAGTGAGACAGAAAAGAGGTAAGACTTTCTATTCATTAACTACCACAGAGGGGTTTTCAGGGTTACAGTTTTAGATTTTAAATTCTTTGAAAGTACAACTTAGAGCCTCTCAGGACCCTAATTTGCCCATTAGTAACAAAGGGATAATATTTCCCTCCCTTGAAGACTCATTTGTTAGTAGCAGAGATATCTATGCTGGGGTACATACATCTCACCTAATTTTAGCTGACTGAAGTGTGCTATTTTTTCCTTATTCGAAGAGGGAGTAAAAGAAACACCTTCACTAATGAAGTATCCTAACTTACATTAGTCACAGATATGTGAACAAGGTAAATAGACACCAGAGGTCTTTCTCTTTCACCTCAGAAGGAATTTAGAGAACCAGTATCAGTTTAGACAAGAGGCTTCATTTTTAAGTGGTTGCAACTTGATGAAATAGTTGGTGTGATAAGCACGGGCCAGCTAAGTGAATGTGCTACTGTGTGATGAAATTAAATACCCAACAAATTGCTGCTTTTGCACACACAACTTCTTCAGCTGAGGGCAGTTTAATTCAGTTTTAATTTTGTAGTGGTTTCCAAGTTCCTAATTTTTAATGGTGAGGATTCAAATCCATCCTAAAAGTCTCTAGGTCTAAATATCACTGTACAATTGTAGGGGCAAAGTCATAAAAGCATATCTTTCCTTTGGCATGGTTTCAAACAGGGTAACATAATTTTTATCAAACTGCCTCTATTAATGCTTTAATTCAGAAGAGATTGCTAAGTAAGGTTCCTTTTCTAGCCAAAATGTCAATCAGAACTGTATGCTCCACAGAGTACTGTACAAATTAACATTTAAACACCACTAGTGTAGTAATTATTTTGAGCATCTTTTTTTATGACACTCAGAAGAAAAGGGATGACTTTTTGGTGAGTTTCCAGACTCTAATTTTCTCCCTATATAAGTGTTCTCTGCTGACATGTCTTTCTCCTCTGGCTGTGCCGTGTTTCTCTGCTGCTGATACCCAGCTGGGAGCTCCCTGTCTTAGTTATTGAGCTGCCACAATAGAGGCAGGAAGGATCCAAACAGCCTTTGTATATGTGGTTTGAATGTTCAGGGGATTTGATGAATAGACAAACATATGATCTGAATGCTAGGGAGATGATTTGATGGCAAACAAAAGGTCACATACCAGCAAAACTGTTAAATGGTGCCATGAGGGTGGGAACTGCTGTACTGCTCACTGTTCCTTTTCCTCCTACACTCAGGGCCAGATTCTGCCTCCATTGCAGCTGCTCTTGCTGCACAGGATGGGGAAGCCTTTTGGGTGATGTGCCTGTGAACAGCCACTAGAAGGAGCATGCAGCAAGGGTGGGTTTCAGCACAGATTGCCTCCTATCCTTCCTTATGGGCTGTTGATGTGTGGCATCATACCTATGTCTAGCACTTACGCTTGGCTTATCATCCTTGAATATTCATTAACTGTCCTGAGTGTAGTGCCCTTTTGTGCCTCTCTTTTGCTTGGCTGGGGAAAATCAGTCAGTGCCATGAAATCTGGCTCTTTGTATGCAAATAATTGAACTATTTTGTTTCTGGAGTTCTTCAAAGGATGATGATTCGTGAAAGAAGGAAACAGTTAGTGTTTAATGTAGATTTGTATCTTGTCCCAGATGGGTATGGAAGATTAAATAAGGCAAAAGGTGGAATATATCTTCTGCTTTTCTGGGTAGCTAAGTGCATGGAGCAAGAAGTTCCTGTGCTTCAAGTGCACTTCAGCAAATATAGAAGGCATTGTGTTGCCAGTCTCTTCTCAGACAATAGAGTTAACAATTTGAAAGCCTTTCTTCTCAAGATTTTCTGCTGATTATTCCTTTGGCTTGCACTTACCTGCACCATGTTTGGTTTTTGTAATTAGTGTTTCACGAAGATTACATTTCACCTAGCAGATCCAGCAAATGAATAAACCTCTGCACTTAAAAACTGAGCTCAAATAAAACTGCCTGGAATAATGCTTGGAAATCAACAGTGGATGCTGAAGAACTGTATGAGACCTGAACTTCAGTAACACCAACAGCTATATCACTATTATAAAGGGTTGAAATCTTTAATTTCAAATTTAAAACTGTGTTTCCTCAATAGGAGTATTAGTGCATGTTTAGTTAAACACCACCAGGCTTAAAGCCGTCTCATTTGGAAGAGCCTAGATGTATTGACTCACAGCAATAGATAGATACCCACAAGTCAGGGTCTCGAAGGTCCTTGGGAACAGAAAGATGGAATGATACACCCAAGAGTATTTTGTAAAAAAATTGATGATTAGTTTCTACATCATCTTGAAATGTATTTGAGAAAAGTAGCAAAGGAGTGATTTTTTTCCCTTTTTTCTTGATTGTTTCCAATGAACAGAGATTTTAATGCTTTTAGCTAGTAGTTTGTACATGATTTTCAGAAAACTGGAGTACTTAAGCAGAAGACAGGTATGTCATAATTCATGACGGAAAAAGATCTTTTTTTGCATTAGTGAATTCTGTAAGAATAAGGTGACTGCATGTTGATAAAGATGAACAACTGCTTTATAAAAAGTGTGTCACAGTTTTTCTATACAGTGATTATAATTTGTGAATTAGAGCTAATTAAATAGGGCAGTAAACTAATGTAAAAAATGGCTGATTGCCAGTTATAGAAAAAATTTTGGAGTTCCTATAAATTTTAATTTTGATGAATCAATTTAGATCTAAAAACATGCACTCTGATAAGAGGCATGTATCCTTTGTTTATATGTCAGTGATATTGTTAATAACAGAGGATTTACAGACTAGGTGCTTTCATAGGTGAGAAACAATTTGCCATGCAATTATTTTTATACTTCCTTTTTAAAACACTAAACATTTTACTCGTACGCAAGGTTTACTGTCATGAGGACAACACAAAACTGAACTTCAGCAAAAAGGCCTTCTCTGTTGTACGTGGGATCTGTCAGCTCATGAGGCTTCCAGGGTGGAAGGGGTGGACAACGTCCTTGCAACATCATCTGGAGCACCGTATGCCTGTAAGGGCAGAGTACAGCTCTGCAGCTGCCACTGCCATGGTGGCTGGTTTTGGCTGGATGAACTGGCAGCAGTGCTGAGGGCTCCTGGCTGCCCGTAGTGTGCAGGTTTGCAAGCTGAAGGGTGGCAGTGCAGCTGCACCGCTGTGGGCAACGCAAATATTTTTATGGTCCATGACTGGCATTTATGAGAATGCTGTGAAGACATTGACTGTCTATTTGCACCAAACACTGCCCCAGCTGAAAATCCAGCAATACCTAATTCCTATGTGGCACTTCTTACTAGGACATTACTGTAATGTGGGAGAGTGTATTCTTAGCTCAGTATTGCAGAAATGACTATTGAGCATTTAAGAGATTTCTACCGAAGCTATGTCCTGAATTTGTCTTTCACACCTCCCTCTGGATCACAGCTGTGTTTGGAGGAATGAAAGGTCCTGGGAACTTTGGTTTCACATGCCTCACAGCTTCAGTAATGTCCCAGCAGGAAGGCAGTTCTATATCCAAGAGAGAGGTTAAAGTTGTGGAAAAGCTTTTTACACAGTTACATGTGAAGATCTGGGTCTCTTGCCATTTGGTCCTCTTTAAAGTAACTGCAACTCAATTGCTGTATTGTTATTTTACCCAGTAGAGCTGATCCTAAAATGAGTAAACAGGACTTTATTTTTCAAAATATCTCAGTTGCTCAAAATTTTTCAATTTGCTGAATTAATGTATATGTCTGGAGGAAAGCTAGAGAGATATAACTGGAGGAAAGGTAGAGAGATTAAAAAAAAGCCACTGATCATTGTGCAACTTCAACAGTCTCCTTGAAAAACAGCACTAGCAGCATTGTGGAACAGCTGCCATTGTGTTTGGCAATGAAGGGCAACCATTGAACAGAGATGCTGTCTGCCAGTGTCATTTTATTGAAGAATTACTTAAGGATTTAAGGAAAAGAGTCTCCTTCCATGCAGGCCACTCACATTCTCATGCAACAGGGTCATAAATTAGCAAGTCCTTGCAAGTACCTTGAAAATATTCAGGATAACATAGAGCTAAAAAGTGGAGAGAAAGAGGATGTTAAGGCAGTTTGATCTGTGATATTCCTGACCAAGTAATAAAGGCAATCTCTATCCAGAAGAAAAAGATGATACATAGGTTGTTTGAGAATTCAAAGGAAGCATGGAAGAATATGTGCTGGCATCATCACCGCACTGTAAATGCTATCTTTGCTAATAGCCTCAGCTTTACCAGTATCACCAGCTGTGGAATTACTGCAGATAACAATATTTTGACTTCTAAGCTGTGTATCACACTGAAGCCAAAACACTGTCAGTCTAGGTGGACTGCGGTCATTGCCATTATGTTCAGAGAAGACATGGTTTCTTTTTTGAGCATATGCAAGACTGAAAAAAATTCCATTTTCAGTCTTGAAATGTCCTTACAATACATTTACTAAATTTAAGTTTTACAGAATTAAAGTTAGCTTTTGAATCCTTGAAAACAGCTGAAATTAGACTATGACAATAATATGCAATTACATGCTAGGAAAATACTATGAAATGATGGTATTTTACTTAGTGTTAGTATGAAACAGCTAAACTAATAATTGCTTTTGAAGACACAAGCATATAGAGTGTAAAGTAGTTGTATCCTGAGTTTGGAAAAAGGACAGACCATCTGTCTATTTTTTCAGTTAATCAATAGTACCACCTGTGCTTTTTCATTGACTTCTTAATGCTAAAGTCTAACACTAACAGCGAGATCTGCAGCAGTCTAAATTGGCCTAATGGGTCATTAGAGCTATACTGATAAATGCCAACTGGGGATCTGGTGTGGACTGTAGGCTGGAAACTTAGGAAATGAAATAACATCAATACTGTTTTATATCTGGTTTCATTCATTTCTTGTAGCTCTCTCTATTGTGTAGTGGCTTATTTGATTGCTGTGTTAAATTGAGCAGGGATAATGTTAGAAGCAAATAATGTAAAAAGAACTGATTGAAATTGGATTGCTAGGTGTTACAAGGTGTTTGACAGGAGTCTAGGTTGATTGATCATGCAGACCTTTAAATTGCCTCTTTAGAGATGTTAGAAGATGTGTAGAGGACAGGTATTGACAGTTCAAGTTCTCTCTATTCTGTGTGTCTTTACTTGTCTTCATTCTGTTTGCAAAATGAAATTAAAAGTGTTTTTATGTTACTGGTGGCAAGGATATAGACCAGGTGATGAGGCAGATAGATACATTTTTTAATACTAGCTAAGACTCTTCCAAGACTGGCATTTGTAATTCTTTCGTGTATCACAGTGTGGTGGTTTATTTTGATGGTTTGTTTGTTTTTTATTTCATGTATAGGCTAAAATAGCATGCAGGTGTGTCCCATCTCCTGTCTGTTGATTGAGATTGATACCTATGGTGTTTTCCTGTGTTTTCTGTTCTTTTTGATATATTTTCATGGCTAAAAAACCAGCTCACCTTTGCTTATATTTCCATTTAGCAATGACCAAATAAATAGTTTTATTGAAAGGTGTTCTCTGGGTTCTTCTTTTCCAAATGGGTGCATCTCTCTGCTGCTTCCCTTTATAAAGCCTCTTGGCTCATTGTCTTCCAGTTTTTGTGCCACCTCACAGCAGGAGGCTGTTTCTCTGGCATTGATCCTGTGTTTTACAGATGTTGTAGTTGCTTTTCTTCATTCAGTGCCTAGCAAGTCACATTTTTATCTTCCACATGTGCTCCTAGAAAAGATAGCCTACAGTGACTAAACATGACTGGAGAACTTCTGGGACAATCTGAGGAGCAAAGCATGGTGCAAGACAGGACTGAAAGGCGTGAGGACAGCAGTGTCTGAGGAGGACATGCTCTGACACCTGCTGTGGGCTCTGGATGGCAGCAAGCTCAGAATGTGTCATTGCCTGATGACTCATGAGGTCTTGCAGCTGACGAATTAGGAAACCCATGACTTGAACGCTCACGTACAAAAAATCTTTGAATGAGACTGTTTTCCTTGTTAATGCAGTTAGATGTAAAAGACAAATACTGATTATGTGGAGGAGACAGTAAGGCCTCCTAGAAAGATTTTTTTGTGTGTGGTTCTTTCTGAGGCAGTCATGTTGTAAAGCAGTCGTGTATGTAACAAAGCAGAAGCTGTGCTGTTATTTGCAGACCTCTGGGCTTGAGAAGGCCAATGACACCATGGTGTGGTAACTTGGCAGAGGGGTTATATTTATGGCCAGCTGAATGATCCCGTGTGCTTCCTTGTGGTGATACTGTTCCACTTGCCCATTCCTTTGCCCAGTCTCTTGAGTTACAGAGAAATAAAGTGACTGTGTGGGAACCCCTGGGCTGGAGGGGTGCTCCATTTTAGCATGTGTAGCTGGTGAATTCCTAAAGTTCGGGCTTCAATTGCTTAAGGATATTTTTCTAGAGTTTGGCAGGAAAAAAGTGCTTTGGCAGAAAGGACAGTGTTTTCTGCGGGGATTGCTGGACTCCAGGACGGTTTGGGTGGGTGGTAACGAAGGATCTCTGAGGCCCGGTCTTTAGAGCATAGGGTTTATTATAAAGGATGAAGGGCCCTGCTTAGAGTTGCTAGCCGCAACTCGTGGCAGGCCCGGGGAGAGCGGGGGGAGAGAGAGCGATGGTGCCAGGTGGGTGTCCCAGCAGGAAGGTCCGAGAGAGAGAGCGTCCGGTCCCTCGGCCACACCTTATCAGGGGGCTTCAAGGTGGGCTGGGACAGGACTTGGGCCAATGGGGTTACAGACATCGGATACTTCAGGGGAGGGTTACAGGTATGGGATGAACCATACATTGGGGGGTGAGACAGGACATTCCATTTGACCTTAGGATCTATCAGAAAGGGGGGATTGCATTATTGTTTTCGGGATGCTCAGTAATGAAGGTTTGGTATTTCAAACCTCGTTTTCATCTCGATATCTGTATTCTCTGATTCTTTTGCCAGGCCCTCATATTTATAGGGCCTTGCTATTTCATCTTCCCCAACATCTCCCCCGTTCTGATGAACAACTAAGATGCTAGATACTGTCTTACTCATTATGTTCTGCACACACTGAAGTATACAGGGTACTGCTACTAAAACTACAATTATCACTATCAGAATAATCAAACCTACTTTACAGAGTTCCTTTAGCCAAGGTGCAAAGCTCTAACCATCAAACAAATCGTCTAGCCAGGATGGATAGACAGATGGTATCAGAGCCTGAAGACTTGGCTAAAGCAACCCAGACACTCGTATTTGATTGACTTACAGGTAAAGCTTCACTACAAGAACTAAAACAAAAGAACAAAAGTAACATGTACGCGCGCAAACGATAAAACTTCATTCTTTTCTTGAGCTGTTCCTGGCAGATCACTTTCTCCTGATGATTTTGCGCAGCTCAGGTCTGGATGCTTGCTTCTTGGTTTGTACTTGTGGAAGTACTGGCTGATGTGAGGGTGTCAGCGGGCTTCACGCTTTTTGCTGGGACCTTAGATGCAAGGCAGTTAGGATTTCAGTAAGTTTTTGGTCTCGTGCTTCTGCTTGTGCTGCCTGTGCTTTTGCTTGCGCTACTTGTGCTGTAAGAGCCCTTTCAATTTTCTCTCCCAGAGTTTCTCCAAGTTCATTTACTCGAACTGTTGCTACATGCTGTGGGCTCCCAATTTTGCTGCAGGCATCAATCATTTCAGGCACTGTAGGTCTTTCTTTTCCCAGGGCTTTGATGACTCTCTTGCATTCCACGTTTGCATTATTTTCAATGATGTCCCGTATCACTATTGGACGGGCTATATCATCACCGCATTGTCTTTCTGCTGCTTGGATCACCCGGTCCACAAATGAGGTGAATGGTTCAGATGACTCTTGACTAATTAGATTGTAGGCTTTTTCAAAAGTTCCTGCAGGCTGAACTTGCAAAAAAGCTTTGCGAGCCATCTTTTTTATGTCATCTAACACCATTCTGGGTAAATTCACTTGATTTTCATTCTGGTCATCAGGTGGATCACCTATTAGCTTAGACAGGGTGAGGGCACAAAGGTCTGCATCAGTACATTGTCTATAAGTGTTTAGTACCCCTGTAAGCAGTCTCTTCCATTTAAGTTCCCATAGTATATACTGTGAGTCTGTAAGAATTATAGCAGCAAGATTTTTACAGTCATTTGGTGTGAGTGTATGTCCTTCCAGGGTACTTTTCAGCAGTTGTCTAAAATATGGAGAGGAGATACCATTGTCCTTTATTGCTTTTCGCAATTCTTTCACCTCATGAGATGGGATAGCTGTCCAAGTTCTGGGACCACCGGCTTGCTGGCTGAATACCACAGGCAGTGCTATAGGGTTTAGGCTTTCCTCTTTGCAAATGTCACGTGTTATTTGATTCCAGTCTGTCAGTTGAAGATTGTCAGAACTTTTCTGGGGATTTTCTAAATTTGTGATTGATGCTGGTGACTTTTCAGCATTAAGAGGGTTGGCATTTGGAAATGCAATACAGTTCTCCATGTGTGTCACATTCGACCCTCCCCCTTCTCGTTGCACGGTTTGTGTGCTTGGTTGTAGTCCAGTCCTGCTTGGTCCAGGTGCAGGATGCGGTGGCTGCAGCACGGTACCCGGTGGCGATGGAGGCAGGTGAAGGGTGGCTGGAGGCTGCGTCTGCGCAGGAACTGCTGGTGGCTGTAGCGTTGGGGTTTCCAGAGGCTGTGCGAGGCGCGCTGCAGTGGGGGCCACTTGTGATGAGGCTGTAACAGGCTCCGGCTGGGCTGGTGGTGTGGGCGGAGACACTTGTAGATGCGGTGATCCCGGAAGTTCTGGCGACGCAGGCTGGTGTCCTGCGGCTGGAATTGGGAGCGATGGTGCTGGCGTGGGAGGGCACGGTGATGTCGGCTGGGGGTGGACTGCAGCATGGAGCGTGTGGGTGCCGGGAGGCTGGATCAAAGGCGTGGCGGAGGCGGCGTGGGGGGGCGGCGGTGGTGTCGCGGCGTGAGGCAGGACTTCCGAGGGTCGCAGGGACTGCGCATGCGGGGGGCGTGTCACGGGGTCCGCGTGGTGAGGCATCATGGCGGCCGCCTCGGGGAGCGCAGCAGGGAC
Source organism: Vidua macroura (assembly GCF_024509145.1). NCBI lineage: Eukaryota > Metazoa > Chordata > Aves > Passeriformes > Viduidae > Vidua > Vidua macroura. The sequence goes on from NC_071611.1 coordinate 37,045,135, forward strand.
TGTCTCTGTGGCCACAGAAGGGAACGGCAGGGCGCCGCCGCCCGCAGGGGGTGGCAGCGCCGCGGCGTGGAGCCCCGGGGCATCCCTACGCGATGGGGGCGGGTCGGGCCACGGCGGCGCCGCGGCGCTCCGAGCCGGCAGCGGCGCCGCAAACAGCGGTGCACTGGGGGGCTCGGAAGCAGGGGGCTGGGCTGCTGTCGCGGTTCCGGCGGTGGCCGCGGTCCCCGGCGCAGCCGCAGCGGTGGTAGGAAGGGGGGGGCTGGCCAGGGATCGCCGCGGAGCGGGGACAGGGCGCTGGGGGCAAGCCGGCGTCTGTGCCGCGGAGCTCAGCGGCTGGTAGCTCGCAAGCTGGGCTGGAGCAGGGGCCGGGCGGCCGGGGAGGCACGGGACCATGGCGGTGGGCGTGTCTGAGGGGGGCAGTGACAACGGTGGGGGAGCCACCGCGCGGGAGGCGCGGGGCGGCTTGGCGGGCTGGACCGCTCCGTCCCGCGGCACAAAGGACGCTGCCGTGTCAGCCTGCGCCGCGGCAGCGACGGGAGCATGAGCTGCTTGCAGAAACGTGGCCGCGTGACTCTGCAGGAGGCCGGCGATGGCTGTAGCCACAGAGACACAGCACGTGGCTGGGGGAGCGGCGGGACTCGCGGGGGGGAGGGGGGGTACAGTCGGGGCCGCGGGGGGAGGGGGGGCCGGGGCCGGTGCAGCGGCCGCAGCGGGGGGTGTTGCCGCGATCACATTGCTGGGCGGGCTCGCTGGGGCGGAGGCGGAGGAGGGGCCCGACACGGAGCGGGGGGGGCGAACCGCGCCAACCGGAGCAGCAGAAGTTAGTGGAGTGGGGGGTGCGGGGATGGAGGGGGCGGCGGGAGGGGCCGCGGGGTCCGGTGGGGGGGGCCGGGGCAACGGACGCCGCGATCACGAGGGCGGGGGGAGGGGCCGCGGACGCCGCAGCCGCGCGGCGCGGGGGGGAGGCGGGGGGCGTGCCCCGCTGCGGACTCGCGGCAGCGTGGAGGGGATTCTCGGGGACAGCGTGGCCAGGCTGAGCGGCTGCCGCGGGCGTTTGCTGTGCAGCAAAGAGCTCAACCAATGCTCTGCACGCCGGGAGAAGGGGAACGCCAGTCAAATCCCGGCGCGAAATATCATTAAAGAGTCTATTTCCAACTGAGTCCCAAAAGTCTCTGGTAAAGACGGCTGAACGGTCCGCATTCGGGAAATTAAGTACAGTCCATTCTAAAAGGTTTTTTAACTCTTGTTTAGGTAAAGTACTGTTACTGCAGCGTAAAGAATGCTTAAGTTCCTTATAGAGATCCCGATCAGGGGCAGAGTGGGATTGTCCCATTTTTACACCAGTGTAGCTCACCTCGATATCGCAGGGGCAGGGTCCTCACTCAGAACTCCGACGTGGGGGGCTGGCCAGGCACTCCAGTCGACGCTCAGGACTCTGCTTGAGGTCCCCCTCAGAGCTCCGGTTTCAGGCGTCGCTCAGGAACGTCTTTCCGTGCTCGGGGCCTCCAGACTCCACTCAGAGCTTCAGTGCGGGCAGTGCAGAGCAGTGCTCGCCTGTGCTCAGTGCACGTGGTGGGGTGCCACGGCAAGCTTCCTCAGAGAGCTCTAGGTAGCTGCCGCACAGCAGCAGCCGCCTATGCTCGAGGATTGCCAGGCAAATTCCTCCAAGAGCTAGAGGTACTCGCTACCTTGTAACGAATTCCCCTGCTCGAGGATTGCCTCGGCAAAGTTACAGAGCTCCGGCTTCTACGCTGCTCAGCAACGATACGCCGTGCTCACGACACCGATTAGGAGGCTACAACTGGTTATTTAGTTACCGTCCATGGAGAAATCTCCCACAGGTAGAAAAGCTGAAGAGGTCTTCAGACACGTGGGGTTGCCGGTCTGTGGGGGTCGGTCTTCCTCGTTGGGCGCCAATCTGCGGGGATTGCTGGACTCCAGGACGGTTTGGGTGGGTGGTAGCGAAGGATCTCTGAGGCCCGGTCTTTAGAGCATGGGGTTTATTATAAAGGATGAAGGGCCCTGCTTAGAGTTGCTAGCCGCAACTTGTGGCAGGCCCGGGGAGAGCGGGGGGAGAGAGAGGGATCGTGCCAGGTGGGTGTCCCAGCAGGAAGGTCCGAGAGAGAGAGCGTCCGGTCCCTCGGCCACACCTTATCAGGGGGCTTCAAGGTGGGCTGGGACAGGACTTGGGCCAATGGGGTTACAGACATCGGATACTTCAGGGGAGGGTTACAGGTATGGGATGAACCATACATTGGGGGGTGAGACAGGACATTCCATTTGACCTTAGGATCTATCAGAAAGGGGGGATTGCATTATTGTTTTCGGGATGCTCAGTAATGAAGGTTTGGTATTTCAAACCTCGTTTTCATCTCGATATCTGTATTCTCTGATTCTTTTGCCAGGCCCTCATATTTATAGGGCCTTGCTATTTCATCTTCCCCAACAGTTTTCCATTTGTATTTCAGGGTCCTAGCAAAATTGCTTCAGTATTTTCCTCTAAGGCGTGTGAAGTTGAACATTACAATGTCTTTGCTTACAGTTGAGGAGACCTTGGATGAGAGACTTCTTTTAGAGCACCTGGTCTCAGAGGACGAGTCTTGCATTGAACAGATTGGCTTAGGAAGTTATTTTGTTTATAGGTCTTTGTCAAATCTGCCAAGCAGTGCACAAAAGTAGAACAATATCTAATGTGAACATTTGAAGCAACCAAATGATAAGGAAGGGTGCCTAGCAAGGGCAGTAGTCAAAATATAAAACACCTGGCAAGCTTCCATCTTAACTCTTCTTACTTTGCAGTATTTTACATCCTTTTGTTATCTCTCAGGCATGGTGTAGTCAGTCAGCTAGGTCTTTATGCACAGGTTTTTAAAATGATATTTTAAGAGTGTTTCTTTGTGAAAGCCTTTGCAAACTGACTCAGAAAAGGGTATAATATTTCTCCCATCCCAGGGTATAATATTTTGCAGCTTTTCCCCCCAAGCATCAGGTGAGTTGCTCAGATTTGCCTCAGTTTTTCAAACTCAGTGATTGAGAAAAAGAAAAAAAAAGCTATCCTGGATTTCTTGTGTGGTAATAGAAAACTTCATCCATATTGTCTTTAGGCTATCCCATTCTAGAATTCTGGTAAACTGACTTCCAGTACACTCATTACAGTGCAGGAAGAGTCCTTTTTCTCTGCATTGCAGAGGTTCTTGCAGCACAGTTTGATATTTATAAATTGAAAAATCTTGCCTTTTAAATTTCTTGTGGTGATCCATTTCAGATGGCAGTGCTCTTAAAGTTAACAGGAAACCTGATTTAAGTGATCATTCTTCCCACTGGCTTTGCAATGTGGTTTCATTTTATCCAGACACACCTCTTGTTGTCCTTTTCCTGGCCTTAAAATTATGGGTAAAGATGCAGAAACTACATATGCTGTGCAAGTAGTTTCTGTCAGCTGCAAGATCACTAGAACTGTTTAGAAGGGATGCTCAGATTTAGTAGAAAATACTGCACCTTTTTCATTTTGTTGGGTTATTAAAACTCCTGTTACTGGTTTTTAAATAGAAAGAAGAGCTTAATGAAATAAGAACTATACTGAGGTTAGTAGATATGTCAATGCAATCATGAGTTAGGAAAAGGCTGTACTGTGTATGTCAGAGAAAAAAAATCAAAGAAGGCATAGGCAAGAGGTGAGGGAAAGGCAAAATCAAGTATCCAAAACCTTCTGCATTGCCAAAAAATACAGTAGGTGGCAAAAGATATATCAGTGTAATGAGAGGCAATTATTTTAAGGGAAATTTCTCATGTTTCAGATATTAAAGAATGTTCTTCATGAAAGTAAATAAAATAAAAGCTCAACAAGCAGAAGTTGTCTGATTTAATGCTATTTTAGAGTGTGAACATTGAATTACCTGCGCTTTTTGTGTACATGGAGAGGAAGAAATATGAGCACTCTCTTTTTTAGAAGCCTTCACAGGTGCATGCTGTCCTTCATGGCTTTTCTGTCAATGGCAACATTAATATTATGAACCAGAATTGAGGTCGGAAGGTGCTTACTGTTGGCAGGTGCCATTTCACAAGCTTAGCAAAGCTGCCTGGGATCATGACAGCCTCTCACTAGTCCAAAAGCTATCGGCTCACAATTGTAGTGCTTCTGATTGCCCCAGGAGATATGACTAGGATGCTGATGACATACTCAGACTGAGCTGTTGCTGGAACAAAATATGCCCCAAACTATTCCTGGCACATTAATTTTATGCTTAGAATCAGATATACCTCTTGCTATTTTTTTCTCCCTTTTTCTTTCCTTCTTTCACATTCTTGTCTGCTAGTCCCTAAATTAAGATGAAAAATGCTATTATGGTACTTCTGAGACTAGTGTTTAACTAAGATGTGAGATCTGATAGAGATCTCTGATGCATCTGAACACACAGCAGTGAGCTTGCAGAGTAAAAAGGTGTAATACTAAATTTGTTTCCACAGTTCACATAAAAGCAAAGACTTGAAAGAATTTTCATTTGTGGAGTTTGGGTAATAGACAATAGCAACAGCTCTGCTCCAATGAATTTTATTTCCAAGTGATTAGGTAGTTAATTTGTCTTCAAATTATAGTTGGGCATAAAATACAAAGTTATATGAGATCCTAATTTATGTGATTTAGAATATTCTATACAATATTCATATATGTAAACACATAAACAAGAAGACCGTGGCAGTCTGCATACTACAGCACTTGACCTGCACCATGCAAGCTGTGGTAGTGTGTCCAGTCTGCTGCTGAACTTATAAATTCTGATGATCTTAAACCGTATTTTTTAGGTGCTTGCTCAATACTGATGTAAAGATTATTTTTTAAAACTGTTTTGTTTTTTTTTAACTCTTGCTCTGCCAAAAATTAGGAGCTGATTTATTAATTTTAGTAAGTTTAGGTTGAGGTTTTTCCATTAATTCTGCTGCATTTTAGCTTGATAGGTGAAGGGAGACTTCTATTACAGAATTTATGCTATGTGTCTGCTCACAAAACACTGTGAAATCATGTTTACAGTTTTGCTTGACTGAATAAATAAAAATAACTTTTCTAGTGGATTGTTATGGGCAGGTTTTTGTTTTTGTTTTTGTTTTTTTAAAGTTTTAAGCCTTTTGCACCTTTTTAAATTTTTGGTGCAGTGCCCAAATGTTCAACAGGGGTTTTTTTTGCATATGGTATATGCACAAGTAGTATCACTGCCTTTCTTCTTCACCTTTTCTTCTGTGTACAGATGAGAGGTTTAGACCACATTCAGAAAGAAGACACACCAGCTGAATCTCTCAGTCCTCAGCATGATCCTTTCCACTTTTACAACTATCATGCAAAAATGTTCCCCACACTTATGTTTGCCTTTGAGTGCCTGCAGGAGTTCTGGTGGCCTGACTCGCTCTGGATGAACAGTGGGCAGTGGCTCTGGGCATGGACAGCAGTGCCTGCCCTGCGGCCCCACGCCTGCCCTGCTGCTCTTGCAGCACTGGGCGAGGGCTTTGCTGCGCTGGGCAAACAGGAGAAGGAGCCTGCTCCACCCTGTGCTGTGTCCTGGCCTTGCTTACCTTTTTCTGGTTTCCATCTGTGTTAATCTTATATTTGCCTGTGTTTAGAGCCTGCATTTGATTAGCTAGTTATTCACTTAAAGGTGAGCTTTTAGAATACATAATCTGTGACTCTTACAAAGCCCCTGCTGTCCATGTGCTGCTGCACCATGCTGCCTTCTGAGTGCTGGGCTGCATGAAGCCTCCAAGGAAATCTGTCAGGAGGTGGTTTGCCTGGGAAGAAATAGGACACTATCTGCACTTGGCAATGTCTCAGAAAAGGTACTTAATCTCATCCTACACAAACAATTACAGGACAGTAAAGAAGTTATTAAGTAAGAGGGAAAACTCTCAGGAGGGCAGCATGTGCTAAACTTCTGTTACAGAACAGTTTATTTAGCAAAACTGAGCTTGTGCTGGCCTTGGTTATGAATGTGCTCACACTGTTTGAAGAGCTAGAAATATAATTAGAGTTTGCTTTTTTTATTCCTTTACTTTTCAATGCACTACTGGGGATTTGAAAAGTAGAATTGACTGATACAGTGTTCTAAAAGAAACGGGAGTTGGTCTTTGTGTTGGCAGGAGGGAACTTTGAAAAATTGCATGTGGGTACTTTTCTACACACCAAACATATTAGTATGAATTGAATAATGAGTAATCTAATCAGATTTGTAGCCAAGCTTGTCTGTCATACTGTGATAATTACTAGCTACCCAGGGCTTTAATACCAAGCAGATCCCTCCCCACCTCCCAACCTGTTTTATTTTTTAAAAGTGAGTTCTTTATAGGAAAGAAGCAGTGCTTAGGCAAGACTCATCTTGGCTCAATTCAGTGACCAGAAACACTTTGCAGTGCAGGCACTGCCATATTCCATAAGCAGTTTCTTAACAGCTTCAAATGGTAACATCTTTGGCCTGAGTGAGGAGCAGTTCCTCATGGTCATGGAGGACTGGCAATATCAACAGCAGAAGTCTCCCTGTGGAAGCAATTATAGCCATGTTCAAGAGTACAAACCAAACTGATTCTCAAGAATATTTCACAGGTGATAAGAACATGTAAGAGGAACAAGAGCAAGTAATTGTTTAAAATCCTCTCTTGTTGCATGAAAATTTTCTTTGTTTATAGGGAGGACAAAACAAAGTCATTCCAGGTCTGAAAGTTGGTCATTAGATATGGAATGTCATTTCGAGACTGATGGCCTACCAGTTTTGTTTCTTCCTGGCTAAGGAGCTGCTTCAGCAAGGTATTTTGGAGAAGTCTTCAATGATCTGTTTTCAAGTTTGCATATTTTTTTTATTTCACTCTGGAGAAGGGAGGATTGAACCAGATGATCTCCAGAGGTCTCTTTGAAACTCAGCTGTTCTGTGAATCCCTGAAAATAAACTCTCTGTTCTGTATTACACTGAACAAGAAGCAGATGCTTTGTGCTGGGTTCTGAAAGTTTTGTATGTGCAGTTCTAGGCTGTGTCCTAGATCAGTCCAGTAGCTGGTGAGTCTGTTGAAGTTGTGCTCGGACATTTGATGTGGACTGAGGGGCTCCAGCTGAGATGCTTTGGCTGGGAAATGCTGAGTTCCACCCATGGCGGTAGTAGCATTAGAAACCCAGGCAGAGGTTGCAAAATACAATACAAAGTAGTTCTGCTCACCCTTGCAAGCAAACCATGTTAAAATGTTTGCATGGTTGTTACTGTGCTCCTGACTGGTTTTTTAGATTGTCGCTTTTGTCTGCAGGACAGTCTCAATAAAGCAGCACAGTCCAGACTCCAAGTGATGTATTCCCAGGCATAGGACTAGGGTCCAAGTTACCTTTATATGCAATTCCAGTGGCTGGTCCAGAACTCACCTGGTGGCGAAGAGAATATGCAGGGGGAGGAGGGGGAATATTCCTTCTGGGAAGTTATGGGGCAAGAAGGAAGCAAACATTTCCTTTCCTCACTGTTTCACATACTGTAACCAACATCTTCAAGGCAGAATGAGATACAAGTACAAGAAGAGTGCAATTTCTTGGAGCATATGAGCATAAATACATATATATATATATATATATGTATATGTAGTATACATGTACATGTATGTCAATTTTTAATGTCATGCAAGTATTCCTGTTCTCAATACTTGTTCAGTATCTGGATTTTTGCTTTATGGGAGGTGGTGTGTACCTCTCTTCCCGTGCCTTTAGATTGTGCACTCCTGAATGTCAACATGTGACTGAGCCCTGTGATCTTCATTTGGGGTTAGGGACACACAGCTGGTGATGAACACTGGAAGAACAACTGGAAAGTGAGGCAGTTACTTGTGCGGACACTTGGACACTGGGCAATCCATAATCTCTCTGTTTCTCCCAGTTTTGATTTTGTTTTTCTGTGTAGTGTTTTTATCAAACAAAGCTGATATCACCCAAGCAGTTTGTATGCTAAAGGGAAATAGACTGTTTAGTCTGAATAACATTGATCTTGGCAGCACCTTTTGACTTCCTGAGGTGTGCTGGGGCTTTGATGAAGAGAACAGCTCTCAGCCATCTCAAAAAGAAGGCAAAACACAATACTGAGTTGCATTAAGTCTAGTGTTCATGACTAGGCTTTCACTGTTCCTTGAAGTGGCAGTGCAACTAGCTGACAATTCATAGGGCTTCTTCCTTGACTGATTGATTTTTAAGGTAAAAAAAAACAGGGAGAAAAGACCAAATGAGATTGCAAGAACATTTGCATTGAACTCCTGTGTACCAGAGGTCATGGACTTTGTCCTAGCTGTTCTCTACACCATTCAAGAAACATGTTACCTGCTGTCAGTCACTATAGAGCCTTCATTGTTAAGGACATCTTTAAAGAAATTATGTGGCAATGCATGTGACGTTTCAGCAATAGTCACAAAGGGATGACATCTCCTAAATACAGAAAGACAACAGGTAAAGCTTTTAATGACACCCAAAGCACTAAAAACATTCCACTTCCAAAAGCTATTGGATAACTCCTAGCATAGAGACAAGAGATCCATGGAAGAAGAAGAAGAGAGCAAAACATGCTAAAACCTGTGAACTGTTGCTTCTACTTGTTTGTGGGTTTTTTTCTGATACTTGTGGATCATCAGGGTATGATTGCTGCTGTCGGAAGCATATTGGTCAGTGCTGTTCAATTCTAGGTGCTGTTTATAAGGCTGTATTTACCAAGGGATGGACAGAGATGACAGGGAAGCAAAGAAAGGCATGGCAAAGTTCAGCTACACTTGTTGGTTTTGTGAATGATATATTTAAGCTTAGCCACCAAAAATAGTAGATTTGCCATGCCTCTCTGTAAATCTCCAAGAGACTGAAGAAACAATTCTGACCTAAAATGTATTCTCCTTTAGGGACTTCTTTCAGCACCAAGCCCAATTACTTTTTAAATGGGGGGGTTAGCCCTCCAGGGAAGCCATAAATATGACCATAGAGAGCAGTAGTGGGTTAAATATTCCAAATTGCCCTATTACAGGAATCCAGTAAAGAAAACAGTAGATAGTTCTCCCTAGTAAAAATTCTAGCAGGTGCTTTCTAGCAATCTAAGTGATACTGCAGAATTTATTCTTTAATATCCAGTTTATGAAGTTTTAGTGTCTCAGTGGTTGAAACTGGCCCCTTCTGTTATTTGAGTCATGGCTGGTGTAGACATTTTAAGTGCCTCTTGATAATTTCTTATGGAATAATGGAATGGTTTGAGTTGGAAAGAATCTTTAAGATCATTTATTCCAGCCCCTTTGCTGAGGACCAGATTACAAATGCTATCCAGCATTTGGCCTTGAATACTTTCAGGGATGGGGTATCCACAACTTCCTTGGGCAACCTGATCCAGTGCGTCACTGCCCTCTGAATAACACTGCCCTCTTCTTGACATCTAATCTAAATTTCTCCTCTTTTAGTTTAAAACTGTTCCTCCTTGTCCTATGGCTGTCCAAGTGAAAACTTGCTCTCCCTTTTCTAAATAAGACCCTTTTAGGTACTGGAAAGCTGCTATTCAGCAGCTTTCTGTTCTCCAAACTTAATAACCCCAGCTTTCTCAGCCCATCCTCAGAGGAGAAGTGCTTCAGCCCTTTCATCACCTTCATGATCAAAGGTGCTGCTCTAGACTTACTCCAGCAGGTCCCTGTCCCTCCCGTGCTGGGAGCCAGAGCTGCATTCAGTGCTCCAGGTGGGTCTCAGCAGAGCAGAGCAGAGGGGCAGAATCCCCTCCCTGCCCTGCTGCCCACAGGGCTCTGGATGCAGCCCAGGACACGTTTGGCTCTCTGGGCTGTGAGTGCCATGGCCGGGCCATGTGCAACCTCTCACCCACAACACCCCCAAGCCCTTCTGGGCAGGGCTGCTCTGGGTCTGTTCATGCCCAGGGTGTGCTGATACCAGGGCTTCCTTCTACCTGGGTGCAGCACCAGCACTTGGCCTTGTTAAACCTCGTTAGATTCTTATGGGTTAGTTCTCAAACTTGTCCAGGTCCCTCTGAATGGCATCCATCCTTCAGGTCTCCTGCCCTGTTCTGTAGTGGATCAGTTTTCTCTGTGCTTTCTTTTGTTGTTGACGTATCAGCAGAAGCTGTCTTTTGCCTTTCCCATCCCTTGCAGGTTTCCCTTCCCAGCTGTGCCCTTCTGAACTCCCTCTATGCCTTTGTCCTCTGTACCTCCCTGGCAACCTGTCCTTGCTAAGACCTTCTGTAGTGGCTTTTTAAGTTTGATGCCACTCAGAAGTTACTCCTTCAGCCAAACTTGCCTCCTGCCTTACTTGTTTCTTCATGCTCTGTTCATATGCTTTAGGGAAGTTGCTTTCCAAGCTCAGCCCTTTCTGCTGCGTCTCTTGGCATTTAAGGTAATTGAGTTCTTCCAGGCTTCCACTTACCAATTTCCTGAACAAGCCAAGACAGTTGCTCTGAAATCCAGGATCTTTATTCTGCTTTTTGCCTTCATTGCTTTCCTGAGTATTTCAAATTCTTATTTCTCCTCGTAGTCACTCAGTCTAAAGTTGTCATCAGCCTTTATGTCCCTATCCATTTCTTCCTCAATTCATACAACATCCAGCAGTGCAACTTCACTACTTAAAGGAGTACCTGCAGAAAAAATAAGTTTCTGATGCTCTCTGAATCTCCTGCACTCTGCTGTTCTGCTCTGCAAATGTCTCAAAATTCCTCCATGGAAACATGTAATTATGAAGTTTCTTCCAGTTGTTTAAAGGCTTCATCCACTTTCTCTTCTTGACTGGGCAGTCTACAGTGTGTGCACACCATGTTAACCCCTTGTTTGTTACCCCCATCATGCTGATCCATGAGCCTTCATCCTTGACTTCTTGGATATGCTGGGTTGTTGGGAAAACAGTGTGCAATATTTTAAGAAAATTTTATACACTAAGTAAACTGGTGAGAATATATGTTTGCGCAGAAGAGGAATATCATCTTTTGCTCCCTGAATGACTTGGGATGAGTAATTTCCCCTCTTTGCTTCTCCAGGTCTCAGACTGCGAAGTCTCTGTGGTATAAACCTACCATAACAGAGATACATGATGTGCAAGGACTGCCAATTTCAAAAGCTTGCAGGCATCATTGCATTTGTGTTCCTAAATGTCACTTGCATTCTCTCTTCATGGGGGCTGAAGTTTGGTGATACAGAGAACCTGCAAGAACACGTTCCAGTGAAAATATAGGAGGGGAATGTCCAATGTCCCTATGCACAAAAGAAAGATTTGGAAGGAAATGTGGTTCCAAAAACATGTTTGTACAGGATTCCCTCATTACCAGGAATATGGTGATTTTGGGCATGACAGTGGAAAAGATCATACCCTAATTTGCTCTGCTAAGTGTAAGGATTTTGAATTTTTGTGAGTTACACAAGTAAGCTGTTTGAGACAACAGGGCAGGATTAAGGCAAAAAGAAATGTGGATGAGTGCATTGTGGAAAATAATATTTAATTGACCTGTTCAAAGTACGTATGCATATGGAAAGACAAAATATTTGCTGTATTTTTTGTTTCGGAGGAATCTTTAGATACTTATGAACAGCTGACCTCTGCTTCATTTTGCATCAACCTAGTTAAGCCTTATTTCCTTTTTGTATTATGCTGTAGGGCTTCCTTGTTTGGGTTACAAAACATGAAAATTCTCAGAGCACTGTGCAGTTTTCTCATTACCGTCCACATAGGAATATCTATGTTTAGGCTCAAATATGTGCACGAAGACTTTGATGAGGAAAATTATTTTTCTGACTTATCCTACTTGGAGTGTTCAGGTGTTTCTAACTGTGGTGTTCACACACACACACACAAACACACACTTCTCTGTGTTTTTCATTACCACTAGCTAAAAGCTACCTGTTGACAGGTTGTTCACCTTAGTTTTCTGCTGTGAGAATTGTGCTGCCTTTCTTGACTAAAGTAGTTTTAAGAAGTATTTTAAACCAATATGTGCCTACTGGCAGTGCTGTAGTCAAGTTTAGCTACTACCTTTTCTGCAACTTCAGGTTGCCCGTGTCTGCAGATCAGAAGATAAAAGACAAGTGGTTCAATTAGTCTTAATACCGTTTTAAGCCTACTGCTCATCAGTTGATCAGGTACCTAACCTGGCATAAAACCCTACAAAAATAAAATAGGCTTCAATGGACAAAGTGGGGATTTGCAAATTCCATCCCTTCCTAATATCAGTAGCTGTGCCTTGTTTTAAACAAGACTAGATTTACTTTGATTTCTAGATTAGTGCAGAACATTTAATGCATCTCATTGATTTTCCCTGTAATACTGTTGATACACAGGTCACTGCTCTAATGATTTGTTTTACCATTAGAATTCTGTATGCAGATCTAGTCCCCAAGGATGTCAATGTGTAACCAGATACTGCGTGATCTAATCAGGTACTGCAAGAAATATATTATCACTTCAACACCTAGCAGTAGAAAGCTTCATTGAAATGGAAAAGTGATCTAATGTTTAAAGCAAAATGCAGTTCAAAGAGACAGCCATGAGAAGCGGGTGTGTACAAAATTTAAAGACATTTCTCAGATTAAACAAAGCCAAATCCAAGCCAGATTCTAGGATGATTTGTCATGACTTTATTTGTTATTAAAGAAGAAAATGTTGTAGCTGCTGCTTCAGTTTATAGGGTTTATTCCAGTTCAGGTAAAGCAGCATTGCTCTCAAAAATGACTGACTAGCGGAATTTCATTAATGTGATACTTACTTGCTACAGCATACGTGCTCTGGAAAGCAATTTTGAAAAGTACCTGCAAAAGCATTGGAGACAGACAAGACCACTGCTCTGAACTCATTTTGATGTAGGATTTGGATCTCTGAGCACCTAATACTGCAGTCCATTTCCAGAATACAAGTCCTGCTAACCTTGAAGGAGTTTTGCAAGCATTGTGTCTCAGACTGAGCAGCAGACCTGCTTGCTGCTGTGAGTCTGACCAGAAGCATCTACGGCTGGAATAGCAGGAGTGTGGCTCTGCCAGTAGCTGGACAGACAGTGTTTCTCTGTAAACAGCCAGGTACAAACACCAGGTGTTCAGCAGGGTAATGGTTGACAAAGATGATAAGCATCTCCTAGGGTCAGCTCATCTCTCCATAAAACTGTTTTCATGTCAATGTCTGAATGCTGAGCGTTGTTAATTGTGGCTTTTGTTTTGAGACTGTGGGCTTTTACAAGTGGACATAACTTGAGACACAGAATTTTGTATAGCAAAATGTATAGAATATGTACGTATAGAATAGAATATGTATTTGTATTCAAATTTATGTTGTAGAAAATGGTAATTCCTATATATAGGCTTGTTAAGTTTTACGTCCCATTCCTCTGAAGAGCAGGCAGCAGAGTTTCTGCTTTTATCCGTGGCTCTATCTCTTGTACTTATTTAGCAAAGGATAGTAAAGAATTTTAGAAGTAAATTTAAGAAGGAAAACAGCATTCAGTAACATTGTGGATGGCCAGATGAGACTTGAAATTAAGATAGAAAGGTTATGTTCCTTGACATTTTTCCAACTCCTATTTTATCTGGCTATAAATGTGTGTGTGGAAGGATGTTGGTTTGTTTTGGCTTTTTCCTTTGGTTCTACAAACTAGACATTGCATGATTCCGTGTGCAGGGCCAAACTCTCCTCCTTGGCTCAAGGGACTTATTGTGTGACTAACTTTGCTACCAGAATTGCTTGGATGTTCAGAGACCACTGGGTACTTTGAGCCTAAAGGCATAAGTAAGAGCTGGAAGAGAGTGACTGAGCATGCAAACAAGCAGTGAAAAAGACTTTCTTTCAAGTTCCTACAATGTGTTGTTGGGGCAAATGCTGCCAGACAAATGTACCGTTGTTGAGAGAAAGGGTGGGGGAGGTGGTTGGTGGGTGTTGGTACAGGTCAGAAAATTATTTTCATTAAGAAAAACCCACTAAATGCTTATAATACATTTTTATAATTTTTCTCTCTTGTGTTTTTAGGGTCTCATGACTCTTTTAGCTTCTACATTGATGAAGCCTCTCCAGTTGGGCCTGAGCAGCCAGAGACGGTCCAGAATTTTGTGTCAGTTTTTGGGACTGTGGCTAAAAAGCTGATGAGGAAGTGGCTGGCTACACAGACCATGAACTTCACCAGCCAGCTGGGGGCAGGTATACGGTATTTTGATCTCAGAATTTCCACCAAGCCCAGAGACCCAGACAATGAACTCTACTTCGCTCATGGTTTATTTAGTGCCAAAGTCAAGGAAGGTCTGGAGGAAATCAACACGTTTCTCACTGAGCACCCAAAAGAAGTGGTCTTCTTGGACTTCAATCATTTCTACGGGATGCAGAAATGCCATCATGAAAAGCTTGTTCAGATGCTCAAAGACACATATGGAAACAAAATGTGTCCTGCTATATTTGCCCATGAAGTCAGCCTTCAGTACCTGTGGGAAAAGGAGCACCAAGTGCTAGTGTTCTACCACAGTCCAGTGGCTGTCGAGGTAGCCTTTCTGTGGCCAGGCCAGATGATGCCAGCTCCCTGGGCAAACACAACAGATACGGAAAAGTTGATTCAGTTCCTGCAGGCATCAATCACTGAAAGAAGAAAGAAAGGCTCCTTTTTCATATCTCAAGTAGTGCTGACACCAAAGGCTAGTACAGTGGTGAAAGGGGTTGCAAGTGGTCTCAGAGAAACAATCACAGAAAGGTGAGTTTGTGGCTGGTAAGGTGTGCTGACTGTGCTGAATATGTGTTAGTAGTGCTCTTTTTCCAATTCCTTTTAAAGGCACTCTAGCAGATGCATTTTTTCCATGCTACTGTGGGCTAGTCAGAACTTAGCATAATCCTAAAATGTTTAAAGAGAAACACATTGAAGGACAAGATTTTGCATCTTGAAAGAAAATCTGCCACTGAAGCATAATAAGATATTAGGGGATTGGCTTAACCTTTTCTTTTTTCTGAATGCAGTTTTTGCTAATTTGCTTTGTTTTCCAAATGTGGTTTCTTACCATAAGCATTGAATACCATGTCTAGGATTTCCTTACTGGAAAATCTTATCTGTATGATCTAGACAAATCTGTCTGTATGATCTAGATAATTAAAGTTTTTATTTGTGCATCAGGCTTCAGATATGGAATAAAAAAAAAAATAAAAAAATTGCCCTGGCTCATCAGCAAAGCCTGATGCTGCAGGATTTGCCGTTACACAGCTGAAAGATGCATGGTTTCTCTGTCTCTATACCATCACACATTGTATCAAAGACAGCAGGACACCATTAGAGAGAATTTGACTCCTTAAAGTCTTTCCTCATTTACGATACAGGAAAGAGATGGCAGACTATTGTATAGCTTCTGTACATGGAATAGCTTGTTGACAGGCCATTAGTTGTCATATTACAAAAAAAGCCACCTGTGCAAGACATGCATTATTTATACCATTCTGACTTTGATAAATCACAGCCAGTTTTGAGTTTAAAGGCATATATATGTGACTATTTGTTGACAACTTGGTAGGAAAACTGAAATTTAATGCCAAGACACAGGAGCTATTTTCTTTTTCTCCTTAAAAATAAAGAAGGGTTGCAGAGTGGAAAAAAAAATTACAGTGGGGGTCAGTGGCCTGCTAATGTTTTGCTCTCTGCATGGATGTGCATGTGACAGGAAGGTCTGTTGGCAGCGTAGCCCCTTCTGTGAAATGAAAGATACAGTGTCTGCAAAGAAAACATGCCTCATATTTGAGAAAGGTCGAGCTGTTTTTACAGCAGCTTTCCAAAACAGCTCTTAACTTGAAAAAATAGGTAAAAACTTTACCTGACATGGTAAAACACTGACATGGAAGGTTTTATGAGCTGTGGAACGTGGTTTAGAAGCGCTTGTGCGACTGCACTTGCAGCTGTTGGTATATCCTTCATCTGTGTTTTAGGGGCTCCATCAGTCTGGGGAGTCTCCCTTGCTCCTGAGTTTGAAGAGCACTGCTCTATACTAAAACACTGCTTTGTTGATGGATTATACCGATAAACACCTGTTGTTATGGAACTTTTTCCTCTGGTAAACATCTTCCTAAGTGTTCTTCAGAACATGAAGTAGCACAATCAGGAAACTAACAGGTTGTTCTTAAAGCTTGTTGTATCAATAAAATAGCCATCAAACCCCATTTTCTTCATCTTTAGCTTATAATGTGCTTTTTAGAAACTATTTGTAAAGCAAAGACTTGAAATAGATGCTGAATATGCTTGAGCTTTGAATGTCCAGAGCCGTTTAACTCTTAGTATGCCTTTCCGAACAGCAAATCTTGAAATTGTAACTTCCTTCAAAAGTCAATAGATCATTGGGCTGAAAAACCTGGAAATATTGTTTTGCCAGATTTCAACTGAGATTTTTCCCATTATCCCCAAGTGTGTAGTCACGTTTCTAAAAGAAAAGTTGTTTCCTTTTTTGTATAATTCTTGTAGCCATTATGAGAGAAATAGACCTTCAAAATAATCTCCAAGGCCAATATTGAGTCTTCCAAGTATGGCATCTCATTTTGAATTTTTATTTTTAATACAAAAATAGACTGTAGGAAGAAACAGGCTTGGAATTTATGATAATGTTGATAGAAACTGAGCCTGTATTTTGAGTTAACTGCTCTAAAAGTAAACATCAAATATATTCAGAACTGCTCCTCATTTTATGATGATTCTGTTAAAAATAAATAGGCAAGCAATTAAAAGATAAAGTACAGTTTACACAGTTGCCTTCAATTCACTGTGTTAATGTTTCAGTAGCTTAAAAATATATAATCCATACAAAAGGTAAAAAGATGTACATTCCAGCTGTGCTGTGTTTGCCACTCTGAACCATCACTCAGTAAAAATATTATTTTGTCCTTTTCAAAACAAATACCCAGATCAAATCCCATCTTTGTGCTGTAGGTAGATAACATGCTTTTGTTGCCAGTTACTGCATAGACTTATACATTATACTGTTTTCTCCTTATTAAGAAATGCTGGTGAAGAGCCTTACGTTAAGAATCCAGTTATCTTGATTTTTGTAACCATACTTGGATGGGGTTCTTCCCTCCCATTGAATTTTAAAAGTTCTGAAAGCAAATGAATAAGGTTGAGTTTTTCAAATACTTCTGGCATGGAGGTTTGTTGTTTGGTTTAGGTTGGGTTGGATTGGGTTGGGGTTTTTTTCCTAAATTAAGTATTACATTTAAGAAATATTCCTTTTGCATTTTGAATAAAACATACAGTAATTTCTTTTGTTTTGTTTCTCCACCTGCACAGTGGCCTTTTACATATTGACTTAGTTTTGAAAATAGGGCAAAGTTTAGATCCTCTCAGATGCAATGGAACATGTCAGGTTTTGATCTCTGAAGTTGTTTTTTAATAATGAAATTGTCTATTATTTGAAGAGCAGTGGCTGCCTTAGAGGGAGAGCATGGTTTCCCTCAGTCACAACATCCACTGGACTAGGAAATCTGTGAACAGACTCTATACAGCAATCCCATCCGGACTCCATTCTGCTGTTCTGCAGGTTTCTTTGGGAAAGAGCACAGTGAAATATTCCTCTGTAGCCAAGATGGTTGGTTTAATGGCTTTTCATCATGATTGCCTGTGGTGATGGAGGTCCACATGCACACTGCTGTAGAGCGGCCTTCCAAGGCAATATATTTCAGAAGGAGAAGGGCGTTATTCCTTAACCTGTTCCCTAGAGCACAGATATGCAAGCTGTGAGGCCCAAAATAACCTTAATATTAAAAATCCCCAAAAGCAACAAAACATTTTAATGCTCCTAAGACTCAATTCAGTGAAGATAAACCAGGAATTTTCTACTTGTAGTATTTGTTCACAGGCTTTGCTGTCATAATAGGTAGTGTTCTGTGGCACAGTAATTAGAAAGAAGGAGAAATTAGAAGTTATGAAGCTTTCTGTCCTGCACAAATATGTGAGGGCAAAGCTATTTCTTGTGAGGTCTTCCTAGGACCACAGTTCAGTGTAACAAAACTTGGTAACACAGATTTCACCTTCACTACTTGAATGAGGAGAATCGCTTGAATGTGTGCACATTATGTTTCTTGGATTTGATGAAAAACTTTGAGGACTATCAATGTGTTTCCAGGCTTAACATTCTGTCACACATGCAGTTTAGATGCCAAGAAATGCTCTTTGATTAGCAAACAATATATGCCAAATGAATTACATTTTCTGTGCTCATTGAATTAACTTCACAGTGAGACAGCTGCCTTCAGTATATCTGAAAGTAGGTTGTGAGACACCCTTTTGATTAGTATAGAGCTGTTCCAAATAATCTAGTTTGCTTTCTGATTTGCAGTGAAATTACTAATTTTAACTATGACACTTGAGACAAGCGTGATACTCTGTTGTCTCTGTCGTTTATTAATGTAGCAGAAGAATAGATCTCCTTCATTCAGAGGATGCAGAAATCCTGTGGTACTTGTAAAGCTTTCAAAAACTAGAAAGTAAACACATACCCCGCCAATTGTCACTTGATTTCCAAATTAATCTCTAAGGATAATGTTCCCTGTGGCTCACATATGACTAAATCCCTGCCTACCATGCTAAAGCTTCCTCCTTAGCAACCAAACCAAATTAAAAAAAAAAATATATCCTGCACATGAGAATGAACCTTTTGAAGTGGAGGCAAAGCATCCAATTCACACTATTAACAGAAGGGGTGGTAAGTAGGGCACTGTCAGAAGAAAATACACCTCTGGGTACAGTCATGAACTAAGTAGAGTCAGATTTAGCTAGAGTATGGATATTGTATGATTAGGTGGATATTGTATGGAAAATTATTCCTGAAGTTGCAAGAAGTAGGATTTTTTGAGACAGTTACTGATTGTGCCACACCTCCGTCAGCTGAATTTATGTGTGACAGAAAGAGTGGGAATTGATCATATTTTAATCCACATTCCATACTGACTGATGCCATTCTTAAACTATTTTATATGAAAAAGAAAAACAACAGCAATGGCAACTGTTTTCTCTGAATTTTCTGCATCCTTCCTGATTGTAAACTTGATGGCTGTCTCCATTATAGGCTGCAGAAGAGCAGCAGGCTCCAGTGAGCTGGTTCTAATTTTAGGGCTTGAGAAGCTGATGTGTCAGCTCTTTAGCTCCTGAGAGGTGAGGGGAGACTCAGTCCCTCACTAATGTGTGTGGTACAAGCATGCCTGACCACATATGTTTGCCTTGGGACACAGCTATCTTTTCCTTTCTTTATTGTGGGGTTTTTTTTGTTTTTGTTTTTGTTTTTGTTTTTTTTTTGGTTATTATTTCCTGACCACAGAAGGCACCAGAGAAGGCACCAAATGGAATTCTGGTATATTAGTAAGCTATTCAAAAGAACTCTGGGCAATCCAGACAAATCCTTAGTATTTCTGTTCCTCCTCAAACTATCCTTAATTACTTTTCCAGTCTTTCTACACAAAAGGCAATCTCTGTGTTTACACACAGAACAAGCACAGGGAGATTTCATTGAAAGAATCTGTCTACCACATCAACAGGCCTGCACAATGAAACCCCTAATGGGCTGTGTATGTGTAGTGGCATTTCATCATCGGAACACCTGTCTGCATTAGAATTTTAGTATAGCATTCCCACAGGAAGGGCTGTGTGGTTGTGTCTGATGGCTCTGGTCATGAACTTGGAACAGTATTAAATTGTCGCAAAATACAGGAGCACAGATTCTTAATAACTTTGCTAAGTATTTATCTTGATACCCAGTAGTAGCCTGTGGGATTTGGTGGAGGAAAAGGATTGGCGTGACGGTCACCACAGTGACCTCCATGATCAGTGGCTTGGCTTTTGGGTGTTTGTTTGGGTTAGTTATCCTGATGTTTTCTTGTGGCAGGTATGGGTGTCTGACAGTTTTTCCCTCTGCTTGGTGTGCTTGTGAGTTTTATAATGTTGGGCACCTAAACACCTTCTTACAGTTACTGTGTGTGCTGTGTGACTACTTGTAAATACACTTTATGTTTTCCTGTTGTTGCACTCTGGGCACAGTGTGACCCTGCACATACAGACAGCAGCAAGTGCTTTTCATCACAAAAAAGGAAATGTTCATTCTCTCAGCTCCACTCCTGTAAGCTGTGTCTTACACCTACTTGTGTCAAAGATTTCACACTTCAATCTTTATGGCTGCTGTAGTGAAATTGCAAATGTCTCATTAAGTCGCTTGGGTTTTCTTTGATCTTTCTGCATTACTCAGATCACTAAGGAAACTCAAAAGCTAATAGATGCTAACAAGTGCTGACCCCAGGGAAAATGCATTTGCTAATGTTGGGCCTAGCAATGTTGTCTGCATAGCTGCTTCTACCTCACTGTGAAGGAAATGGCTTGATGGGTTGATCCTTCTGCTCTTCATTTATAATGTACAAAATGAGCACAGAGATTTACACAAACAAGCTTTTCCAGATGCATTCACAAGGTGATGTTCAAGTTGGTAATAATTTTCTGTAAAGCAAAGATGTTTCACACAAAAACAAGCAAATACAAACTCAGTAGATATGGCAACGTCCATGTCTCTGTGTTGTATTTGCTCTTGCCTGCTGCAAACCACTGCTGCAAACCATGCTAGTCTACTTATAGGACTATATAAGTAGATATATATGCACATCCTTGTCAAAGTTTAAGCTGAGAACTGGACAGTTCTGCACAAACTAACATACTCATTATATGTTTGGAAGTTTGAATTTTTAACCTTCTGTCACTGCTCCACGGTCCTTGAGGGGTAGGATGTGAATACAAATGTCAAAACAAAATCCTGTCAGCTTGTAAAACCATGTTGAACATGCTGTATAATTTTTGATGGTTTTCAGCAATTCTCAGCTGCCTCTAAAACCTGAGAGGGCTTTCAAATGCAATCTGGAGAGAATTCATCCACACTGTCCCTGGAGAAGTCACCTGCATATCCCCAGCTTTTGCAATGGGTATCTCCACTTGGCTGGTAGGAAAGATTTAAGACAGGAAGGGGTGTCAAAGGACCCTTAGTGACAGAAACCCCTTAAATCCATTTTCAGGAGATACACCAAGCCTGCAATTAATTTAATTAAATGCATCCCTGTGCTTACAAACAAGTAGCCTTTGTGGGCTGAATTAGCAGTTGGCCATGCAGGCTACAGTCAGAGATGTGTTGGATGAAGCATGCAGAGGAAGCAGTAGGGATTCTGGCACACTATTGCCACAATTGTACAAAGAGATCACTGCAACAGGGGGCTGGAAATTGTGAAAGCAGGCAGGCCAAATGTCTTCTTGATGTATCACCTTCTGTATGATGCAGAATTTGCATAAACTGTAAAAATGCCCATGCTTTTCTTCTGTTAAAGCAGATGTGATATGGTTTTTTCCCTAAGAATTTCGTAATGTTTGTGGGTTGCAATGCAATTTTTTCTTAAGGAGCCACTGTCACTAGAAAGATGCTGGTTTCATGAATACAAATCCTTCAAATATATAGCCTTCTTTTATTGATCTTTCCTTTACAATTTTAATTTTAATAATAATATTTTTCTCCAGGAATGGTTTTTGGTTTTTTTGGAGGGGGAGGAGAGGACTAGGTCTAATACACAAACTTGATGTTGTCAAAGATTGTAATAAGAATTTCACTGTAATTATAGTGATATAATTGTGTGTATTGTCCTGAGTTTTACAGTTGCCCTAGAGAGCACAGCCTATTATATTAAAATGTTTTTCAGTAATTATTTCAAACACTAAGAAAAATAATAAAAGACATATCTATAAGATACTGAATGATCATACAGTGGGATTTGACCTTTGGCAATATTTTAATACTGTAGCTGTTGATCTGAGGGTTTTTGTAGCTAAGCAACTGTCATCCAGAATGTATTATATCATAAAAGAGTATTAAGATATGAAGGAGACTAAGTAGTTAGAGTGAAATAAGAGCCATGGTGAGATGCAGGCACTTTCCTATTGAACATTCTTGTTTTCAGAGCTATAGCACAAAGTATGAACCTTACCATGATTTGTTCCATGGTGGGGCATTGAAACCTGCACCCTGCACTCTCAGTTCTGTGAGCAGACATTGTTGTGTAGTAAATCAAGTATGAAATTAGATCTTGGGTAATGGACACATTAATTTTGCTGCTGGACAGCAAAGAGGGACTGCCATGGATCTTTATTCTCTTCTTACTTGGATTGAGAATCAATAAGCTTGGAAGAGATCTCCAAGATCATTGAGTCCAACCAAATACCATCATGCCAAGTAAACTTTACCACAAAGTGCCATGTCCAGTAGTTTCCTGGACACTTCCAGGGTGGTGATTCCAGCACCTCTTTGGGCAGCCAGTTCCCATCCCTAAGCATCCTTTGAGAGAAGATGAACCTGAACCTCCTCTGGTGCACCTTGGGACCATTTCCTCATGTCCTGTCGCTGGTTGCCTGGTAGAGCAGGTCAACCCCACCATGTTGCAACCTGCACAGCTTTGTAGAGAGCAAAAAGTTGACTGCTGAACCTCTTTTTCTGCAGGCAAAACAACCCCATTCACTCAGCCACTCCTCATTTGACTTACTCTCTAGAACCTTTCTCAGCTCTCATGCCCTTCTCTGGACTCACTCCAGCACCTCCATGACTTTTTTTGGAATGAGGGGCTCAAAGCTGGGTGCAGGATTTGAGGTGTGGCCTCACCAGTGCCCAGCACAGGGGGACAATCCCTGCCCTGCTCCTGCTGGCCACACCATTGCTGATCCAGGCCAGGCTGCCATTGACCTTCTTGGCCACCTGGGCACACCCTGGCTCATGTTCAGCTGCTGTCACCAGCACCCCCAGGTCCTTTCCAGCCACTCTGTCCCAGCCTGTGGCACTGCCTGGGGCTGTTGTGACCCAAGGGCAGGACTCAGATCTTTGCCTTGTTGAACCTCACACCACTGGCCTCAGCCCATCGATCCAGCCTGTCCAGATCCCTCTGCAGAGCTTTCCTGCCCTGCAGCAGATCAACACTCCCACCCAACTTATTTATCTACCCTGATGTCTGAAACTGGCTTCTTTGCTTTTCCAGTGAGACCTGTTCAAATTACAGCTCTGAGGCAAGGCTGTAATCCCAAATGATTCCTGCAGATATCGTAGTGCACTGTGTTGCTTGAATAATGGGAAAGTGGTCCATTTTGTCCAGAGTGTTCACTGCTGTTTCTCAAGGTTTGAGTGGATATTGAAAAGAAACTTGCCTCCTTCTGAGCAGGCTTTTTTCTCAGAGGTAAGTTCATTATGATTTGTCTTGGATTTGCATGTCTTACCAAAGAAAAGCAACTTCAGGGCCACCTCTCTGTTCCCTGCTTTTGGCTGAATAAAACACTGAAACAGTGAGGACTTGACTCCTCACAGCTTTTCACACTCTCTCAGGTGACCTCCAGCTGTGTGGGTCTTGTGCTAGCCACCTCGTGTCAGGAGGAGGATCTGCCTCTGCTAAAGGAGCACTGTTGTCACATCCTTTCCTTAGCCCCTTTATTTACCTCTCTCCTCCCACATGCTCTTTCTACTTAGATTTGCTTTTTTCCTCTAAGCTATTGCAAATAGTCACCCCAGCAAGCTTCATTTCTCCTTCAGCTGCATGTGAGGTGCTGGTTAGGGTTTCGGTAATTAGGGTGAAAATACAAACCTGAAGCCAGAATGTTACCAGCCTTTAAAGATGGTAAGGATTTAGGAAAGGATGTTTCATACCCAGGGATGCTGTTTCAGGCTGTTTTCAGGTGCCAGGCGGGTGATCCTGAAGCTCATTGCTGGAATGTCATCAAGCTACTTGTGTGTTGTCCAAGACTGATGCTGTTTCTGTGAAGAGTAGGAGCATGTGGCATAGGGAGTGTCTGTGCCCAGTTTGTTAAGTGTCTTTCTGCTGAAGGTAAAGGATAGGACTCAGCTGAGAGAGGTGAGCAAGGTCACTGTAGTGGCACTGCAGACAAGAGCACTGCCTTGCCTCTTGCCCTGTTCTCACACCATCAACGAGTTCTTCTGAGCCTGTTGCTAATTGCAGCTCAGAGCATTTGGCTGATAATGATCTGTCTTGCCGAGTGTCATTTGCTGCTGGCTTCTTCTCTCCATCAGACAGTGTTTCACTACTGCTAGTGTCTGGCTGTGCTGGAACAGGAGAGACATAAATCCAGATTAATGTTTTTTTATTGGGGGAAAGCACCCTCATTTGAGCTCTGCAGTCCAAGGAACATTAATACTTCCATGGAAGTATTAATCCATATGATGAACACCTGATTTGTTTGTTTTATTTTTTTCTTCTAAGCTATTTCTCATAAGAAATACAGGTGGTCTGTTTGAAAAATATTTTTCAGCTCTGGAAGGACATTGCTTTATCCTTTATAACTGGAAGTATAAGTATCCAAAAGAGAGCTACAAAAATGCTGAAGAGTCTAGAGGAGATACTGTATGAAGAGCGGCTGAGTTCGCTTGGCTTGTTCAGCCTGGAGGAGTCTCAGAGGAGATCTCATAGCAGACTGGAGCTTCATCACAAGGGGAAATGGAGAGGCAGGTACTGATCTCTTCTCTCTGTTTACCACTGACAGGACCATGTGAAAGGCATGAAGCTGTGTCAGGGAGGTTTAGGTAGGGTATCAGGACACCCTCACCTGGAGGGTGGTGAGGCACTGGAACAGCTCCCCAGGGCAGCGGTCACAGCACCAAATGTGACAGAGTCCAAGAAGAGTTTGGACAACACTCTCAGGCACATGGTGTGACGGGATTGTCTTGTGCAGGCTAGGTGTTGGATTTCGATGATCCTTGTGGGTTCCTTCCAAGTCAAGATATTCTATGATTCTGTGAAATAATGCATTGGATGGACTGATATTCAGGGTCAGTTACTGTAATTCCTTCTCAGTGACTTTCTGGATTCCTATCCTGCTAACAGCCAGCACTGAGCATACCAGCTGCCCAGCTCTTCTGAGAGTGTGTATCTCTGGAGATAAAGATTCACATCGGCTTGTTGAAGTGGTGTGCGTTTTCCTCCACAAAGGCCACACTTTGTGAACTCGTGTTGTCTCTTAAATAACGTCTCTGTTGACGTACATTATGCCAGTGCACTGGGTCACACTGACAGAGGTTGTGCTGTCCAGCTGATCTACCCCAGTCTGTGCTGAGGCAGAGGTGTGCTAGGTCTGTCTGCCTGGTCTTTGGTGCAAGACAGGTGCTTAGCCAAGACTGACCATCATCAGCCTCTGGTATGAGAGGTTTACTGGAGGAAGAGGACTGCAGCATCTCTGTGATGAATGTGCAGTTTGGTCTGTATTCCATAAGATGAGCGTGAGCCGCTGCAGGGACTCTCAGGCACCATGTATGGCTGAGGTGGCAGGTCTGCTTTTCCTTGTGCTGATGAAGCAGCATGACTCAATGCTATGATGATGGAGAAGGGAATGACTTCTCTTGGCAGCCTTTCTTCCTGGATAGCTTGAGTGAATTGGCATTAAAGCAAGGGGGAAAACCACTATAAGAGGAAGATCAGATTTGTGTTCTTTTCAGGAACTTGCTAGTATGTAAATATATAGGACCTGGTGAGATGCATCCTAAGGTCCTGAGGGAATTGGAGCTGCCAAGCTGCTGTCCATGGTGTTTGAAAATTCATGGCTGTCAGGTGACGACACAGGTAACTGGAAAAAGGGAAATGTTGTATCCATTTTTAAGAAGGGTAGAAGGGAGGATCTGTTCTGGTTTGAAAGCAAAACCAGTGAGAGACTCCAAGTCAGAAATACAATTTATTGGGAAAAGGGAAAACAAAAGACAAAAATACACACAGTGATACAAAAGGAAAACCACTGGCAAAGTCAGAATACAACCTGACACCCGCTTTGGCCAGCGTGCTGGTAGGAGTCTAAATTGGAGTGGCTGCAGTCCTCTTGGAGTGGCAGATGTGGTTGCTGTGTCTTCTTGGAAACCTGTGGAAAGGCTGCCTTTCTGTCTAGAAATGCCTGGATTTATCCAGGTGGGAATGCCTAGCTTCTCTCCCTGGGCGGAGCATCTCACAATGGGTTGATGTTATTTTGAGTCACAAGGTGTGCTCTTAATCACCTGTTAAACAGAACTGGCTCCTGGAGAGTGTTATCTCTGAGTCATGTGGCAAGACGTTGATGGGCCTATTAACAGGAGATAAGGAAAACTGTCCAGATGCAACTGCTACTCGGATGGTAATAGGAAACGTCTTGGTGCTCAGTCTTGGACAGGATCCTGGGAACTCTGACCTGTCACCCTCCCATCCCTGTGCCAGGGAAGATGATGAAAGAGTTCCTTTTGGAAGTTACACTAAGTCACAGGGAGGACAGGGAGGTGATTCAAGACAGCCATCACAGTCTCACTGAGAGCAAGTATTCCCTGGCCAACCTACCAGGCTTCTATGATGGAGTGGCCACAACAGTGGACAGGGGATGTTATCTGTGTGGGCTTGTGTAAAACCTTTGACATGGTCTCCCACAACATCTTTCTATCTAAATAAGAGATGGATTTGATGAGTAGACTTTCGTGAATGAGGAATGGCTTGGATAGATATCCAGAGTGTAGTGGTTAATAGCTCGGAGTCCTCCTGATGGACACCAGTGACAAGTTGTGTCCCTTGGATGACTTTTAAAGATCCATTTCAACCCAAACAGTTCAGTTATTCCATGACCTCTTTGCTGAAGTATTTCCCAGCCAAGTACCTCTCTTTTCTTCTCTCCATGAGGATTTTACTTTATTGCTGATGCATCCTCTGTAGTCCCCTGATAAATTTTTACAATATATATAATGTATTTTTTAGTCTGCCTTTTCCCTGTGGTTAGTAACCATATTCATTGCTGTGGAGTTCTTGTTAAATAAAATATGAGATCAATTCAAAAGTTATCAGTATTACTGGAAACATGAGACTTCTCACAATGTCTGCCTATTTTTAGTGCTGATCAGAACCAGTAAGAGTGCTCCAAGTCACTAAATATTTTTTTTATTTTAAAGCTAATTTGAAATCACATCAGTGGTATATTGTTTAATATTTTATTTCCTTTGTTAAGATTTTGGTCTATACTTGTTAGTTTTTAAGATGTGACATCATGTGGATGTTTCTGTGAATTTCTTCAACACAGAGATTACAAAGCCATTTGGTTTTTTTCCCATCAATGTTACTTTTTATTGACAACTGCAGGTATTTGAAATTCTACTCTCTCTCCCTGCCCCCCCCCCCACCCCCCGCCCCAAGAATGCTCCTTTTAGTGTTTTTCCCCAGGGAAAAGTCTATTTTAGCAAAATACTTTATGTCAAAACATTTTGATTTTCACTTCTATTTATTCTGTCTTGTCTTTAGATTTATGTTACACTCTTAATTGCAATATTTAATGCTGTTTCTATATTCACAACATTTCATTTTTTTTGTGCAGAAATAGATAATGGACTTTATTTTCTGGAAAGGCCAGAATTTTTCTTTTGCTTTGTAATATGAAACGAAATCACATTTTGAAATGCTGGAGTTTCATGGTTCTCGGTTTCAGAATCTTGGTTTCACGTCTGTTTAGTACCACAGTGGATGTCTAGCACCGAAGCATCCAGCCTTCACCTGCCCCTTGGTATCACAGTTGATCAAGTGACAGTCTTTATGTCCCATTCTCAATATCCATTTTAACTTTCTCATGATTATTAAAACCTACAGTTTTATCTGCCACCTATAAGGTGAATACCACCAGCCAAGCAAAGCAGCATTATTATTAACAGTTTCAGGGTCCTTTACTTTTTTGCAGGCAAAATAAATCAGAATCTGTCCTTAATTTTTCTCTGAGAAAGTTCAACTGCTTTATTTTGGATAGGAGTGAAATGATCCAACTGCTTTATTTTGGATGGAAGTTAAATGACCCAACTACCTTCTCTAAAATCTAAGTTTATTTGAACTCAAGGCAGACAGCATATTGGCAGGTGTATCTAGAGGTAGTGATTCAGAACTATGCAATGTGGAAGAGTCTGACTTAGCTTTTTGACTGATCTGAATTTTGCAGTCTGTCATGTTATGATGCCATTGATGGTAGCATCTTGACTTTCAAGACTGTTGGCTATACGGTTGAGTTAAAAGAAAAGATGACTATTATTGTTTGATAACAAAATATGCCAGTAATGAATGTTAGAAAGGGTTGCTCAGAGGTCAGCAGAATTATCTAACAGAATAAAAGAAGCAGATATTATTTCTGCCAGTGCCTCCCCTAAGCCTTCTCTTCTCTATGCAGAATAGCCCCAGCTCTCTCATACTGTATTCATCGAGGTGCTTTAGTTCTCATCATCTTTGTGGCCTCCTCTGGATCCACTCCAACAGGTACATGTCTGTCCTGTGCTGAGGACCTGAGAGCTGGACACAGTGCTCCAGGTGAGGTCTCATGAGGGCAGAGGGGCATAATTACTTCCCTTGACCTGTTTGTCACACCTGGGATGGCCCAATGCAGCTGGTAAATAATGCATAATGCAGTTGGTAAAGTGTTCAGTCAGTATTACCGACTGAAATGGAGTTTGGAAATCAGAAATTAAGTTGGACTTGTTAGAAGTGCCAGACTGTAGAAATGGTACCTTTCCTCAAAGACCCTGGTCGTCTTTAATTCTGCCAGTAAGAACCTTGATTTCTGCTGTAAAGAATAAGGGAGTTTGCTGCTAACACAAAATAACAGTCTGCCATTGTAACTGAGGCAAGCTAAGGGGTAACATATAGCAAGATACGCCTGCAGAAGAAGTGAGATGAAATTCAGTGGTATAAAATGTAAGGTCATGACAATGGGAGCATGCTGTCATAAGGCAGGATCTCATCAGCTGTGATTGCCAGGCAAGGTAGCTGCTGTAGTGTCACCCATAGTTGGCTGAATCTTAGCCCTTGGTGGAAACCATGTAGAAGAAAGGGTGGTATCCTCATGTTATGCACCTAGACATTTACAGCATGCACAGAAAGATGCTGATACTACCATTTGAGGTATGATAGGATGTCTTTTTGGATGTTCAATGCAATTTTGGTCATCTATGTTCTGAGTAGATAATACTGGCACAGCTGCAGAGAGGGATTACTAACTAGGATAAACAGGGAGTGAATTGCTGAAGACATTGAGAAAGGTTGTCTGTCACAGTCTTCACTGTCTTCACTGTCTTCACTGTCCTGGCACAGTGAATCCTGAGAGGTTTTGTGATTACCTACTCACTGTAAATATCACGGGAATAAATACCAATGAGGGAAAACAGTTTAGGCTACAGGACTAAACACTCTTAGAAGAGCAACAGGTATATGCTGACTAAATAAATTTAAGTTGGAAGTGAGAGAAGAGCTCCCTACAGTGAAGTTTTCCAGCTGGAAGAGTGGGAGTGATGAAACTGACTGCTTTTAAGATGAGCTTCATCAACTTTTGAAAGAGGAACAGAGATCACTAGTTAGCAAGTTCCTCCCAGACACCATTCTACAAGAGAATGTCGTGGCTGCTAACCTACCTTACCGAAGTGCCTTACCATGGTACTAGCTTTGTCACTGGAGATGGGAGGACAGGACCTCACTGTGTTCTGCTCCCTGCTGGTCTGCTTGTGGGAGCCCTGGAAGAACTCTGGTCTTGAGACATGGGATGGGAACTCCCACGTGGGGGTGGGGAAACAGGTGCAGTATTCATTCATGACTCCACTGATTATTTAGAACTCAGAAAGTCTGTGTTAGAAGGACAGTTCCCACCTTGGCAGAAAGATAACCTGGTGAGCCTGTCTCCACCAGCTGTATCCAGGACAAACATTTCTCATTGTAAAAGAGCAGTGACTATTTTATAATATCTCCTGGGTACTGTATTTTGGATAATTATAATTGGCATAGTAAAGGGTTTATCATATGAATGCTTTGGGCTTGTTAATTCTAGGTTGTGAGGAAAGTTAAGGAGAATGAATGAGAAATAGTTCTGGGAAGGCTGCTCCTGGTAAATGATGCGCAGCAATGCCCAGGATGCTATTTAGGAGGATAGTGCCTCTGGGATCCAGCTGATTAACAAAGATGGTTTAGCTGTGGGAATCCAGAGCTAGAAGCCAGAAGATGTATAAATTATAATAAACAGCTTGAGCCTTCTCTGTGATAAGGTGAAGCAGTTTTTGTGGAGGAGTTAATAGGTGTGTGCCTGTGGTCCAGACACCAGGCTGGGGTTTCGGGGCACCACAGCACTAGAGGTGGCCATGACTGCAGTGAAATAAGCATCCTTATTATATGTGCTGTGAGTCCATTTGGTATATGCCTTGCAATGGAAATGATAAAGCCAGCCTTGCAGATAAAGGCTTAGTGAAGAAAAAAAAGGAGAAAGAAGGAAGCAGAAGAAGTAATGCCTCAGGTGTAGAGAGATACAGAAGAGAGGAGTTTGCAGGCTAAATGAAATGTGCTGGGAAAACAGAATTGTGAATGTTGTTGATTCTATTTGTGAAATGGGGACAAACTTGAAGACTAGTTGTATATGAGAAAAAATATGTAAGAAAACATTTATGTGTGATAATTTCAATCTTAATGTTTTAGAAATATTGAAGTGTTTTGACAGTTTTAAGAGGCCAAAGAGTGAGAAAAGAATGTTTAATTGGCTATGCTGAACATGAGCTAGACATTTAATATATTTTTAATTAACTGAAAAACTGTGTGTTCCTATGTCATTTTGTTTTCATCATCTAATTTTCTGACTTGTTTTAATCACAACGTCATTCAAATCAGAGCTGTAATTATGCCCAATTTCTGTTACTTGGATGTGCTGCCTGAAACCCTTACTATATTCTTGTTTCTTGCTGTCCAAATAGCAGTAGGCATGAAAAACTACTATTTCCCTTCTTTGGAGGTAATTCTTTCTCTTATAATTTTCCCTTTCAACTTTATTAGGTGGATTGCTTCATCATAATCTGTTTGCTGAATGTTTCATGAACAAAGCACATTTTCACCTTTCTTCTAAACTGTAAGAAAGTATTAAACTCCTGGGAACACCATAAGATGCATCTCTTTACTGTAACTTTCTCTTATTTGAATTTGGTTATTTTCCTTGCATTTTTGAACTTCTCCTTCCATATAAATTATTCTGCATATGTTTTTATGAATAACATATTGTGGAATGTACTGAATAAGTTACTCTGGCAAACAGTCATCTGCAGATTTTTACTTTTTGGTTGTCTCTGTATTCAATAGCAAAGAATTAAAATATTGGTGAGATTCACTTTCATTTAAGGTGAAGAAACAGTTTTTCAGGCTACACTATTAGTCTGAAAAAAAATCCATGTTTTATCTATTTACTTAAGTAATTTAGATTTGTTGTAGCAACGATGTCAGTGGAAACTGCAGTGACCTGTGAAATTCTGTTACAAGTCGTACAGCAGAGAAAGACTGCTGGCAGTCAGAAGTTTCTTAAATAAACCTTGCCCTTCAGCTAACTGCTCTGCTTTCTCAGCTAATGTTACATACCTTTTTACTAACTTTTCCTGTTACTCAGAAGTGGGATTTTCATAATCACTCTGCTAATTAATCTGTATTTCAAGGTTCTGGGCAGGGCTAAATGCTTATAAAAATCACTCCTCCTCCTTTGATGTGGTAGATTCTCTTTCATTGTACTCCACATTAAATTTCAGAATATTTTCTCTATGCACTACCTTCTACTTTTTTTCCCCCTCTAAATCTCTGTCTTCTTTCTTGAATCGTTCAATTTTTACATTTTCAAGAATGTGAGTTTTGTAACAAGGAGATGAGCCAGCAGCAGCCAGTGAAACTCCAAAATGAGTGGTAGCTGAACAGTTCTACACCTCGAGTACCCAAATAAGTTCCTCAGCAAGAGAGCTCTTTGAAAGATTCCAGATAACACATGATGGCAGCTCCTGGAGAAAACAGAGCCCTTGGCTGAGTCTGGTGGAGGAAAAGCCCTTGGCTGTGAATGGTCTGGTACTGGCTACAACATACATCTGTGTCAAAGGAGTTCCTGCTCTGCTGTCAGATTCTAACACCTGATTTGGATGCTTTAATACAGGGATTCAAGTGTAATGAGTGTATGAATAAATCATAATTATTTTTTTAAAGAACTAGAAGATGAGGGATGAAAAAAACCCCAAACCTGTAGCTGTTCCTTTGATTGATGACAGATATTTTCTTCTGTAAAGCAGAGGTTTTCTGTTTCACAGACAGTGGAATAAGTTCCAGTTCCAGTTTCCATATTCCAGGCATATTGTCATTTATGTGAATTTTCAAATGTTTCTTAAACACTCAGATTTCTATGTGGAACTGGGAGCAGGACCAGCTGCCTCATGCAGATAAAGTACGCCTCATCCAGGTACCTGTGTTAATGAGTGTTCAAACTTTGTGTTTGTGCTATAAGAGGTTGAAAGGGCTGAACACCACTCTGACCTCCCTGATCACCACTTTGTGATCTCCAAGAGATAATTGATTAACATAGAATCTTAGAATGGTTTGTGTTGTAAGAGACCTTTTAGAGGTCATCCTATGCCATGGGCATAGGGCATCCTGCCATGGGCAGGGACACCTTCCACTAGATTTGGTTGCTCAAAGCCCCGTCCAAGCTGGACTTGAACACTTCCAGGCATGGGGCACCTGTGACTTCTCTGTTTTGGTGCCTCACCACCCTCATGGTAAAAAATTGTTTCCTAACATCTAATCTTAACACCTGCTCTTTTTCAGTTTGAAGACATTCCTCTTGTCTTGTCATGCCATGCCCTTGTGAATAAGTTTGAGGCACAATCCTTGTGAATAATCAGATTTCCTGTAGGCCTCATTTAGGTACTGGAACATGCTCTATGGTCTCCCTAAAGCCTTCTCTTCATGCTGAACAAGCCCAATTTTCTCAGACTGTGTTCACAGGAGAGGTACTCCAGCCTTCTGCTTCAGCCCATCATCTTCATGGCCTCCTCTGGATTTACTCCAGCCCAGGTGGGGTTTCACCCCAGTGGAGCTGAGGGGCAGAATCCCCTCCTCCCACCTCCTAGCCACACTGCTCTGGATGCAGCTCAGGCTGGCTTTCTGGGCTGCAAGTGCACATTGCTGGGTCATGTTGAGCTTCTCATCCACCAACACCCCCAAGTGCATCCCTGCAGGACTTCTCTCAATCCCATCAGCCCCCAGCCTGTGCAGAACCTGACCCATGTGCAGAACCTTGCCTTTGACCTTGAACTTCATGAGGTTTGCACAGACCTGCCTCTCAAGCCTGTCAAGGTCCCCCTGGATGCCATCCCTTCCCTCCTGTGTGTTGATTGCCTCACCCAGCTCAGTGTCATCAGCAAACTTGCTGAGGGAACACTCAATCCCACTATCCATGTGACCAGCAAAGATGTTAAACAGTACCAGTCCCAATACAGTGGGGAGTACCACTTGACACAGCTTTCCACCTGGACATTAAGCCACTCACCACAGCTCTTTAAGTGTGACTATCCACCCAATTCCTTATCCACCAAGTGATCCATCCACCAAATCTATGTCTCTTCAATTTAGAGACAAGGATCATGTCAAATGTTTTCCACAGCTCCAGGTCAGAGAAGCGGTTGGTGAGATCATCTAATTTAATCTGATAAATCACTGAGAAATACCAGACTTTGAACAGAGACATCTTCATAGCAAGTAGTACTTTTCCTCTAAATCCTTTGGCTGTTGTGTATTTTCCATACAAGGGTAACTACATGTTTTACAAGCCTTTTTCAGTCATAATGTAAAAGCTGAACACCATGGTTTGTATGGCAGCAGCTCAGACTTTTAGCTCTGTCTTTGCCTCTTCTGTTCCCTCCTGCATTACCAAGAGAGTAGCCAAGATACCAGAGTTGTCTCCATAAAGAGATCTTTTATACTACAGTGTCCACTGAGTCCTTTTCCTCCTGCCTGCATTTCTAATGCTATTAGTTAATGCTCTAGATGCAATGGTTAAAAACAGGGAATAAAGAAAAAATGGGATGTTGAACATTAATTACCTCCAGATATTAAATATCCCATTGCATTTTTGCACAAGATGTAGGTTTAACAAATTTAGCTGACATACTTTTTGAAGGGAGGGCAGGAATATTCCTTTTGAGCTCATTTCCATCTCCCTTTATAAATGAAACCCAGAAAGTCAATACCAGTTCAATCTGAGAAGGAAGACATCTAGCCCTTGGTGACTGTGCAGAGTATGCTGCTAAAATAATTACACTCAAAGGTGCATCTGACCCCAGCATGCTTGTCTGTGTCATTTAAATAGATGCACTTCCAAATTGTATAAAGCAATTGAGGATGACTAAATTACAGACAAGTTTTTCTGAAGAATAAATTCAAGGTTATTATATATTAATGTAGGTAGTTATTGCAACATGGCAGCTCATGTGCAGTAATGTCCACTCAAGATCCAGGGAAAGAAATTCCCACTCAATGTTGCCCAAATTTTCTGGTTTGCGTCAATCTGACTCTGGTGGTGCCGATTTTATGACAATGCTACTGCTACCTAAAGAGGATCCAAAAGGTGTGGAAGTGCATCTGAAGAGTTCCTTTCCAGCCTTTTTGTGCTGAGTTCATGTAAATCTCTGTGCTTCGGTTCATTTGTTCCTTGTTTGTCACATTTCAACAATTAGCAAGGACCTGTTACAAACCAAAACTTGTCAATGAATTAGTGACAGAGGGAAAGCAAAACCACTTATTCTGTTTCTGTTAATTCAGACCATTTCCATGTGCATGTGTCTCTACAGGTCTATTAGCACAACTGAGAGAATTGTAAATTTTGATCAGGGAGTGGAAACAAATGACTAGCATATAAAAGAGGAGGACCTTTTAAAGTAGTTTTGCCACAGAGAAAATTATGGTAGAATGATGTAGTGTGGAATGGTACCTAAGGCTCATCCTTTGCAGGGAAATTTATTTACAGATGCAGAGCAAATCTTCAGCCGGAGCAGAGTGAGGGCATGGTGAATACTCTTGAGCAGCGTGCCACAATGCCATTATTTCTGGGTACTCCAGGTGAAGCAAATGAGGATGTACAAGGATATCTATATAGGGCTGCCCTAAATACACAGAAACGTTGTGACATCTCCCTCGCTGGGGGCTTGTAAATAGATTAAACTGATCCAGGATTGGTTTGTATCATTGATCTTTGTGCAGTTGAACCTGTTCAAAGTGGGCTGGATGAACGTGGATGACTTTTCAAAGTTCTCTCCAGTCATGATTTTCATGCTTCAGTGACACACAGGAAATCCACTGCTCCCACTGGAGCGATGAATTCTCAGCATCCTTGAAAAGCCAAGGTAAGCATATGCTGAGTTATGGCTATGAATTCAGTGTTGTTGCAGACAGTGGTAAAATTGAATGGACAGCAAGGAAATTAGAGAATATAGGGACTCTGAGTCAGGGTCGTGTAAGCGCAGCCTCATGCAAAGGGGTGCTGGTTTTGTTTAGCCATAACACCTATTTGCGAAAGGCTGCAGGGAGCAGGGTGTGTGGTTCACTGGAGAGGGAAGAAATGCCACATGTCACTTTGCCCTGAGCATGGAGACCTGCTGCAGTTCTCACTGGTGTTACTGGGAACAGGCACTTAATGCTCGGCAGCATCACACCCTGTGAATGGGACCAATTTCTCAGTGTGGATTAGGTTGTACTGACTCCCTGCACTCCAGAATAAAATGTGTTCTCTGCCTTTAGTGATCAAACTCTCATTAAATAGTGAATAGCCATTCGGTTTTGTGTTTGTGAAGTTGCTTTTCCTTCTCCTCTCCTGTGAAAGCTCTGCAGAGAGGAACGGCTGTTCTGCCACAGGAGGTCCTGTCTTACAGCCCTGCTGTCATTAGTCTTCTGTCACACTGTCGGGCTTTCATGACTCAGGCATTAAAAAAACCAAATAACCAACCCTCTTTCTGAACTAAAATAGCCTTAGAGTTTTTTAAAAGCAAATCTTAATACAAATAATTAGGTCATATTTTCTTTCTGAAAGCTTTTAATGGGACTCATGATTTTACTGCTTGAACTGAAGCAACTTGAATGTTTAATTATTATTTTTGAACAAAATTCAATGCCATTGAAGTCACTTGAGAGCTTTGATAGATTAAAAAAAAAAAAGGAGAAAGAGGTCTTGAATATTCAGTAACTTTAAAAAAGGCTATGCCTATTTTGTAGTTGAGGTCAGTATTTCTCAGCAGATCTTTAATGCATCAGAAAATGGTTCCTGAAAGAGGAGAAAAACTTGAAAATAAATATGTGCACATTTCTGCTTATATAAGCAAGCAAGCAGAACAGGGAAAATAGAGATATAAAATAAGTGTCAAAGCTGAGCCTAGATTTTATTGTGTTGTAAGTGAAAATTGCTGTAGCAATGCTATAGGAGAAAGTACATGGCTGCACAAAAAAAAAAAAAAAAAGCTGAGAATGGTGTTGTAGGGCATGCTTGCAGTCATGGTGTAAACCATACTTGTACCCAGGTCATGCCCAAGTTATGAGTACCTCTGACTAACCTAGTGAGGTGCCACCTGAGATAAAAACGTAGATCTCAGAAGAAAACCACATCAAGTATCTCTGTGTGACTTTGAATTGTCCAGCATAGGTAGGTCCTTACCACTCAGATCTCCTGTACTCTCCCCCTTCTCATGCAGTCTTTGGCAGGTGGAAATGCTGCTCAAGTAGGCTGCTGGGCATCACAGGTGATGGATCTGTCTGCTTCTGTGGAGGTGCAGTGGTGGTGGTGGTGGCTGCACAGCCCTTCCCATGAGTTTCTTTCACATCAGTCCGTCACGTGGCTTTGCTCCCACCATCCTGGCAGCGAGGGCCAGCTGTCTGGCACCTCCTCACTTCCACTTTGTGAAAAGAAATTAGATACTCTACACAGTCCTTCAGGACAGAAAATTTATCACCAAGATTACTGATCTCAATCCATGGTGAAATCGAGGTAACATGCCATTCACTTCCTTCCTTGCCAGTACTCAAGCCCCCCAGCCTTGTGTCTTTGCCCTCCCTAGATGACTGGTTCCATTAACCCCTCTACTTCCACTAGGGATGTGGAAAAACTAATTTACTTCAGATGCTGGTTTGTGGGGCAGTGCTGCGGTGACCTGGTAGTGTCAGATCTGGCCAACTCCAGCCCAGGTCAGAGGAACTGCAGCAGAATGAAAGCAGTGCCCCAAGAAGTGAGGTAAGAGGAGAGGACTCCTCTCTTTCTCCTGGCACAGGTCTTGTGGAGGAGCACACCTACTCTCCTCCCTGGCTCTGTGCAAAGTCAAGCAGCACCTTCTGTGCATGTGCCTCTGGGTAATATGGTGGCTTTGGAACCCGTAGGGGTTAGAAATGATTCCTTGTGAGAACTGGGATTGTGGCCATAAGGGCTGGACTGTACCAGCTGTGGGAGGCACCCTAAAGATATCCTCCATAGGAGAGCCAGGACCTGCCTAACTCAGAGGCAGTGATGCCCGTTTGCAGGGTGAGAGGCTTCTGTCTATATGCTCGTGCATAAAATCATTTCCTACCAACCCAGCAAGATGAGTTGGGCTTGCATAGCATGGCTTTGGTAGAGGGGGGTGCTACAGGGGTGGCTTCTGTGAGAAGCTTCTAGAAGCTTCCCCCATGTCTGACAGAGAACCACATAAGAATATCTATGAAGACCATGGTATGTCTTCATAGATATTAAGCTTTTGTGAGCCCAG